>NW_027397104.1:2452578-2661145 GCF_003265705.2 Callorhinus ursinus
CCCCCCCCCCCCCCCCCCCCCGCCTGCCCTGCCGTCTCAGCCACCTGTGCTCACTGCTCTCTGGCACCCGCTCCAGCCTCACCTGCTGAGGACCCAGACCCTGGGTCTGGCCTGGGCTGTGAGGAGAGGAGAGAGTGCATGGCCAGCAGGCCCCTTCCTGGCCCCATCCTGGCTACTGACACCATGCAGAGCTCAGATTTCCTCCTGGTGTGACCACCGCACCTGCTCCCAAATCTGTCTCCCCCTCCTCTTGTGGCCCAGTGCCTTTGCCACTACCCAACTCACCTCTACACTCTCTAGGCAGAGGACAAAGATGTCTTTTCCTTTAACTACTCTCCCTTCCAAATCAAGTTAGTGTTCTCTTCTTGGCCTCACCCCATCCCCTGGGAGTTTGGGACCTGGCTTATAGTCCCAGCTTTGTCATTAACTCCCTATGTGACTTTGGGCAAGTCCCTTGCCTTTCTGGGCTCAGTTTCCCACCTATACTGTAGTGAGGGAAAGATAGCCTTTGACCTTTGACAACCTGTGCTCTGACACCAATTAGAGGAAGCTTCCCCGGTCAGGAAGTTGGGCCTCTGGCCAAACCCTCCTGGGAAGGACAGGGAGACTGCAGCCCAAAGAGGAGGGGCAGTAAGGATGCTCAGAGGACTTCCTTTTGCACAAATCACTTGGCTACTGATAGGATCAGATGACAATTTCACGGGAACCTCTAATCCACCGGAGCCCTAGCCCCCAACTGTCACCTGCTCAGGTGCTCTGCTCCCCAGGTACCCATATCCTCAGGTCTTCAGAGATACAGGTCCCCAGATACGCAGAGCCCAGCTCTCTTGGCTACGGCTGACCCTTGCTCCGAGAGGAGCTGGGACTGTGGGAGATCCTTGCCTCCCTGGGTCAGAGTGAGCAGGGCAGGCCTCCACCCAGATCTACCACCCTCCAGGTGTGATGGCTGTACCCTTGCCCCTCCCACCGGGCTGTCCAGCTCTGCCAGCTCAAGCCTGGGTCTCTCTCCTCATTATATTAAGAGCAGATTTTATCTCTTCCACAAATTGTGCTGTCTCTTTCCCCCTCCTTGAGACCAACTTGCTGGACTCAGCAAAGAGCTTCAGACCATGTCCGACCCCCCCATCCCATCCCATCCCTTCCCACCCCACCCCACCCCACCCCACCACCCCGCAGCCCACCACAGCCTCTAGGCCACAGCTGCAGGCGCTTAGCAGCCTTCTGAGTATTTATAGCCAAGTCCACCCCCTCCCCCAGCTGGCTACAATTACAGGCCCGGCCAAACTCCCAGCCCTAGTCTCCTGGTCATGGTGCAGAATAGAGCAGGCAGGTACCAGAGGGATGTTGCGTTGACCCCTGCTTTGGTAAGGGTGCAGGGGGGCAGGTATCACTAGTTGAAAGAGACAGGGCCCTGCTCTTGCCTCAGACCGCAAATAAATGCCTCGTATTGCAACCGAGAGGTGTAGTCATCAGGGCAACTTGGCCCAGCCCTGGCTCAGCTCTGATCCTGGCCCAGAACCTGGCAGAAAGCAAATTCCATATCTTCACTTAGCACCCAAATGGGCAGGACTGGGCTCTGGATTCGAAGGCCTGGATGCTTAGGTCTGAATCAGGACTCTGAAATCTAGACTTTGAGGTGCTGGCTCTGGGCTCCATAGCCTGTTTTCAGGGCTTTGGGACTCTGGGCAGGGCCTCCAGATCAGTACAAATCCCAGAAAGAAACCAGAGCTCACAAGGAGGGCTGCCTAGCTGCTGACCTCGTTAACCTCTTTTCCTTTTCACATTCTTCCCTGTGTGGACCCCCAGCTCCCAGCTCAAGGACCACTGGAGCTGAGGCCAATGAAGCAGTGACTAAGCCCCAAGCCCCCTTCCTGGGTAACCTGGTCCACACCAAACAAGCCAATGATGTCTATGTGCTTCTCCAGGCTTTGGACCCATATAGTCGCCTACTTACGGATGTCTCCACCTGGAAGCTCCACAGGTAACTTAGATTCAGCATGGCAAAACTGATCTAATTTTCTCTCCACAAACCTGCTTCTCCTGTGCTCCGTATTTGGGCAATGACACCATCCTGACTCTGGGGTTCCCAAGCTAGAAAGCTGGCAGCCACCCCCTCGCTCCTCCCCCTTCTCTCAACCCCCACCATCTTGGAGACTTGACTTCTTACATCCGCCCAAACTACCCAAGCTGTACCTTTGGCATCTTGCGCAAGTTGGGTGAGAGCTTGAGACAAACGACGTGCCCACGGTCATCACCCACAATGATGATGGGGTGGATAGGATTGAACTGCACATGGGTGATCTTGTTCTTCTTTTTGGCCACCACGGGCTGGCTGCAGATGGCCTCATACTTGTTGATGGACAAGTCAAACACATGGGTCTGTGGAGAGGTGGGTGTCAGCACACTCAAGGATAATGGGGCCCCTGTCCCGCACCTCAGAAGAATCATCATATGGGCTTTCTGGGGAAACACAACAGAAGCCTAGCTTGCTGGAGCTGGAGGCAGTGGGAGAGGGGATTTGTGTCTCTGATTATGTGTTTTCTGAACATAAAAAGGTTGGGAGAAAATTTAAGTCTATGCAGAATTAACAATAACAGCAACCACCATTTACTGAACACTTACTATGTACTAGACTCTGGGCAAGCATGTTACATAGTTGTATCACCTAATAATCCTCACAGACACTCTATAAGGTAGGTTCTGTTATTAGCCCTATTTTATAAATGAGGCGATAGAGGCTCTTAACGGTAACTTGCCAGTAAGTGGCAGAGCCAGGGTTTATACCAGTTAATATATGCAAGGTGCTCAGACAAATGTTTAATCTTATTTTTACCATTCCCTGAGTCCAAGCCATTAGTAACTCTTGCCTGGACAACTGTGGCAGTGTCCTGAGGGGTCTCTCCGCTTACACTCTTGCCCTCTACCATCCATCCTCCGTGCAGCTTTAGATAGTTTAAAGCTAGACTTAGCTTTAAACTATCTAAAATCCTCCAGAAGTTTCCCTTGGCAGTATACATAAAATCCAGATTCCTTACTCCAGATTTCTCCACTCTCTACTCTCACTTCCTGCGCTCTTGCCTTTGTTTCCTAGACCCAGCCACACTTGCCTGCCTGTCCCTGAGACCCTTTCAAGCTCATTCTCACCTCAGGGCATTAGCACTAGCTACTCCCTCTGTCTGCAATGCCTCTCCCCGTCTTCACCAGGCTAGCTCTTGTCATTTAGCTCTCAGCCAGAATGTCACCTCTTGAAGAAGCTTTCCTTGACCACTCTAAGAGACCGCCCCATCCTTTTCTTTTACATCACTCCTTTTCTCTTTTAAAAAATATAATAGCTTTATTGAGATATAATTCACATACAAAAACATTTCCCCACTTAAAAGTATACAGTTCTTGGTTTTTGGTATGTTCACAGTTATGCAACCGTCACCACAACCAATTTTAGAGCATTTTCATCACCCCAAAAGAACCCTTGTACCATTAACAGGCACTTCGCATGTTCTCCCACACCCCAACCACAAATCTACCCTCTGTCTCTCTAGTTTTGCCGAGTCTAGACATACATGAGTGGAATCATACAGTGTGTGGTCTTTTGTGACCGACTTCTTACGCTAGCATGTTTTCAAGTTCGTCCATGTTGTAGCATGTATCTGATACTTCATTCCTTGTTATTGCCGGATAATAATCCTTTTATTAATACCATATTTTGTTTATCCATTCATCAATTGGTGGACATTTGGGTTGTTTCACTTTTTGGCTATTATGAATAATGCTGTGAACACCGTGTGCACACGTATTCCTCTGTTCATCTCTGCCTAGCCCTTAACGCTAATTTTGTGGTTGCCTTGTGTCCTTTTACTTTCACAAGACTGTGAGCTCTATAACTGCAGGGACCTGAGTCGCCAGGCCCTGCCCTGGTGCTGGGCACCATAGTTGGCCCTTAGAAAACATCTGTTCGGCAAATAGGTAACTGATTGACGTTAGGGTGATGCCTTCAACTATATAGACTTTCCTTGAGTGGGTACCTCTCAGGTTATATCAAAGGCCATAAAGAAAAATGGATTTGCATCCAAGAATTTCCTCAAAAAATGTTTGCTTCTGAGTTTTTACCAATTCTCAGTGTTGCACAGACCCTTCCCATCTTCCTTCCTCAGACTCCGCTTGCACATTCCCAGGGATGGGGACCTTGCTACATTCTAGACATTATTTCAATCACAGATAAATTCTGGTTCAGAAGTTTTTCCTTACATCCAGCTTGCCTCTGCCGTCCTGTAGCTCCCTCCCCAGGGCCATCAGAGAAGATAACTGCTCCTCACAGCATCTTATCCCCCAGAGTGTTCTGTCCTTCAAGATGAACAGCCCCATTCTCTCCTCGAGGTCTTGTGGGATGAATGATTCCTCTTTTGACAGGGCCCTGGCTGGCCTACCCCTTGAGAATACAGAGTCCTTATGTCTCACTTTCCTCTACCTGATAAGGACACTGCATGGGCTCTCTAGGAGGGAGACCCTAAGATACCTCATCCTATCTCTAGTAGAGGGTCCGAAGGGGGCACTCACCTTCCCATTGGTGGTGACTGCTGCAAACACAGTAGAAGAGTAAGGTGCCCAGGCCACATCACCCACAGCTGAATTTAGATCATAGATGAACATTGGGGTCCTGCAGTGGTAGAGAGGTGGAGAGTTCACCACACAGAGGACTCACAGTGCTAGAGTCCCACAGGCCCCCGCCCAGGGTGGGGTCTGAGGGAAGGCATGGCTCTCTCACTTGATGGTGTGGTCCCAGATCTTCACGGTCCAGTCAGAGCTGCAGGACATGAAGACCTTGGTGTGGTATGGGTTCCAGGACACAGCGTCCACTGCCATGTTGTGGGCATCATAGGTGTCGAGAAATTTGCTGGAGTAAGACTTAGAGCACTGGGGGCGACGGTGAGGGCAGTGGGGGGATCAGGGATTAGGAATGAGAGAGAAGTCAGCAGCCACCACTTCCCTGGAAGCCCTGCAGAGTCAGAACCTAAGACTCCTCTTCTGTCCCCACATCACTGTCACAGCTGAACTGGGGCCAAGCTGCTGGCTGCTCTTCTCTGTGTCCTCAACACGACCAGAGAGAAAGGAGGGGCTTAACGGACTGGGGAGTTTTCCTGGAGGGTGAGAGAGAGTGCTGTAGTCTGCCCAAAGGATTCCAGGCCAAGTAGAGAAGGCCTTCTCTCCCTGAGTCAAGGCAGAGCAGATCTAGGGGCCCTGGGTGAGGTGTGGCCTAGCTGTGTCCAGGCCAAAGCCTATGGGCAGACATATAGAGCCCTGGGTCCACTCACAGCCCACAGATAAAATCCTTGCAATAGTGATAAACATCCCACCTTGCCCAGGTAAGAGTAGGTGCAGAACCAGGAGCAAGTCCCAATCTCATGATTTCCCATTAGGTTTCTTGCCCAGACCAGCATGCGCCTCTCTCTCCCTCCAGGAGACAGTGTGACTGACTCGTCTCCTCCCTCCTGCCTCTCCCATGCTTGCCATTCAGACGGGTATAGAGGGGGTTGGGGACCTCTTTTGCATTCAGACCAGCTCCTGCCAGGCCTCAGGGGCTCCTGGGAGGCTGCCTGTAATTAACATTCTGAGTCTTTGAGCCTAAGAAAAGCTTGCAGCAGAGCTATTTCTGGATGGATGGAGGTTCAGAAGGATGTTCACCTACTAACACTGAGACCTTGCAGAAACTGGCGATGAAGTTCCATCCTACTGGCTGGAACACACCCAAGATTCAGAGATTAAATTTTTGTGTTACCCGGCCTTCAGAGCTCAGCTCAAGTTCCGATCTCCTCCAGGAAGTCTTCTTGGAATGTTCCAACTCTCCCCAAACCCCACTCCCACTTCTACTTCTTCTACTCCTAGGAAGGGAGGGAGGGCCCAGAGGGAAAGATACCAGGCTGGGCTAAAGTCACCCTCTAGATTTTCATCCCCTTTTCTGAAGCTAAATGGCTGCCTTTGCCATTTAGCATCCCCTCTTCCTGCCACCCAAGGAGGTCAAGACTACATTAACTTCTCCCAAGAAGCTTTCTAGAACTGATTAACCCTAAGGTCCGTCAGAATAGGGTCTGTTGAGAAGGATAAAGTCCCATGGTTCTCGGGTCTAAGCGGCCCCATAAGAAGCTGGCACAGGGCGGCGCTGCCTCACCTTGTAGATCTTTCCCTCCTCTGTGCCCACTAGGAACATATAGTCAATCTCTTTGTGGAAGTCAAAGGCGGTGCCACAGCCTTGGGAGAAGAGGTAGAGCAGCTTTAGCCCGGTTCTGGGAGGGAGGCTGCCAGCACCTCCTCTACCCAGCAGGCCCCTTTGATAGCCTGAGCCCCAGCTTTCGGCTGGGGCCAGGCAGGCAAACAGAAACTGGCCGTCAGGCCTGCTGCCTGTCCCAGGCAGTTGGGACTCTGCGTAAGGCCAGGGCTTCTGCAGACAGGAATGGGGCCTGGGTAAACAAGGCAGGGATTGATTTAAACAGGGTCAGGGTCAGGGTAAACAGGGATAGGGTCTGCAAACAGAGACATGGTCTGTGCAAACAGGGATATACTCTGCATAAACAGGGTAGGAATTGAATAAACAGGGATAGGATCTGGGTAAACAGGGGCCTGATCTGCATAAACAGGACTGCATCTGCATAACAGCACCTGATCTGCATAAACAGGAACAAGGGTCTGCAAACAGGGATGGGATCTGCATAAACAGGGAGGGTCTGCAAACAGCCAAGCTCCAAGACAGGGACAGCAGGGCCAGGCTTTCCCATTACCTCCTGTCCAGGCTTCTGTCCAGCACAAGTGGAGGAGGGAGTGCTTGCTAAAAGGGGAGGGCCACCATCTCTGACCCTCACGGGGCCTGAGTGAAGTGGTCAGGTCTGGATGTGAGTGGGCTGGGGTTCCTACCCACTGTGTGTAGCTGCAACCCATCGAGACCATCCGTGGTGTTGCCCTCCACCTTCAGCTTGATGACATCTGTGTGAACCAGCTCGCTCTGTGGTCAGAAGGGATGGGGGAGGGTACATGGGAGGGGCTGCATCAGCAGGGCTGAAGGCTGCCTTTGCCATTTAGCCCCCCCCCCCACTCCCCATCTCCACCCTATATGACACTTTCTGGGAAACAGGCACCTTCAAGAGCGTCCAAGACACAATCCTGCCATCAGATGACACAGAGAAGAAGTTGAGGTTGTTGTCCATGTCATCCTTCTGCCACCTGACCTGAAACATCTCAACCTGTGAACTTCGGGACACTACTAGGATGTTGAGTTAGGACTGGGAGCTGAGCAGGGCTCCCTCAAGAATCTGTGTGAGCTTCAGAAGCAAGTTCTGGGAGCCCATTTCCCAGAGTCCCCCAGTTGGCCCTGCCCCTCTCCTTCTACCCACCTCTGTCTCTCTCATCCCTCTCTCCCTGACCATTCTGGGGTAACCATGCCAACTCAGGGCACTGCCCTAATCCACTGGCTTGGCAGTGGAGGTGCCCAATTCCTCCCTGGGTTGGGTTCCAGGAGCCAGTTGTAGGGAGAAGGTGGCATCTCTGGGCTCATCCTCCTTATGTAGACAGGCCTGGAAAGAACAGGGTCCATCGACCAGTTTCCTCACTTGTAAAACGGGAACCATAACAGCACAGGTTTGCTGTAAGGGTTAAATGAGACCATGAACACGAGGCCCTGATGTGAGAACATTGCAACTATTAACGGTTCAATAAATGTTAGCGAATATCCCCATTATGACCCTCATCCTAGGAACTGGGGTGCCAAGGTTCTGCAAGGTTTTTCCTGCTTTCTTGGGGGGAGCGCCCTCTTCTTCCAGGTTGGCCTTTCTCTAGGCAGTCTCTCCTGTTTCCGCCTTCACCACTAGCTCCTGCTCCCAGGATCTTGCTCCCAAATCTCAGATTTGAGCTGCCTTCCTCCATTTTCAACTCAGGGTTAATAATCGTGCCCCACCCATCTTCTCAGGGCTGGAGGAAAACATATGGGAAAGTGTTTTGGAGACAGAGCTGTTGTCTTATGAAGATGACACGCTTGAGGCTCAAGTTTCTATTGCCAGATGTGGAGGCCTGGCCAAGTCCTGTCCCAGAGAGCTGGGGTGGGGCTGGGTGCCCAGAGCTTTCCATCTTCCAGCTCCCTCCAGACCTCCCATGCTGGGACCCTGTCCCTCCCCCCTGTCACAAGTAGGGGCCCGGTGAGGGAGGATAGAACCCACTTCGGCTGCCTGTGACCACAGCTGTCACCATGGCTGTTGAGGGGGGTGGTTGGGGGAGAGGGAATCGCCTGTCCCCAGCCAACCCCCAGGCCTGGCTGATCACAGCTACAGAAGGGCGGGCCCGTCTGCCTGGGCCTGTCTAGGCAGCTGGCTCTTTTTTCACTGGGGGTGCCTAGAACACCCCGGAGCCTCTGAGGTATAAGTCCGAGCTGGCCCTTACGCTGGGACCACTTCTCCTTCTGTGTAAAGATAGGCTCTTTAAAGGGGGGAGGGGACAGGGGGTGTCAAAGGCCAGGCTGTAAGAGGCACTAGGGAGCTACAAAGGGAAGTGTTTAGCGAGCAGCCACGGGCAGGCATGGAAATTGTAGTTCACACCCCACTTAGCAGCCTGATGCCCGATGGGGGTTGCTGCATGTGTTTGCAAGTGAGCAGGTACGTGTGTGTGTACAAGCCACACACGTGCTCCTGGGGTGGAGGTGGGAGGGTAGGAATAAAGGGGGTGAGCAGGTGGAAAGTGGGGTTCAGAGAATGAACGAATGTCCAGGAAGTAGGTGGTAGGGATGCAGATGGGGCCTGCTTAACTGATTCCTTCTCTTCTGCCTTATCTGATTAGGGCAGACCTGCCTGCCTGCAGTCTCTGCTCAGCTATCCTTCCCTGCTCCCTTCCCCAGTATAGCACAGAACACACACACACACACACACACACACACACACACAGAATGTTGCTGGTTGAGGCTTCACGTTGGGGCTTGAACAGGGCTGGGCTACCCAGATGGGCTCCCTTGGGCAGTAGCCTGGGCCATGGGCTAGTAACCTAGTCCCCTTTGAGCAGACAGTTCTCTCCCTGGCTCCAAAACCTTCCATGGCTCCCTGCTGCCAACAGAACAAAGTTCTTCTGCCTCAGCCTGGCATTTGAGATCCAACAGAAACTTTCTGGTCTCCTCCAAGGCACAGTCCCTCTAAGAAGGACCTAGACTCTGATGTCACTGAAGTGCCATTTACCAGCCAGCTTTCCTCCAAGCTCCAGGCTTCCACAGCCCACTGCCTGTAGGATGCCTCCTCTGGCTTCTTTTAATTGTAGGTGTTCCTCTGGCTTCTTGTATTAACTTCTGGCCAAACCTGCTCCTCCTCTGTCATTCCCACCTCCCTGGGTGCTCTCCTGGGCGGAGTCTCAGGGAGCAGCACAAATTCTTCTCCTTTCTCATATCCATCTCATTTCCTTCTATTAATTTTACCGCCTCTGAGCACTTACCCTACCTTCTCATTTCTATCTCCACTGTCCCTGCTGTAGCTCAGGCTTCGAAGTTTCTCACGCTGTGGTGAGAGGACATCTCCAAGACATCAACATGACTGTGTTACTTCTCTGCACCAAACTCCCTGATGGCTCGACAGCCATTTTCAAACCATGCTGGAAGGAGCTCTTAGGAACCTTATGAAAGTACCTTCGAGGATGGGGGGGAGGTGAAAACAGGGGACCCTCAAGCCAGCAGGACCCTGACTCACCAAAGCAGCCCCATTCCCACCTCTGAGATATTGGGTTCCTGTACTAGCTCTTCGTTTGAAACCACTGACTTCCGAAGCACAAGCTTCCTCCTCGCTGGAGAAGCACACTCACTCAGGGTGCTGGTGCTTCCCTGGGTCCTGCGCCACCCTCTCTGCCTCTCCCACTGCGCTCCCAATGTTGTTCCCTGGCAGCCACTCTGCCTGTCGCCCCTTTGTACCCTTTCTCATCTAATACTTTCTTCTTTTTCAGCTAAAATCTAGACTTCATTTGATTTTCTTGGTTTCCTCCTAATATCCTTTTTTGTTATATTCTAGGATCTCATCTTACATTTAGTTGTTATTAATTAGTGCTTTCTCATCCCTTACAATTCAGCTCAGGTGTTGCTTCCTCTGGGAAGACCTGCCCCCGCCGCCCCTGCTCCCTATCTTGGACAATCTCCATGTCTCCCCTCAGTGCCCCCAGGAGCCCGCTTTCGCAGGTAGCATTTGCCCTGTCCGGTGCAGCCCATGGCTGTGCTTATCTCCCCACTAGGAACCCCAGGGACCAAGCCCTTAAGCATCTGCAGTTCCCGGGGGAGCACACAGAGGAGTCACTGAATGGAGAGATGAATGAGGAAAGCGGGAGGAAACTAGAGGCAAAGAGGGAAGTCAGGAAACCAGCAAGCGAGTGAGCGCCAGGCAGCCCCTCCCATGTCACAAGCCACTGAGTTCAGCCAAGAATTCTTGAGTCTTCGGTTTTGCAAAGGCACTAGCCCTGTTTCCCCAACAGGATGGTGGGAGAGCAGAAGGCCATCCCTGTCCAGGTGGGTTCCAGTCTCTCTGGCACCCACCTAATGAAAGCGATAGCTTGTCTTCTCCATGCCCCATTTCTTTTCCCAACCTGCTATTTGATTCCAAGAACACCACAGAGTGGTAGCTGGATGGTTGGCCTTGGCCCCTTGCCCTCTCCTGGGCTTGAGGAGGGTGGTCAGGCCAATCAGAGATGCTCTGTGCGTGGCTCTGGGCTATCTGAGCTGGGAGAGCAGGGGCAGGCCTGCTGCTGGTTTAGTCTGATCAAAGCAGGTCTTTTCTCCTCTCTTGGTTCTTTAAGGTCTCTGCAGACATCCTCTGCATGTCTCGAGACCTCTGTGTGCCTGGAGGTGATGATGGGAAGGTGAGATTTTCAGAGGAGAGGACTCCTGAGACTGTGAGCTTTGGTCCCTGCTTTGGTGGGGAGCAGGGGGGAAGATGTCTCATGGGAGGAGGTGCCTCTCTCTCTTTGCCCTGGCTCTGGGTAAAGAATAAAGCAGAGAAGGCATCATGTGCCTTCACTGTGCCTGGCCAGTCCCCCCCTCTGCTCAGGGAGCTGAGCTGTCTGAGAGCTGAGAGCCAGTGCCTAGGGCAGGTGTCCATGTGACACAGGGAGCTCAGAGCCAGGAAGGCAGGGGTGCAGAGTCGGCCTGGAGACTCTATCAGGGCAGGGGCTGAGGAAGATGAGAAGACAGAGCCCAGCACTGCCTGATGAGCGCAGAGACCGTGGGAAATCCCTCCTTAGATTTGCCCAGACCTGCCTGTGGGTAAGGGTTTGCAGCCTCAGAAGGAGGGGGACTTTTGGAATACAGTAAGGGAAGGTCTGCAAAGCCAGAGCTAAGAGACTTTCTGAAGATGAAACGTTGAAATCCACTCCCAGAGCAACCAGATGGGAGACATAGTGTGAAATCTAACTCCAGTGTCGGGGTAATGGTCCCAGCCTATGCCTGTCTGGAGAAGAAGGATGCTAGAGAGGCCTCAGGGACAGACCTTACCTACCAGGCCTTACAGCCCTGCCCAGAGGGCAGACAGAGTGCACCATCTACCCCTGTCTGGAAGTTGCTCCACATCTAGCCCAAATGGCAGAGGAGAGCCCTGGTGGGGAGTCGAGGAAGCCCATATGCAGGGAACTGGAGCCCTTGACAGACTCAGCAGAGGCCCGTCAGGCCTTCGAGTCTTCCAGCCATGGGCTGGACCACTGCACCTAAGAGAGCTTTAGCAGAGAAGGGCCCTCCTGATAGCAGCTCCGCAGCCGCAGACCCCTCACCTCCCAACTACCACCTCCTGCCCCTCTCTGCCCCTCACACACCCAGCTCCTTGGCCTCTAAGCTGTCATCCCCATCCCCTTGCCTGTGGCCTGTCCTCCCCAAGGTCCCTCCTCCAGGGGTTCCATCCCTCTTTTCCCACCCTGGTTCGAGGCTGACCTGCCACACAGGGTCCGTGTGCTTGCCGGACTTGGCTGAGCTGCAGAAGGAGGGCTGGGAGTGGGGCTTCTTGAGGTTGTAAATGGCCACGTTACCGTCGTAGTAGCCCACCACCACGAGGTAGGGGTGGTCCACGTGCATGTCGAGACACATGATGCCACTCTCGCTGCTGAAGATATACTCGGGGAAGCTGGGGTTCTTCATGCTGTAGAGCAGCAACATGCCCCGGCTCTGCTTCATGAAGTCGTCTGTTGCAGGGAAGATGCCAGGCTGTGGTGGGAGGGTTCAGCTGCCCCCATGCCCCTCCCCCACGGGGTGGACAAGACCGGCCGGCTGTGCTTGTCAGAGAGCGGGGGGTTCCTCTCCCAGCCTCATCTTCTCTGTCTCAGAAAGGGAATCATGAGACTTGGATTCCGCCTTCTTAGGGTTCATGGGAGGATAAGGTGACCAGGCTTATCTGAGGGACGGGCAGTCATTCTCTTTATTCTCCCTGGGGTACAGGAAAGAGGGATGCAGGCTCAAAGAGTTGCTAGGTGAAGAATGCGCGTGGGCTTGGGAAGAAGCAGTAACCTCAGAGAGGGCTCAGAGGCCCGGCCCAGGGACAGGTTGTTGTCCTGGACGATGCCCATATTTTCCCCAGCCCAGCCCAGGACAGGAGTTCAGTTTGGACTAACATGGAATTCTCTATAGGAGTTCCAAACTAGCCGCCTCTTGGGCATCTTCCCATACCCTCTCGCCCCACAATCCCCAGCTGCAGCCTGTGTTCTAGCCAGGCACACTCCCAGAATCGAGAAGTCCCAGGACAGCCAGCCAGGCTTCCACAGGCCACTGTGTCACCCTTCAGGCTTGAGCGCAGCTTTTGGTGATCAACAACAGACCACTCAGCAGAGGCCCTCCTCCCTGCGCACCCCATGTCAGGGGAGAGCCTCCCTCTCTCTTTCATCCTCTGCTCACATGGCACCCATCCTGATAAGGTAGTCACTGAACAGAATCCAAGCCCTCAAGTCCCGCTCTCCTGCTACCATCAGTCCAGGACCCTTCCCAAGCTCAGAAGAGGAGGAAGTCTAGAGCAGCCCCCCATCTTGGGGACCCTCTGTTAAGGGAAACTTCTACGTGAGATGATGGCTCTCCACCCCCCCACCCCCTGCCAGGGGCTACCTCCTTTGCCCCTGGCAATTGCAAGCCTAGGCCCTCCAGACAAAGTGGCCAGTCCTGAGGTCTCGAGCCCATGGATGGGAAAAATAGGGAGGCCACCCCACCCGGACTAATTTTGCTGAGTCATTCTTTCTGTCTTACTTCTTTTCCTTTCCTTTTTCCTTGCCTTGCCTTGCCTTGCCTTCCCTTCCCTTCCCTTCCCTTCCTTTCCCTTTCCCTTTCCCTTTCCCTTTCCCTTCCCTTCCCTTCCCTTCCCTTCCCTTCCCTTCCCTTCCTTTCCTTTCCTTTCCTTTTATTCTCTTTTTTAAAGATTTATTTACTTATTTTTAGAGAGAGAGAGAGAGAGAACATAAGTGGGAGGAGCAGAGGGAGAAGGAGAGAGGATCCCAAGCCGACTCCGTGCTCAGCCCTGAGCCCAGCGTGGGGCTTGATCTCATGACCCTAAGATCATGACCTGAGTGGAAACCAAGAGCTGGATGCTCAACCGACTGCAGCACCCAGATGCCCCTCTGTTTTATTTCTAATGCTGTCCTTTACTCAAGGGAGGAAGTGCCTGGGCTGGGTTTAGGGACAGTCTAGGTTGGGTTCCCTGGGCTCTGGGGATAAGCTTGGCTACAACAAGTTACCAAATATTCCCACCCCAGGCACTCTGCAAACACCACTTGGTGCTTACTGGGAGCCAGGACTAGGGAGCAGGGTGCAGCCAGGAGCCAGGCTGGCCTGAGGTGGGTAGAGCTGGAAACTGAGGCAAGCGGACATGCCCACCAGAGCAGTTCTCTATGCGGGAGTCCACCTTTCCTTGCAAATCCTTACCAGCTCTGGGATTCCGCCCTTCACCCCTCTCTTGCAAAGGAGGCTACGTGTGCCAGGAGGGAGTTGCTCCTCCAGTGGAAGGTGCCAGGATCCAGCTGGAGCCATGGGAACGGCACACCATGGTTGAGGAAGGAAAGTGTTTCTGCTCTGGAGAAAGCAAGCCTCTCACAAAGAGGAGGAGCTGGGGGCTTCCAGATCCCCCAGAGCCAGGTGGGTCACCCTATGCCTGACACTACCTCAAAGCCAGTAGGAACTGGCCTTCAGATGGTGTGGGGAGCTGGCAGTCCCTCACCCTGTAGGACTCCTGCTGGGTGGGCCCTGAGGGCTGCTGAAGGAAGTTATCTGTCCCACCCAGATCATGCAGGGCTGGAACTGGGCAGTGTGAGACTCATTTGTAGCTCCTTTTGTTCATCCCACAAATCCTGAGCACCTGACTGGGCCTCCCCTTGGGCTGGACCCTGGCAGGGACAGAGACACTCCACTGCAGATGTGGGCTTGCCCTCAGCAGCGCCTCGTGTGAGGAGAGAGCCAGACCCTGCAGCTGAATGAGGCCAACCCCTCAGTGGCAAGTGAGTGGTAACCACCAGGACACAGGTGAACTCTTGATGCCCTTAATGTGGAGTCTGTCCTTGATGCTGGGCGAGACTGACAGAGGATGAGTGGGTAGGCACACAGGTGAGTGGGTGAGCAAACAAGTGAAGGAAAGCGTGAGTAGGCAGTGACTGATGTTGGGCTGAGGACTCAGAAGCTCCTCCTTATTTCACCAAGGGGCCAAGGCGGGTATGACCCTCACACTTGGTCCTGATGTGGCATGGGACCTGGCCCCTCAAGGGACAGCAGTGACCACCCACCCCTGCATGTGTACAGAGTCTTCATGACCAGTGAAACCAGAAAAGTGGGGTAAGAAACCTTAGTCTGGTTTAATAACTCTGTAGTGAGGACATCTCTGACCGGCTCACAGAACCCCTGAGACTAGGGCTGGGCTTTGGCTCCCGATTTTTATAGCGGGGTAAACTGAGGCCAGAAGGGAGAAACATGTGCCCGGCTGCAACAGACCCGTCACATGGTGTTTGCCTCATGCAATATCTTGTTTATAGCTGAAGTTACCATGCACTGATCTGGTCTTTATGTGGAGGTAGAGAAAGGAAGGGGACACCAGACCTAAGGGGGTGGTGGTGACTGGCAGTGCCGGTCCAATCTCTCCAGAATCTGGACTAGAGAATGTATAAGGGACAGGGCAGTCACACAGGATAAGGGAAACTTCTGGCAGAGAGAAGCATGGATTTCAAGAGACGGGGACACAGAGAACAATCAATCACACTAAGACCTTAGATCCTGCCTGAGTTCCTAGGCCACATGCATCCTGACACTAAGCCTCTGCTTCTTAACCTGCCCCTGCTGGTCTCTGTTACTTGCAACCAAATGAGCCCTTCTGACATAAAGATCACGATCTCTTCTTTCTTTTTTTGTAAAGTAAGCTCTACACACGATGTGGGGCTTGAACTCACAACCCTGAGATGAGGAGTCTCGTATCGTGTTCCACTGACTGAGCCGGTTAGGCGCCCCAAGATCACAGTTTCTAATCATGGCTAGACTATGTGTTTCCTGAATTCCACTTGAAGGTACTGTCTGCCAAACCACAGTGGGGAAACACAGAAAACTCTCATTTAACTGGGGCTTCCTCTCCACTCCATCTTACTCTATGATGTTCTCATCCCTGACTCCAGTGGCCCCTGAGACCTCAATATTTCATTCTCTGAGCATACCCAGTGTGATATCACAGCCCAGACCTCCAACAGTAGCAGCATGAGATCATCATCTTGTCTTCCAGAAGTCCTAAAATGACATCACTACTGAGGTCACCAGGGATCCCCATGTGATATCTTCACTTAGGTAACCAGCAGTCCTAGTGATTTGTTTAGTGATCATTACCCAGCTCTCCAACAATCCCAGTATGATATCACCAACCAGGTCACCAGCAACCTAGGACATCATTGCTCGGCTCTCTAACATTCTCAGTACGATGCCACCCACCAGGAGTCCCAGTACAAGATTGGCATCAAGGGGTCATCTCTAGTGCCTCAGTTCCCAGTGGAGACTAGAATCTCATCAGGCTCAAAGCTTACAGAGCCCTGGGGTACTTTGTCCTGAATACCACAAATTCCCTGGTTCCTCAAAGTAGGACTGGAAGGTCCATCCAGTGACAAAGATGGTAGCCCCCAACCCCACACTCCATTGTATGAAGAGGGAAAGACTCTGAAGTCTGGGGCCAGTGAGGAATTCCAGGGTCCTCTAGGCTACAGGATTTCAGTAAGTAAATATGGCTAGGTAGAAGAAGAGGAGGAATAGAGGAAGAGAAAGAGGAAGCGAAAGACGGAAAGAGAGAAGAAAAGAGGGAGGGGAGGGAGGGAGAAACAGAGAGAGAGAGAAACCACCTGGTCTGAGACTCTGAGACAGAGGGAGAAGGCTTCTGGCTTGGCCTTAGCTCCACTTTATGCTCTTGCCCTTCTCCAGGAAGCCTTCCAGATTATTCAGCCTCTCCTCTGTGTGTGGGCCCCCTCCACTCTTCTCTACCTATATGTCATTATTACAGGGGGTCATGAACAAGTCTTTTCCTCAGCCTGCCACAGAGGCTTCATCAAAGGATGGAGTGAGCATGGCTTAGCCCAGCAGGTTTACTCTCTCCATTGGGAGGGTTGCCTCTTGCTACCCCTGCTCTGCTGGATAATCTCTAAAGCCTCCCTGACTTTGGCCTTCGATGATCCACAAGATTCTGGGAAGGAGAGTCAACCCCCTAATAGAACCTGATCTGGCAGCTCTCAGAAAGCCATGGTCTCAGGGGAGGAGGGGCTCAATTCCACCATAGACCAAAGCTCTCCCTCCCTCAGCTCCCTGCAGTAGGGCCCTGGCAGAGTAGTGCCCAGTGAGGAGCATGGATGGATGTCTTCTTGAACTGGCAACCACTGAGGGGGGAGGGGGGTTGTTGCTCAGTCCCAGAGCTCTACCCCTGCCCAGCAAGTAATAACTCTAGATCACAGGGGGCCACTCTGGAGAGTTCTGGCTGTCAGGAGAAGCCTGGGCCCTTGCTCGGGATTCGGAGAAGGCAAGGCAGACAGAAGGCATGTTGGGGTACCAGGCTAAAGCCAGGTAAGTGGTCAGAGGGAAGTAGATGCCAAGCTGCAGGGACAGGTTACTGAGCCAGCCTCAGACAGCAGGCCTCCCCCTCTCCTACTGTGGCTTCCCAATGAGTCCAGCCCACGGCTGACTCCAAGGCAGCAGCCGTTTAATGATTCCCTTATTAAGTCATGCAAGACTCATTTGGAGGGGAGCTATGGTCGGCAGAGTAACACCCTCTGAGACGGCCATGTCCTAATCCCTAGAACCATAACTATGTTACTTAGTAGGCAAAAGGGATTTTGCAGATGTAATTAAATTAAAGACCCTGAGATTATCCTGGATTATCTGAGTTTACTCAGTGTAATCACAGGCGTTCTTATAAGGGAAGGAGGGAGGCAGGAGAGTCAGAGAAGGAGGTTGAGGAGAGAAGCAGGTGTCAGAATAATGCAATTGCTGGCTGGAAGAGGGGCCACAAGCCATGGAATGTGGGCAGCTTCTAGAAGCTGGAAAAGGCAGGGACATGGATGTTCCCCTAGAGCCTCTAAAAGGAATGAAGTCCTGCTGACAATTGACTTTTGCTCAGCAAAACCCATTTTAGACCTCTGACCCCCAGAACTGGACAATAATAGACTGGTGGTGTTTTAAGCCATTATGTTTGTAGCAATGTGTTCCAGTAGCAATAGGAAACAAATGTAGTAGGCATTCCGGGAAGTTTGACCCAAACTCTACTTTGAGGAAGCAGAGGGAGAAGCCCCAGAGATGGTACTTTTTCCTGGGATGGTTTGGAAACAGTGTCTCTAGAAGTCAGGGGGATGGATGCAATGATCCCCAGCTCTTCTAATGACAATAATGAAACCCTCCCTCAGCTTCCCACACCCAGTCCTGCCACCTTGGACTCCAGCAACAGAAATGCCCTTTGGGTTAGGATTTTCACAGTCTCCAAAGGCAGGGGACTATCCCAGGGCTCACCAGGAAAGGGCATCAGTGCTAGAGGGTTCCAAACCTCCGGCCTGGCCCAGAGGCCGTGCTGCCAGGCTGGGTTCAGCCTCTCAGGCAGCTGGGTTGAGCACTTTCCTCCGATAAGAAGTCATATTTAAACAGTGTGGGAAATAAGAGCAAGGCCTTGGAGACAGAATACATCAAGTGGGACATTTAATTTGATTTAGGGAAAATGAGGCAAACATTTGAGAACCTAAATAACTAACCAGTAATTACGCTAACAACGGGAATGCCCTTGCACTACAACCCGGCAAGCACAGTGGCCTTTACGGACTGTATTTACAAAGAGACCTGACAACATAATTAGTCCTGTAAATTTTACGCAGCCTGCAGCTGAGGAGTGATGGATTTTGTGTGTGGAGGATGAACGGGGAGAAATGAGGTGGATGAATTTCCATTTTCAGTAAATGAAATTAACACTGCTTAATTAGTGAAGCTGACAAATAAATGATCAGGAAAGATTTAAATCCCTACAAGTGTGTTTCTGGCCTCAGCAGGCTCAGAGAGGGGCCAGGATGTGATGGGACAGAGAGGGGAAGCGTTCCATGCGGGGACTCGGGGCCTGACTTTGGCCCCTCTGGAGGGCTGCCCCCAGAGGGAGGCTGGGCTGAGGGACAGCAGGCTCCTCTTTCTTAGACGTGGCCCGCTGGGCGGCTTCCCCCTCATCTCCATGTGAGCCACTCAGGACCACACAGAGTGTCCAGGATCTCTTCCACCATCCCTGCCCAACAGACCACGAGGAGTGCCCATTTCCCTGCCATCAGCTGGCTAATGGGCTGGAAAGGACCCCTTCAGTGCAACAGGCCGATATAATTGCATCCCCGCTTTGCCCCATGGGCCGCCCCTTCCTAAACTACTCTCCCTTGCCCACCAGCATTCCTCCATGTGCTTTCACCTGCTGACAGTGTCCTTCTCCACTCAGCTGAGACATGGAGCCTGGCCCTAGGGGGCACCCCAGTCTCTGCCTTATGTGCAGCTTGACATGCGACCACCTCCAGGGAAGGCAGGTGCAAATGCTTCTGTGCTATGGCGGGCAAGTGCCTGGACTCCCTTTCCCCTACCCGCTTGCTCCTGGCCTGGCCTGGCCTGGCTCCAGCCTACCTGCTCTGTGCCCAAATAGGAGATTGGGCACTACCAGTCCTTGGTAGGTATGTGCCTACCCCTGCCAAAGTCCTTCTTAGCTGGGCTATAGAATAAATCTGGGAATTCCAGGCAAAGGGAGGCCTGGGCTGAGCTCATCAGGGTCAAATCCAATAGCAAACTCCAATTCTTCCTCCAGTGTTTGTCTGTATGAGGCAAAGTCTGATGATAGGAGGCTGGCACCTGGGCGTTTCCAAAGACAGTGTGATGGATGCTGGTGAGCCAGCAGCTCCTCACAGTGACCTCATCCAGTGACTAGCGTGCCCTTGGCCCGCCTCAGCTTGGCCCTCTTCCTTCCAGGGGGGCATCTGGGCACCTGAGAGCACAGGACTCCCAGAGGTGACCTCAGAAGTGAATGCAGGAGCCCTTCTGAGTCCCAGCTCAGCCTGGCTCTGTTCAGGCCTCTGCAGAGTGCTGCTGAGCTATGCAAGGTGCTGGAGAAAGATGCCCATGTGCGAGCGGGTCAGTAACCCCTGTGCCAGTGGCAGCAACAGCAAGTAGACCCCTGCCGCTCCTGGGGCCTGCTCTCTAGAGTAGGTAGGGGCATTGTCTGATTCTCCTCCGCCTCCCAGCCCCCTCTTTCTGCTTAGGTCACCTAAGAGTCCTGCAGCAAAGCTAGGGGACAGAACAACAGACCAATCAGCAATAACTGTCCTTTATATGTGGGCGGTTCCTACAGTTCACGAGGCCCATTTGCTTTTCTTTCAAGTGAGTTTAGCAACAGCCCTGGAACAGAGGTCTGGCAGGCCACCTCTTCAGGCCACCAATAAGGAAACCAAGACTCAGAGCAGCTTCCAGCCCCAGGACTCACCACCGGGTGGTACCCCTTCAGCCAGAAGTTCTACAACAGACTGGTGCTACCCAGGCATGTGCGTGTGGCCAGCAAGGGACAAAGACACCCTTCCTGGGTGCGTGCTTGCCTAAAGGAGGCTCCTGGGCCTGCCAGACTTCGAGTCATCTATTCCTGAGGGTGACTTACTCTTCTCCACCGCTCCTGGCTAGAGTGGCCCCCTTGCACAGCCTCTGCATGAGCCCAACCAGCATCCCTGCTTCTGGCCTGGGTGAAAGGAGGATGGGGCTAGAACTGAGGCAGTTTCTCCTCCTACCTGCTAGGGAGCCTCCCTCACCCCCGCTTCAGCCCTGGGCAGAGAGCCTGAGCTGAGATCAGCCTCATAGGGGGGTCCACACCCACTCCTGGGAGGGCCTGCCCAGCCCCCAGGCCCTGTTCCAGGCCCAGTAGCTGCAGCAGAGAGGGAGGAATGTGCTAGTTCCCTGCCAGAGGGGGAGGGAGCTTCCAGCTTGGCAGCAGCCCACCCTCAGGAGCAGGGACACAAAGCGGGCATTTAGGGCATCCTCAAAGGCAGCCCAGACCACGAGACTGGGAGCAGCTCCAAGGTCTCCTCCCTGAGAGGAATAATAAACACCAACTCCTCCTTGCCCTCCCTCCCACTCCCCAACCCTGGTCAAAGAATGGGCTGGGTGCACCGGCGGTCTGAGGGGTAGAGACCAGGAGTTTGCATGTCTGCCAGCCAGCAGAAGCTTAGAGAATGGAAGGGTTTTTCTGTTCATAGATGCTGATCCTCACAGCCAGAGAACATGCTGTTGGCCTGGGGAGCTTCGGCTAACATGAAGTGTGGGGCCCTCTCCCGTTAGGAAGGGGGAATGTCCAGCCTAGCGTGGAGGTAGGGACTTCTGCAGGGAACGCGGAACATGAAGGGAAAGCAAACTACCACACAGTACACAGAGCTGCTTCCTGCCGCGGGGATAAGGACAGCCTGGCAGGGGCAGGAACAGCCTGGACAATAGTGGTCTCCCAGGGCCCAGGGGCCAAATGATGAACATCAAGCACCTGTCCCCACCCCTGCCTGCTCTGGGGCCAGATCAGGAACGTTCCCTCTCTCAGTCTCACCTCCAATCTCTCCCTAGGTCTGGTCCAGTCTACCTTCTCAAGCTTTCCAAACCCACTTCTCCATTCCCATGCCACAGTCACAGTCCGGGTCCTGCCATCCTTCCAGGGGAGCGTCACCAGTCTCCTAAGTGGTTTCCCAGCCCCCAGGCTCATGCCTGCAATTTCCCCCTGCTCTGGTTCTGTCCCTGCCCTTCTCAAATTCCTTCAGTGATGTCCCCTCAGGAGAATGTCATAAGACCGCCCTCAGGAGAATTTCCAAGCTTCTTGGAATGACTTTACCAAGCCCTTTGGGGGCCAACCCTGGCTCTCTCAACACCTTCTTTTCCTCTCATATCTGTGCCTCCGGACCTTTGCATAGGCTGGTTCCTCTACCAGAAGTGCTCTCCCCTCTTTCTTCACCACAGTAGCACCTTCAAGGCTCACTTTGGCATAGTCCTTCACCCAGCGCTAACTGCTGGTATGATTGTCCGTCTTCCCCATTGGACTGTGAGCCCCTGAGGGCAGTGACTATATCTAAGTCATCTTACTTCTTTACTTCTTTCACAGCTCGCAAGAGCTTTGCACGGAATAGGTACTTAAATATTTGCTGGTTGAGTGAGCAAATGAACAAATAGCCCGATTACTTACAGGAGCCATGTCCCACCGCAAACAGGTCATTGTACTTTGGATTCCTGCAAAAGAAATATGAACCCATTGGCCCAGGAAATGAACATGGCCTTCCCATGAACACTGGTGCCTAACTACACTGCAGACATCTACTGTTGACTTTAGAGACCTGGGCTGATCCCCCAATTCCATAAGAATCCCAGTCCCTTTTTTTCTATAATGCTCGGTGTCATCCTCAGAGTGGTTAAGTGCGGTAGAAGTGCCGGGCTCAGGCGCTACGGGCTCTGGGGTTGCTGCAATGTCTATACTCACCAGCAGAGGGCGGTGACAGCCAGGCGCTTGGCTTTGTCGTTTTGGAACTTCCAGAGTGGCAGCAGCGTACCCTCCTGGTCCCGGTATTCGTCGGCAGCATCCTCGTAGTACTTAAAATCTTAAACACATACCGGCTGAATCAGCCCCAGGACTGCCATTTCATGGCAAACCCAGGTCTGCCACTTTCTGTCTGTAGCTTCTTGGCCAAAACAAACTCTGTGTTTCAAAGTGGGAACAGTAATAGTACCTATCTCAAAGGACTGTCATAAGGATTGTTAATATATGTAAAGTACTTAGAAAAATACTTGGCACATAGTAAGCTCTCTATATGTGTTATTGTTATGGTCATCACTGTTACTGAGGGCAATTTACAATAAAGTAGCCGTGTCCTCATAGGTAAAATCCCAGGTTTGTCCATCTTCATATCTGCCCCTAAGCCCTGCTGTGGTGAAGCTGCCTGGATCCCTGAAATGGGTTCTCTGAACTCAAGTTCATCTCCTGCCCTAAATCATCTCTGCCTCCCATTTCCTCTAACTTAGGTAGAAGCTCCATCTCTCTTGTCACTTGGCTAAACAAGAAACCTGGTAATCCTTGACTGATCTCTCTCCATCATCTCTCATATTTTCCTTCTGATGACTTTTTTTAATCTATTCACTTCTCTCCAAACCCACAGCCACTGCTGTGGCTGTCACCGGGATTATTACACCCCCCTCCTAATTGGTGTCCCCACCTCCAGTAATTCCTCCTCCAGTCCGTGCTCCACAGAGCTACCTGAGTGAGAATAGGTAAATCATCTCACCACACCGCCTCCTCCACCCCACTGAAAACCCCTCAATTGGCTCCCCTTGCACAGGCTTCCTGGTCAAACCAAGGCTCCAGGCCATGACCGCCATGTCATTTCCAGTCAGGTGTTCACATAACCTCTATGTCAAATAGTGTCTAGAATGTCCTGCTCTGCCATCTTCCTGGCAAACTCTCACTCACTGCAGATCCAGACTAAACTCCTTCTCCTCTGTGAGGCCTTCATTTTCTTGTTGAGCAGAATTCATCTCTTCCTCCATTCCAGCCCTGCCTCTTCTCTACTAAAATGTCTGTCACGCTGTGTTGCTTCTATCCATCCTTTGCCTGTCTCCCCTACCAGACAGCTCCTGGGGAGCAGGCAGCATGTTATAATCATCTCTGGACTCGCAGTGCCTAGCACCGTGCCAGCCACAGAGCAGACACCCAATGACTGTTCTAAGAATGCAATGAAATAAATCACCAGGAGTGAAAAATTTCTCAATCTTTTTTTCCAACCAGGGGTGACCCTTTAGAAAATGAATCCTCTCATCCAACACGGTCAAGGACGTGCCCAGACACTGCCCCAGCCTTGAGGTTGTGGGACCACATTCAAACCTCAAAAATGTCTCAGAACAACAACAACAACAACAACAAAAAACAAAAACAAAAAAACCCAAAAAAACAAAATTAGAGTGATCAGAGGCATGAGCCTTGATCATATCAGAGATCCCTGAGCTTAGGCTATCTTTGAAAATACCTCATTTCAGAGAGGAGATTAATTGGTAACACTTCTCTGTTTTCACTTCTTCATGATTAGACTTTCCCAAAGGGAAAAGAGTATGCAATTAAAAAAAATCAAAGTTCAGTGCATTTTTATGTGATTGTGTTCTTATAAATGAAAAAGGTTCACCAAGGCCAATTTCTCCATGGATATTAATCGTGTTTGCAGCCCTTTGGTGGGCTGGTGGCAGAAGCTGGGTTTCAGGAAGCCAAGCTGTGTGAGTGACAAATTCATTCACAGCTGCTGTGTACTTTGACAGCTTTGAAAAGCACTCAAGGTCATTTTCCAGCCTGAATGATAACAAGGGGGCTTGTTTAGATGGCTGGTCTTGGCAGCCCCAGTTTCTATGTCCCATGGGTGAGCAATGAGCATCAAGTCACCAAGAAGAGCCCTAGGCTGTCGGCAAAGGAGACTGGCCAGCAGGGAGGAGCTGCCAACTTTGGGGAGGCAGCTGCTCCAAATAAATGCACAACCTCTTAGGGAAATACAAGCCACTTGGGAACGTGCTGTTCATGCCATGGGAAGGATTCTGTTTCCCTGGCTCTGTCAAAGACCCCAGAATTTCCCAGGCCCCCAGGATTTAAGCATCTCTGAATCAATCCCTTTCTTCACTTCATCACTAATTAATCACCAGCATAGACTTATTGAATGTCTCTTCCAGCTCAGTGGCTCTGTAGCCTTGTGCTGAAGTGCTTAGGCTATGGATCCAAGGGGCCTGTGTTCAAGTCCTGATGGCTCCACTCACTCCTCATACTAGCTGTGGTTTTGAACAGGTGGCAATAGCCCAAGTTTCTCACCTACAAAATGGAGAGAATAATGGTATTCACCTGGCAGTGTGGATGTCAGGATGATATAAAGTAATACATGTATATTGCACAGCACAATGCCCAGTACATAGGCCGTTCCCAGGAATTGCTGATGCTGGTTTTTCGCTATTATAACTGCTTCCCTTTCTCCATCCCCTGGAAAAGGTGTGATGAGGCCCATCCTACCCCACACCTGAACCTCATCTTCATCTCTGTCCCTGTATTCTGCCCAATCACATCCTTCTCCAGTCATGCTCTCACTGGGCTGTGTTCCTGCCTGGACAGTATCTTTGAACTCTCTGCAGAAAAAGCTCAGATTCCGTGAGATATTCCAGACCCTTCATCAGCTGGCTCCAACCACCTCTGTAGCCTGAACTCTCACTACTTTCCAACAGACCTCCGTTTGAGTCACTGAGCCTGCTGCCCTTTGTCCTCAGAGTCTATTCCAGTTTGTTTTCACCACCGAGTCACTGCTTATGCTGTCCCTTGCCCAGAACATCTGCCCTTCTGCTAATCTCCCACTCAAACTCTGCTTATTCCTTGGCACCTAGCTTAGCCCTCCCTGCTGCCTTCCTTGACTGCTGCCACTCATTCCTCATTTCTCTTCCTCTATTCTTGAGACTCCCCAGAGCAGTTTCAGTCTGCATTCTCACATTTATATTGTCCCCAAGCTGGACACAGTAGAGACAAGAATTAGGAAGCTCAAGACCTAGATTTGGGTCCTCTCTGCCATTCACTAACCAGGTAGACTTGGACTTAGCTTCCTCTTGTGTAAAGTAGGGGTAATACTCTCTGCTCTCTGCCTCCATGGGCTGTTGGGAAGATGACATTGGATCACTAATGTGCAGGTGTTTTTGCTGTACCATTGTCAGATCTCATCACTAGACCCATTTTTTTCTTATTCCATTGTTTGTAGTGGACCAGTATATGTCTTGTTTCCCTAGTGACATCCAGAAGAGGGAAGGATTAGTTTTTCTTCCCTTGCACCTATAGGACCTAGCATGGGACACTCAAATACTTGCCTTGTATGAGGAAGTTTTTTATTTATTTATTTATTTATTTTTTGTATGAGGAAGTTTTTTAAAGATTTATTTATTTATTTTAGAGACAGACAGAGAGAGAGCACTTGCAAGCGGGGTGGGGGTGGCAGAGGGAGAAGGAGAGGGAGAAGGAGAGAAGCAGACTCCCCACTGAGCACAGAGTCCATAAGGCTTGATCCCAGGACCCTGAAATCATGACCCAGGCCGAAATCAAGAGTTGGACACAACCAACTGAGCCACTCAGGTGCCCCATGAGGAATTTTTTAATACAGGCAATAATAGTAGTTACTGGCACTTCCCCCAAATCTTACCTTGAGCAACATCATCGTATGTGTTCTGGTTGACCATCCGCTCCACAATTTTAGCGGCCTGAGTCACTTTGGTGATGTCATCACTCTGTGGAGATACAGAGGCCACAGGTCCTCATAGCTAGCACCTGGAAAGGTTATGCCTCGAGCCACAGCCAGATATGCAATTGTCTCTCTGACACCACCCACCCCAGATAGCTCTGTAAAGAAATCTCTTCATGCCTCAAGGACCAGCTCATGTCACCACCCCCTTTTGGGAATGCCCAGATCATAAGTGGCATAAGGAGTCTGCACTGCCATCCTGGGCTCCTGGACACAGCCTGCCTCATGATCTTTCGTTCTGAACTTGTTCTGGAAAAGGCATATCTTGGAGCACAACACAGGACAATGAAGAGAGCCCAGGAAGGGTATTGGAGGGAAGAATAGAAAAGGAAAGGTAAGAGGCTTTTTTAGTGGAGACAGAAAGGTTTCACCATCTCAGGCAATGACAAAGACTACCATTAAAGACCTCAGAGAGCTTCTGATCCAACTTATTTAGTCAAGAGTTGAGGAAGAGATAGAGACCCAGAGAAGGGGCAGAGATATGCTTGTACACAGAGAGTACGGCAGAAATGACTCCTAACCCAAGGCCTTGCCCACTGCTGAGTGGATAACCCTCGAGGGGCTCAAGAGGGCCAAGCCATGGCTCTTGAAAATGAGATTTCCCAGGAGTGTCAACATCAGGAAGTGGTTAAGAGGATGACTTCTGGAGGTACACAGACTTGCATTCCCTTCCCATTCCATGGATTACGAGCCAGGTGGCAACTTTAGGTAAGTTACTTAACTTCTCTGAGTCTTACAGTACAAATGATATAGCAGAGGTGGATATCACCTGCATCATAGGGTCACTGTACTATACTAGCATCTGTACATGATCTTGGGTTCTCACAACAATTTTGCAAAGTAAGTATCATTAGGATGTCTTTACCAGTGAGGAAACAGGTTTAAAAAACCCAGCTAAAAAGTAGGAAAGAGAGTATGTAAACTCAACTCTGTGGACTCCAGGTCCCATACCCTCAGCCCCCCACAGAAAGCCAGTCCCTCACTAGCCTGACCACACTTGCCTGGTCCTGGCAGACTTAGGGTTTTAGATGTGCTCTGAGGACAGAGTGTGGTGGACTGTTGTCTCCCTTGTTGTAGATACTATGCTACTTGAGCAGACATAGCTCTTCATTAATTCTGACTAAACTTGTGGTTTCTGAGCCCCTTTTCTCCCATTCCTGTCCTAATCTTTCAGACCAGACAAGTTTACATTCATTTCTGTACATTCATCCGAATCATTAATGAGACAGAAACCTGAGATCTATCATTACAGACCTTCCTACAGGATATATCACGGAATTATTCTGCTTTCTTCCCTCCTATGCACTTGAGTTTTATATTAACCTCATCAGATGCAGGTCCCTGAGAAAAGGGTGTCACTCTGTTCATGCACTGGGCATGAACAAAGGGCCACTCTATTCTACAGACAGCCAGGCCCAGTACTTGGGATTCCCAGTTAAAACTCAATGCCCTTGTGTAGAGGTTGCACACTACAGGTATTCACTGGTTTTGGGGGACACCCCACAATGTCCTGCCACCACTGTAGCTTCTTGGTCCAGAGGGCTAGAATCTGTCTGCATCACAGCCTTGAATGTCAACCAAGTTGGAAGAATCCAGTGTAGTCCTCCTTCCCTGGGCACTTTAGACACCAAGTCTGGTAGACATATTAGACACCAAGGGTTTAGACCCAAGGACAGTTTTCAGTCTCAGCCACTGGGACATTTCTTCTGTTCTCTGGGTCTTGGCAACTGCAGTTAAGGTTTCTGCAGTAATGGTCCTAGCACACAGCCTATAGCCAAACCTTTGAAGGATATTCAAGTGAAACTTGACTCGGGCCAACAGCCCCTCCAAAGCCACTAACTTCTGGGCAACAGTACAGGGGAAATCAAGGGTCTGGATAGGGCAACCCATGGGGCAGGGACTTCATCTTTCACCTCTGGGTTCCAGTACCCAGCATGATCATGATCACGAGTTCTTGGTCTGTAGTTGAATGAAACTGAATTGGGGAAGTTCATATTAAGCCGAAGCAGGGAACCCTCAAACCTCCCGTAAAATGTGACTTTTATCAAGGACATGGAATTGAGTGGGAATGGGCATACCTCAGACAAAGCTAAATTTCCTTTAACTGATCTGGCTTTTATAGCAGAACCACTTCCCAGAGAGCTGTCTGGGAGCTCTCCAAGGTGCTGAACCCAGACCTCAGCTTCCTGTGGCCCTCATCTTTCCCACTCCATTGCAGGTCAAACTCATCCTGATATCCATACTGCAACTCTGGCTCCTGACCCAGCTTTCTCTCTGTTGAAGGGACAAGATGGCCCTCCAGCATCTCCCTGTGGTGATCTTCCCTGTGGTGACCTATCACCATAACTTCCATGATAATCTCCAATCTATACTGGCTATACCCACAGTGAGCCCCACAACCATGACCTCTATAATGACTCCTATATGGTTCTTCACAGTAAAAATCCAGCCCAGAATAACCACACCCATTGGCCTGGACTTGCTAGTGACTGTGATCAGCTCTGACTTGGCTTCTGGCCCATAAGACTCACCTAAAAAATTGAGCAGAAGTATACCCAAGGATTGAAGGTCAAAGAGCAAATCACTCTCCCAAACCCCAGGAGCCCTTGCTCAGGGAGGTGGTGCCTTATTCTCATATCCCAACCCATCCCAAGAAGAGTCCTGAGCTCTTTCAAGGTGTACATTGGACTTTCAATAACATTCATGTCTTCTGTTGCCCTTTAGCCCAAAAATCCTGAATCCTATATAAGACTGGGGAGAGGTATAGAATGCCAGAGGCAGCTGTAGCTCTTCTCACATCTTCCCACAAGGAAAGAACTATTCATACTTCAACAATGGTACCCCCCTTAAAGTCTGTGAAGTCCTTCCAGAAAGCCAGGCTTCTGTCTACCCAGGGACCAATATCCCACTCAGTCATTCTCTGTGACAGAGCCATGGAAACCTCCACCAAACCTGGGACTCCATAGATGTCATCTTCCTCATGGTCATCTTTCCCATTTTTTTAGCCACTGGCGTCTTTGCCTTCTCTTTCTCTTTGGTCTTTTCCTGCTTCTCAAGCTCCTCTATATAGGCATCGTAGATCTCCCACTAGGCAAGGGCAAGATGAGAAGGATCATCACAGGGCAAAATCTTCATCCAGTTACCTCCTATTCAGCTTTTAGAGCTTGAGGAATAGATTATGTCAACCCCTGCATATGCCTCTATAGTATCCTCTACTTGGCCCACTGTAATTATGTTTTAGATGTCTGTCTTCTCTGCTGTCAGCTCTAGAACAGGAATGAAGCTCTCAGGGCACTCTGGGATGAGCTTTCCACCCCGCAGCTCAGAGGCTCAATTATCAGCTGGAAATCAGTATTGTTCCAACCTACAGATCCCGCTAAGCAAAACAAATGGGCAAATATTAGACTAGCTCACATTTTTCTTGGTGATTTATAAGACTGTGAACTAGGACATTTTAAAAATGTTTCCCCTATGGAGATGTGATAAACTTTACTAGTTCATGTCGGCTGTCTACAGCACTGACCACACCTTCTGAGAATAAAAAGATAAACAAAAGTAAGGGATGGGCACCTGAGTGGCTCTGTCAGTTGAGTGTTTGACTCTTGGTTCAGGTCATGATCTCAGGGTCATAGGATTGAGCCCCGTGTTGGGTCCCACACTCAGTGCTGAGTATGCTTGAGATTCTTCCTCCCTCCCCCTCTGCTTCTCCCTCTGCTCATGCCCTCTGTCTCTGTTTCTCTCTCAAATAAATAAATAAATAAATAAATAAATAAATAAATAAATAAAATCTTAAAAAAAAAAAAGGTAAGGGAACCCCTGCTAACTGGATCTGACAGCAAGAGAAGCCCAAGGATAGTAGCAAAGGAAGCAGCAAGGATCTGGGACTGAAAAACCCCGTATCACATTCTGTGCTCTGCAGAGTTGGGCAGTCACTGCCACCTGGAGGCCAGATAGACACACCTTACATTAACGATTCACCACCCATGGGCCAGTACTCCATGCTACAATATAATTTAATGTTTGTTAATCTCATTCAGAGCCTTCCAACAACCCTGTGAGGCTGCTTGTTGTCCTCATTTGACAGAGAAAGAGAGACTGATGAATTAGGGGTGACATAGTTTGCCCAGGATCTTATAGTATGAGCAGCAAAGTTGGGGCCTGAGCTCAGGTCTCCTGGCACCAAATCCTGCCCAAATCAGCATGGCTATCCAGTAGGATTTGGGGGGGAAGGAGGGTCTCAGGAACAACGAAGGCTGCTGGAAGGGCAGGTTAGAGTGCTAACACTTCAGAGTCAGCCGTGGGGTGCCATGGGCTGCACAGAGTTAGAAACCATGCCTATTTCCCTCTTTGACAGCCTTGCCCGGGGTCCGGGGGTGGGGCATGTAGCTGATGCAGAGCTCAGTGGGTGGAGTCCCACTCTCTCATATTCCTAGTGTTCAGAGCCTGGACAAGGAGCAGGAAGATGGATGGATGAGGAGGGCAGACTGTCAGAGGAATCTTTGACAAGGATGCATGGGGTCGGTGGCTGGGGATGTGGTGATGACTTTTAGACTGACCCAGGGTCTCACCTGATTGGCTGTGGCTGAGAAGTTTGTCCTGGGAGGAGGTTCCATCTGGCATTCTCGGTCCTAGAGAACAATGACAACAGGAAACCCACAGAAAGCCCTCAACTCCTTCTTACTTAACCCAACAGTATATCCATGGGTGAAACATTTCAGTTGGAGCAGAGGGGGAGACGGGACAAAGAACTGGGGAAGTAAAGAGGGCCTGAACAAAGGACCAAACGACACAGTGGAAGCCTACATTTTCCTTCTAAGCCTCCTTCAGAAGAAGCCTAAGCTAGAAATCAGGGACAATGAAGCCTGATTGTGTCAGTTTCAACCAAGAAAAACTCCATGTGGGGGATGGACAGGTCTCTGGCCAGCCTCCTGATGCAAGACACAGAGGTCAGCCCTTGGCAAACTACTGGGCTAATATCCCTCACCCTGAGAAGACTTCTCCCTAATACTGGGGCCTCTGGTTCCAGCAGAGGAATACACTCCCTCCTCATTGTGTATCACCCAGATTACTGGTACACAGGGGAGTACAAGGAGTACACAGCATGATTAGGAGCTTCCAGAAACCCATCCTGTAGACTTCTGCCCTCCACTCACAGGTTGATTTCTGTAAAACACTGTCTTACATACGTGAGTCTTTCCCCTGAAATCCTGAGAGGTTCCTTCAGCCTGGTACTCGGGGTCTTCCATACTTATAAGCCAGGGAACTTTTCCAGCCTTTTCCAGCTAGTCTATCACAGAGACCATCAACTTCAGTCAAACTGGCTTAGTCCTGCCTCCCTGGCACATTCTGGCCTCCCCTCTCTCCCCCAGATCTTGACCTCTTCTCCAAGGCCCATATAAGTTTCTGTCTCAGTGAAGGGCTCCAGACTCCTTGTCACCCACTCTGAACTCCTACCAGGAGGGCTTGCAAGGACCCGAACACATGTTCCCAGCTTTTCTTGGAGAGATTAACTGTGGCATGTTCCTGTCATCCTTCCAGGCTAAGGGCCACTGGGGCTGGGATCAGGCCTGCTCCTTTCCTGCCATGCACAGTGCAGAGCTGGGAGGTAAAGGGGCTGGGGTGGGGGCTGCTCTACCCGGAGAGGGTTGTTTAAGGTCTGTGAGGCCCTCTCACTGAAGTTGAACTGGTTGGTGAGCTTTCGCTCCTTGGGCTGCTTATGAGTCATCAATTCTTCTTCAGTCACTTTTGCAGCTGCCTAGAAAAAAAGACCCACAGGACCAGGGCTCAGCTGTGGGAAGAAGGTGGTGGGGAACCAGGGGGTGGGGAGAGCTCATGTCGTAGGAGAGGATGGAAGTGGGAGAGGGTGATGATGCCAGAGGCATTGGTACCTGCAGTCTCTAACTTCTCACCTTCAGCTCCACCACCACCCCAACAAGTGACCCCTGAAGCTTCCATGCACAGCCAGAGCGGGAAGGGGAGGGATGGGAGCAGTACTATACTGTACCTCAGCTACAGGCATATCTGTTTGACTCCCAGCTTCAGTTTCAGCTTCTGCTTCCTTAGGCTCTTCTTCTTCTTCAAAGATTTCGGTTTCTGAAATCACCACCTTGGTGGACTCCTGAGAACCTTGGTAAGATATTGCAGATGAGCCTGAAGACCAGGCCTAAGCCCCCACCCCTGGCAGGGCAAGGCTTTCTTGGTTTCTGCCTTTGAGACCTCAGCCACCCCAGGGTTCTCAGGGCTTAACTCCCAGACCTAACCAGGGCAGCCAGCTGTGGGACGTTATGTAAGTAGAAGCTCCGCAAAGTTATGGCTTAGTATCTGCTCCCTAGGGTGACCACAGAAAGGGCACTCGGCTTTGGGCCACAGCTTCGGGTTGGCCCCGAGGCCTACCTGCCGCTAACTCATCACGGTAGTGCTGCCGCCGTCCTTCATCCGAGTCTTTGGGGACCAGGTTCCCAACCTGGCTGAAGTGAACTGCCAGTTGGTTCACAACGCCAATAAGCTTATATGTGCCTTCCTAAGAGGAGAAGGGACTGAATCAGACCAGCAGTCCCAAAAGAGCTGGAGTGAGAATGTAGTCTGCCTTCATTCTATAAGGCTTAACATGGTCCATCTGTTAACGAGATATATAGATATATCTTCAGTTAACCCGAAGTTTTCATTACATTCCAGCTGAAGAAGAGGATGCAAATGAAATAAAGTTTTGTTTTTAAGTTCTCATCAAAGACATAGTTTTAAATACCTTTTCTTTTCAACTTTGAACAACTCTGGATTTGTCTATCACTGGCTCTCACATCCATGCCAAGAGATCCTGGTGTACCTGACTCACCGCATAGTTGAGACAGGTCACATGTAGTCATCAGACACACCTGGCCTGACCTTCTCCGCACTGCATTTAGTGGATGCGAGGACTGGATAGATTTTCAAAGATACCAAATCCCCAATCCCCCTGGTTCCATACAAGAGGCCACAGAAATCTAGAAAAGGTTTGAGTTTGGCACTTGTCCAGTTCATACAGCAAATGAGAAGCAGGGCTCAGCATTAAATCCAGGCAACCTTGTTCATTCCCTCTTCAACAAATAATTTTTAAGCAGACACAACACAACATGCCAAGTACTTTCTAGGTTCCAGGGATATAAAGCTTAGCAAAAGCAGATGGGATCCCTGTTTTCATAGGGCCTATTAGTCTCGTTCCTCTAGATAGCTTCCTTATTGACAAGCATCTTAGTTGTACCATTGACTTTGACACCAGGGTGTCCTTCCTTCTTTCAAAACATTTCTTCTCAACCCTCTTCAAGTCACATAGACAATTATTACATTTGTATGACACACAGGGGTAAATTCTAAAGAGGGGAAGCTCTAGAGAAGAAACCAGCCCATGGGCTCTGGCTGAACCAAACCCACCTAGCCCTGGAGGGCTGAAAGGATTACTATTTCTGCACATAGGTTGGGATGCTCTGCCTTAAAAAGTTACCACAGAGCCCTTCTCTTGGGAACTCCAATGGATGCGAGGTTAAAACAGCGTGGCAGCTAAGAGCAGGGTTTATGGCAGTGGGCAGATGGATTCAAATCCTGGTTCTGTCCCCTATTTTCTGCATGACCTTGGGCTTAACCATTCTAAGCCTTGATTTTTTCATCTGTAAAATGAGGATAATACTACCTAATTTTCAGGATAGTTTTAAGTATTAAAAATAATGAAAATAATTTATTAACACAGTGTCTGACATGTAATAAGTACTCATTAAGACTGCAAGGGAGGCTCTCTGGGCTCAGACCTAGTTTGCGGCGACATGGCTAAACGCACCAAGAAGGTTGGAATCGTGGGTAAATACGGGACCCGTTATGGTGCCTCCCTCAGGAAAATGGTGAAGAAGATTGAAATAAGCCAGCACGCCAAGTACACTTGCTCCTTCTGTGGCAAAACAAAGATGAAAAGACGAGCTGTGGGGATCTGGCATTGTGGGTCCTGCATGAAAACCGTCTCTGGTGGTGCTTGGACCTACAACACCACTTCTGCTGTCACAGTAAAGTCAGCTATCAGAGGACTGAAGGAGTTGAAAGACCAGTAGAAGCTTCACCATTTGAAACATTACTAGCCTATAATAAATGGGTTAATTTATGTAACAAAATTACTTTGACTTGTTGTTAAATTTATTAATTAGATCTTTCAATTTGTGTTGCATTAGTTTTGCTTTCTCAAAGGCCTTGGAAATTAAAAATCCTTCTAATTTTTATTGGAAAAAAAAAAGACTGCAAGGGAGATTAGTAAAGAAATTTTTTAACTCTCCAGAAAATTCCATGTAAAATTTCAAGGTTCTAGCTGAAGACCAAAGTTTAAAGGTGATCTCTCTAATAGCAGAGAGGCTTCTGCAATGTAGCAAGTCACTGCCAAGCCAAGAGTACGTAGAGGCCCCTACCCCAGGAGTGATGACTTACTTTGAAGCTGTACCTGACGATGTTCTGGGGTGCATGTGGGTTGTTGGCTGTCAGAATGCGGGTAAACTCCTCCTTTAGCTCCTAAGGGAGAGAAATACCAAGAGGGTCATACATGGAGGGCCCCCACCCCTTCTGATACTTGGGAGGACCCCTAAGGGCATTAGCAGACATCTCACACCCAGGTTCCTAATCAGTCCTATGAAAGAACACATCTCTGAGGCTGAAGAAGGTGGAAGGGGCAAGGGCAGGATGCTGCTAACTCACCGCATCAGTCAACTCCAGCTGGTCAGGGGGTCTAACTGTGGCTTTGGACTGGGCCCATTCATCTGCTCCTTCTCCCACGTCAGTCCCTGAATCTTCATCCTGGACAAAAACCTTGTGTGAGGATCAGCAAGCAGTGCTGCAGGAAGCCACTTCATTCACAAATCCTCCCAGAAGCCAAGCTCTGCCCCCAATACAGAGAATATAAAATGCACAATAGACCACTCATGGAGGAGTCCAAAGGAACTGTTAAGTCCAGAGTTCTCATTGCCTGGAAGATGTCGGCCACCTCAGCCCTTGGGCTCAGGCTTTAGCTGGAACATTGTGGTGGGCCAGAGACCAGAATTCATCTCTCCGTACTCTCTCCCATACAGCCTAGAACCGAATGGTCAGGACTAGCTGCAAAAGGCAGGGCTTTATGCAAAATGAAAGGACATCCGGCTGCTCTTTAAGCTACTTCAACTCTCATTCATGTTTTATCTTCTAAATTGCCACCTTATGGTTACTCTTACAACAATATTCTCAGTACTTGGTAACTTTAAGCCTCACAGCCCATCAGATCCTTGCTGCAAAAAAACCCAAGAACTATTTCCTTTGCCTAATAGACAGCTAAACACCTTGCCAAAGTGACCCATGCCATATTCAAAAAAATTCACCCTTGTTAGCAAAGATATGCAACCAAAAAAAAGAATGTAATTTTTCACTATAAAGCTTCTGAAAATTATGGGTCCCCTGGGTAGCTCAGTTTGTTGGGTGACCAAGTCTTGGTTTCAGCTCAGGTCAGGATCTCAGGGTCATAAGATGGAGCCCCATGTCAGGCTCTGCACAGTGGGGAGTCTGCTTGAGATTCTCTTTCCCTCTGCCCCTGCCCCTGCTCGTGCTCACTCTCTCGCTTTCTTTCTCTTAAATAAATAAAATAAAAACTTAAAAAAAAAACTGTTGAAAACTAAAACAACAACAAAAACCCAAAACAAAGAGACCCCTCAACAAAATGAAATTAATATCCAGTGTTGGTGAGGTTATGGGAAAATTGATACCCATAAATTAGCACAATCTTTCTCCTTTCCTTTCCTTTCCTTTCCTTTCCTTTCCTTTTTTTTTTCTTTTTTCCTTTTCTTTTCTTTTCTTTTCTTTTTTCCTTTCCTTTCCTTTCCTTTCCTTTTTCATTCCTTGTGTCCATAAATAGTTTTATTGGGACACAACCACACTCATTCATGTATGTATTGTCTTTTGCTGCTTTTGCCCTACAAGCAGAGTTGAGTAATTATATGTGAGACCATACGGCCTGCACAGCCTAAGATATTTGCTATCTGGCACTTTATAGATAGAATTTGCCCACCCCTGACATACACAATTAGCAGTCAGGCTGCTGGTGTTCAGTAAAATTATATCAGTTTTCTCATATTTATGTTAATAGTTTTTTCTTCTGCAGTGGCAGACTACAGTTTCTGTATGTTTTGCAGCAGAATTTTACAGTTAACCTCTCTTTGCTACTCTAAAAAATAGAAGATATTTTATTTATTCCTCCAAAACATAACTGTGGTTACCCTGTTGATGTGCAGGGCCAGTCTAACGATTTTGGTCATTTTTTTTTAATTTCAAGTTTTATTTAAATTCTAGTTAGTACAATAAAAAATTAAAAAAAAATAAATTCTAGTTAGTTATCGGTTTCAGGTGGGGAATTCAGTGATTCATCACTTCCATGTAACACCCAGTGCTCATCACAACAATGCCCTCCTTAATACCCAACACACATCTAGCCCATCCCACACCCACCTCCTTCCATCAACCCTCAGTTTTGTTCTCTATTGTTAAGATTCTCTTATGGTTTGCTTTCCTCTCTCTCTCTCTTTTTCCCCCTTCCCCTATGTTCATCTGTTTTGTTTCTTAAATTCCACATATGAGTGAAATCATATGGTATTTGTCTTTCGCTGACTGACTTATTTCACTTAGCATAAGGCCTTCTAGTTCTATCCACATCATTGCGAATGGCAAGATTTCATTCTTTTCAATGGCTCAGTAATATTCCATTGTATATATATATACCACATCTTCTTTATCCATTCATCAGTTGATGGACATTTGGGCTCTTTCCATAGTTTAGCTATTGTGGACATTGCTGCTATAAATATGGGGGTACATGTGCCCCTTCGAATCAAACACAACCTTTCTAAAGAGCAATTAGGAAATATTTCTCAAAACCTTAAAAAGTATGTATACTCTTTGACTGAAGTTTCTATGTGTAGAACTTTATATTAAAGAAATAACCACAACCATGGACATGCCCAGAGATGTAAATGCATGAATGTTTGCCAGAGAACTGATCATAACAGTGAAAAAGAGGAAACATCTAAATGTCCAATAATGGGGCATGGTTTAACAAATTATGGTATGGCCTTAAGGAACATATGGTAAAATATTATACAGTAATTTTAAATGATGCTATAAAAGTATGTTTATTGGCAATGGAAAGTACTCTAAATATATTATGTAAAAAGCAGATTATAAAATAACATACAGTTTGATTCCATTTAAATATAAATACATATAATTTTTATATATGCACAGAAATATCTGAGAGCATATAACATAATGTATTAATGAAGAGGTGTCCTGCCATGGTGGGTTTAAGGGTGATTTTAATGTTCTCTTTGCTCATTTGAATTTTCTAAACAACATAGAGCTAATCTTTTCAGTGGAAAACAATGCTGTTGGCTTCTTGCTAAGAGCCTGCAGTGGGCTCAGCACTTACTCTCCTCCTGGCTCCTCTGCCCACACTGAAGCTCTGAAAGAAAGAACAGAAACACGAGTTAAGTCAGAGGCAAATCTCCGTGGGGGTATCAGAAACAGCACTGCAGGGAGGCCTCTGCCCAGAGACCTCGAAGGCAGTGGACACCGAGCTTTCCCAAGTCTTTTTTTAAAAATAATTTTAAGGTTTTATTTATTTATTTGTCAGAGGGTGAGTGAGAGAGCACAAGCCGGGGGAGTGGGAGAGGGAGAAGCAGGCTTCCTGCCGAGGAGGGAGCCCGATGCGGGACTTGATCCCAGGACCCCGGGATCAGGACCTGAGTGGAAGGCAGATGCTTAACCAACTGTGCCACCCAGGCACCCCTCAACAAACATTTTTAAAAAGCATATTCTAGGGGTGCCTGGGTGGCTCATTCAGTTAAGCATCTGACTTTCAGTTTCAGCTCAGGTGATGATCTCAGGGTTGTGAGATCGAGCCCTGTGTTGGGCTTCACAATGGGTGTGGAGCCTGCTTAAGATTCTCTCTCACTCTCTCTGCCCCTCCCCACCCCTCTCTCCCTCTCTTAAAAAAACAAACAAATAAACAAAAAGCATATTCTAAGTGCTCAGCTTTATACTATGCATTAAGGGGATTTTGAGGTCAGATTATATTCATAAACACTTGTTTGGGATGAATGTAAACTCTTTCTGAGCAGGTACTTTGTTTTGTACACGGTTGTCTAAGAATATAGTAAGCATTCAAAATATTATTGAATAAATGAAGGAATGCCATCAAACCTATTAGTGATCATGATGCTGGGAAAAATGTTTTTCCTTGTTGGGCCTCAGTTTCCTTGTCAGATTGGATGTGATGACCTCCCAGTTCTAATATGCTAAAATCTTATGTTCCCAAGAGCAGCATGGTCTGTTCAGCTTGATAAACATTTGTTGAGCATCTATTTATTTGTCAGGGACACACCTAAGCAGTAGGACAAAAACAGAGAGAGATGAGGTCTCTGCTCCAGTTTGCTCAGTCCATGGAGGACAGATGAGTATAGGCAGTGCTCACTCACTCCCTCCCTCACTCGCTCAGTATATGTTCCTTTGAAAGCCTGCTCTGTGCCCACAGCAGAGATACGTGTGCCCAGGGTGCTGGAGGGGTGCACAGAGACACCCACCCAGCCCAAGAAAGGCTCTCAGAGGTGGCTATTTCCTAGCTGGGTATCAAAGAACAAGTATGGGTTGTCCAAGTGGAGAAAATTTTCAGAAGAAGAAAATGGCACGCACAAAAGACGAGAAGAACAGTGACAGAGCCAGTAAAATGTTCCACCAAGCAAACAAAAACCCTGCAGTATATATACAGAATGATAGGTGTTTCAGATGATCAAGCCAAAGGGAGATCAGTGGAGGCTAGAAATGTGAAGGAAGGGCTCCCGTAAGAAGCAGGTCTCAAGTATTAAAGGAGGGGCTAGGGCAGTGTGGCGGCAGCACAGCCCATGGACAGAGGCCTCTGCTCCCTGAGCTCATAGGCCACCTGTGTGGTCTTGGTGAAGTCTCTTGGGCCTCAGTTTCCCAAATACAAAGTGAGAGAGTTAGGCTAGATGGGCTCTTACAGCTCTTACATGATAGCCTATGGGAGAGGCTTTGATGGTGGAGGGGAGGAAAGGGATTCCAGGGAGAGGGAAGAGCATTTCTCAGCTTGGGCTGGGATTATTGCTGGTAGAGCAGGCAGCAGGATTCAGATTTCTGCCAGGTTGCCAGGGTTTCCAGCCATGGAACCCTTCTCTGAGGCTAAGCTGCATGAGCCAGAAAGCTGCTTTTTTTTTGACACACCTCTGATCCCTAAGGTAACAAGATGGAAGCACACAACATCCAACAGCTTTCTGGCCCACAACAGAGCACTGGAGGGCCAATCCCAATCCAAACTGCCAGCCTTAAATAGAAAACGAGATCCAGTTACCACTGCCCCCCGTAAATATGTCTGTAAAACATTTATCTGGCAATAAAAGAACTGACAAGGCAATTTGAGTGTAATTGTTTTTGGCAGTTGGAAATATTTCAATTAACACACTATAAAAGCCACACTATAATAAATGCAAAACAGGCCAATGAAATCAGCTGCAGCCCTGACTTCCCAACCATGGCAAAAGAGATTGAATGTCAGGCTGCCACTTTGGGCCCTTCGTCTTCCAAAAGGAGAAGCCTGAGACAGACAAGCCTGAATTCCTGGAAAGCTTTTGATGGTTCCTCCCAGAAGCCATCAAACCACAGAAGAACAAAGCCCAAACTCCCTCCCCTGGCCCTCAGAACTCTATCATCTGGCCCCACATCTCCATTCCAGCCTGTTCTCCAACCCTTCATGTGCTAGCACTTTGAGATGCAGCCCGGCAAGGCTACTCACATTTCCTGAGCATGGTCTGTGCTTTCTCACCTCTGCACCTTTGCTTTTTTTTAATTATTTATTTTAAAGTAATCTCTACACCCAACATGCAGCTCAAATTCATGACCCTGAGATCAAGAGTTGCATGCTGTCCTGACAGAGCCAGCCAGGCACCCCTGCACCTTTGCTTTTTACAATTCCTCCTGCCAGAAACACCATCTTCCCCTTCTCCCTTGCTGCTCCCACTCTCTTGGCTTAACAAAACACTACTCAACTAACCTGTGCTAGTCCTTTATCTAACCCTGCCATATTATCACTTTTCTCCTCCCTCCCTCTACTCTTCCATTCTTCACTTTGAGCAAGGCTCTGCCCCACTTTCCATCACCACCACAAGTATGGGCTATTAGGAGATGAAGGATGAAATGTATCTTCAAATAGACACTCTATTATCTCTGGGTTTTGGTCTGCAAAAGGGAATAGTATTATGAAAAGAAACATAATCCTGCAGTACACATTGGAGGCAGCTTGGAGATTCTAGCAAAGGAGGTCCACCATTCTTACACTATTGACCAAAGAAGATCTTCTACTTTTGGATGGGTGATTCTATTTGGCCAAGGGAGGAAGAAGAAACCCCCATGGCAGTCAAATTAATCCTGATGATCAATGAGATAACAGATGTCCCAGTCTGAACTCCTCCACAGTAGAGCATTTTCTATTCTTGTTATTACAGATTTTTGTGTGAGCATCCTGAGGGAAGGAACTGGTAAAAACTCAGCTCCCTAGTGGTTACTTCTCCTTTCTCTTTCAGGATGAGGGCTGGGGTCCCTTGCTCTCTCTCAAAACTTCTTCACCTTCATTTCCATGTCACCTCTCCAGGAGTTCCTTCTCAATATCCTTGACCAGGAATATATGCTTGAACCCCTTAGTCTTCTTTTTTTTTAAGGGCTTATTTATTTTGAGAGAGAGAGAGAATGCATGAGCAGGGGGAGGGGTAGAGGGAGAGAGAGGGGGAGCATTTCAAGCAGATTCCCTGCTAAGCACAGAGCCCAACATGGGGCTCCATCTCACAATTCTTAAACTGTTCTCTATCATGAAGATATAATATTTATTAAACAAGTACATGATCAGATATACTCAAGGAGCCCAAATATGGGCTCTGAAATCAACCATACCTTCATTTGGGTCCCCATTCTGCCACCTGCTAGTTCTATGACTCTAGGCAAGTTACTTGTATTCTCTGAACCTCAGTATCCTTATCTTTATCAGTATCTCCTTATCTTTAAACTGGACATGATACCCTCTCAATCATGGGATTGTTATGAGGACTAAATGAGTCAATGCACATAAAGTGCACAGTGTAGTGCTTAGCCAGAGTTTATGCTCAATTAACGATAGTCGGCAGCCTTTATTCCCATTTATAGACCCTGCTCTGCTCTCAGCCACACAGAGTCTGTGTGGCCTTGCTTACTAGGAGGCCCCCACCCTAGGGACTAGAGCCTACAGCAGCTCACATTTCCTCCAAAGAGTTCAATTCTGAAACATGTTTGTTCCTGGAAAGAAGGGCTCTTCGAAGCACGAAAACCCACAGATGCAGCATCCTCCTTCCTGGAGCCCAGGAGACTTCGTTTACCATTTCAGTTGTCTTGGTCCTTATTTTAAAACTCACTAACAGGTTTCCATTAAGCTAAACTGAAACTAAATACCTCACCAGCTTGCAGTTTCCATTTTTAAAAGGGTAAAAGCTCTTAGTCCCAAAGGAACAGTAATTCACCAACAAATCTTTCTCTGGCTACACTGACTGCATTTCAAATCTCTGAGCCTAGTGCAGTGTCTAAAGCACACAGAAGGCACTAAATAAGTGTAGCTGAAAGAAATCTCAAAATTTTGAAACACTAGAGGTGAAGGATAGTAGACATTATCATACGCTATTGTGGGAGTGCCAACTAATGCAAACTTTTTATAGGGTTATTTGGCAATACCTCACAAAATTTAAGATGCAGATACCCCTCAACTCCACTTTCTTGACAGTATTCATACACATGCATAAGATGTACAAAATTGCTCACTGCAGCATTATTTGTAATGTTTTTAAAAATGGAAAACACCTAGATATTCATTGGTAGAGGCCTAGTTAAATAAATTAAGGTATAGCCATTCAATAAGATACTATGCATATTTTTAAAAGAATGAGATAAACATTTATGTACTGTTATGGAAAGCTCTCCAAGGTACATTGTTAAATAAAAAAGCAAGCTACAGGAATAGCTGACCCATCTGCTCACTTTAAGACTATGTATGTATGTGTATTTGCATATACATACAGAATTTCTAGAAGAATATATAGAATCTGTTGATAGCAGTTTGGTTTAGGGAATGTGACTGGGGAATTGTGGGGGAAGGGACCAATACTGTTCACCGTATACTCATTCTCATGATTTTAATATTTTTAATGTGAATGTGCATTACTTTTATAATTTAACATGCTAAGAATTTTTAAAATCAACAAAGCACAATTAAATAGGTTTTTCTTTCCTATTAATGCAGTGTTAGTTAGCACAGTGTTCTGAGTGCAGAAAAAGGAGATATGAGACCAGGCTGGTGCCTACCTGGAAGCCCAGAAGGGCAGAAGCCAACTCTAGGGGACCCTTTCCAGATAAGGCTACAGCAGGCAAGGAGGGTAGGATTTAAAAGCAGAAGCTTTAGGGTAAGGCTTAGCTGGGTTCCTAACTCGGCCATAAACTATATGTGAGATCTTGAGCAAAGTATTTAGTCTCTAATCCTCATTTTCTCATCTACAAGGTAGAGAAAAATATTAGTGCCCTCCTCAAAGTTGCTCTGAGGATAAAATAAAAACAATGCCTGAAGAGCACCTAATTCAGAGCCCAGCACTCAGTAAGCCAAGTAACAGTGGCAGTGTAGACTTTGTGGCTGTCATTCTTTCATTACTCTGTCATGGTCTGCTATGCATGGCGAGTCCCATTCTGAGAGCATTTATTGTACAATTGAAAAGTGTGTTGTCCAGGCCCCAAGAAGTCCTTATCAGAAAGGAGCCTATAAAACTAAGGGTGTTGTAGAGGGATGACAATAAAAACACCCTCTGTTATTATAACATCTTTCAGTTTACTAAACACTTTTGAGTACATCATTTCATTTGACCCTTCTACTAATCTTTTGTGGTTGGATGTTGAATTTTGTCCTTTTCCACCCCCCGAATCTATTGAGATGTCATTATATGATATTTCTTCTTTGTTCTCTTAATGTGAAGAAATACTTTTATTTTTTAATGTTGAGCTAACTTTGCATTATTAGGATAAACCCCACTTGATCAATAGATCTTTTTTTGCATTGCATTTGCATATTCTTTTTATGCATTGCTGAAACAGATTTGCTAATATTTTTCACATTTATGTTCATAAGGGACATTGGCCTGTCATTTTCTTTTCTTGTAATAACTTTGATTTTGATATCAGAGTTATGCTGGCATCATCAAATGAGTTGGTATTTATTCCTGTCACTATTTTCTGTAAGACTTTGTGTAAGATTGGTGTTATTTATTCTTTTTTTTAAAAATATTTATTTATTTATTTTAGAGAGAGAGAGAGCATGGGGAGGGGTAGAGGGAGAAGGAGAGAATCTCAAGCAGACTCCCCACTGAGCACAGAACCAGACGTGGGGCTCGATTTCATGACCCTGAGATCATGACCTGAGCCGACATCAGGAGTTGGACACTTAACCAACTGAGCCATCCAGGCACCCCTGGTGTTATTTATTCCTTATGTATTTGATACAATTCATCAGTGAAACCAGTTGGGCCTGGAGTTTCTTTGTGGGAAGGTTTTAAGTTATGAACTCAATTTTTTAAAAATAAGTATGGAGTTTTCATATTTTCCATTTCTTCTTGTGTCAATTAAGGTAAACTGCATTTTTCAAGAAATTTGTCTATTCCGGGGCACCTGGGTGGCTCACTCAGTTAAGCCTCAGACTCTTGATTTCAGATCAGGTCATGATCTCAGGGTCATGAATTCAAGCCCACGTCCAACTCCAAGCTCAGCAAGAGTCTGTTTGAGATTCTGTCTCTTTCCCTCTGCCCCACCTCCTGCTCTCTCTCTCTAAAATAAATAAATAAAATCTTTAAAAAATTTGTCCATTCTATCTAAATTGTTGAATCTATTGCCATAAAGTTGTGGTAATATTTCCTTATTATCCTGTCTAACGTCTGTAGGATCAGTAGTGATTTCTCATGTTCCATTCCTGATATTGCTGTTGTGATTTCTTTTTATCTTGAGCTCTGCGAGGATTTGTCAATTTTATTAATCTTTTCAAAGAATAAATTCCTGGTGTTGTTAATTTTCTCTATTGTTTTTCTCATTGTTTCTATGAAACATTGATTTAAAATTTTTCCTTTTTTTCTAAAACAGGCATTTAAAGCTATGCATTTCCATTATGCACAACTTTAGCAGCACCTGAAAATTTGTGATGTTATATTTTCATTACCACTCAGTTAAAAATGTTTACTAATTTCCCTTATGCTCTTTCTTTTCTTTCTCTCTTTCTTTTTTATTGAAATATAGTTGACACACAATGTTACATTAGCTTCAGATGTTCAACACAGTGATTTGACAAATTTATACATTATGCCAAGCTCACTACAAGTATAGCTACTATCTGCCCTTACTCCTTTTGACCACCTTTATTTAGAAATGTGTTCCTTAATTTCTAAATATTTGGGAATTTTAAAGATACTGCTATTTATTTTTAATTTAACTCTGTTTTGTTCAAACTATTCCTAGTATGCTGAGACTCTCTCATGGATGGATGTTGAATTTGAATTGAATTAAAATCTGTAAGATTTTAATCTTTTGATATGTCTTGGGATGTGCTTTATGTCCCAGCATATGGTCTATTTTTGTGAACATTCTGCAGTTCTTGGGTGTAGTGTTCTATAAATGTTAATTAGGTCAAGTTGGTTAACAAATCTTCTATATCTTTGAATTACTGAGAGACAAGTATTAAAGTCAACTATCTTTGTGTATTTTTCTACTTCTCCCTTTAGCTCTGTCAGTTTTTGATTCATATATCCTGAACTTCTATTAATAGGTGTATGCATGTTTGTGATTTTATGTCTCCTCTTGAACTGACCCTTTATCATTATGAAATGTCCCTACTTTTCTTTGAGAATATTCCTTGTCTTGAAGCCTATTTAGTGCTGATAATACTATGGCCACACAACATTCTTAGGCTTGCCATTCTCAGGGTATATTTTTTCTACTCTTTTATTTTCAACCTTTCTATGCCTTTATGTTTAAACTGTATTTCTTATAGGTAGCATTTAGTTGGGTCTTGCTTTTTTTCTCCCTAGCTTGAGAAACTCTACCTTTTAATTGAAAGCAATGGTATGGTTGTCTTCATTATATTGCTCTTTGTTCTCTATTTTTTTCCATCTGCTTTTTAAAAAAATTTTTTACTTAAATTCAATTTAGTTAACATACAGTGTTTTATTAGTTTCAGGGGTAGAATTTAGTGATTCATCAGTTGCATATAACACCCAGTGCTCATTACATCAAGTGCCCTCCTTAATGCCCATCACCCAACTACCCCATTCCCCCACTTCCCTCCCCTCCAGCAATCCTGTTTGTTTCCTATAGTTAAAGAGTCTCACGATTTGCCTCCCTCCATCTGCTCATTTTGTTCCTCTGTTCAACTTCTTCCTTCTTTGGTAAGTGAGTTTTTTTAGTATTTCATTTTATTCTCTCTATTGCCTTTCTAGCTGTGCCTTTTTGTATTACTTTTTAGTGGTTACTCTAAGGTTTACAATATGCATCCTAAACTTATCATAGTCCACTGAAAATAAATAACATACCACTTCATATTTCACAATGTAATAACCTTATAACATCTTAATTCCATTTACCACCACCACCTCATCTTTTGCCCTATTGTTGCCATGTATTTTATTTCTATATACATTATAAGTCCCACCTTATAATGGTATTATTTTTGCTTTAAACAGTCATATGTCTTTTAAGAAAATGAATAGAAGGGAAAAAAGATAGTTCTTTATCTTTAGCCACATATTTATCATTTCTAGTACTTTTTGGTCCTTCCCATAGATATGATAAGGGAAATCTGCATTCTAAGGTGGCCGACCAAGCCAGCCAGGGAATCCCAGTCTCCGCCCCAGGGCTGTTCTGGGTTTTCCCTCCTGCCCTGCCTGCTGCGCGTGGAAGTAGCACATATACAAAAGTAGAAGTGTATAAATTACCCCCTTTGTTTGTGCTCGGGGCTTAGACCTTTGGAGATCACTCTCCTCTGACGCTGCCAGCTTTAAATAAACCTCCTATCCTCCAAGATCTCCGAGTGCCTCTTGGTTCTTCCGTTGGGTGATCCAGTCCAGGTTCTGTAACATTTGGTTCCCTGAATGGGAATCCCAACCACGCTGGGCCATTGTTGCCACCGGTTTGGGGGCAACAGCGGGGCGGTGACAGACGAGGGATTATAAGGGAGAAGGGGCACCTTGCCTAATTTTTCAGCAGTCTCCAGCCCCGGTCACCTCGGACCGGCCCCGCTCCACTGTTCCCGCCAGACTCGAGGAGACTTGGCAGGTGAGGACCTGGTCCCGATGTCGGATTATGGTAAGGCCTGGGGCCCTAGGACACAGACAGGCCCACCTGTCGGGGTGGAAGGGGAGCCTGATCACCTCCCAGAGACCTCTTAGAGGTCTCACAGGTAGGGATTCCCAGGGAGGGAATGTAATAACTTCTGGAGTGAATGTATGAGTGAATGTGCAGTCCGACCTGGCTTGCTCAAGCGGACTGATTCTGTGACTCCATTGGCGGGCACCCTTAAGGTCCCCAGAAGCCTATGGAGTCTGAGTGGGCCCATCTGTGATTCCGTGGTGAACGGCGTACAGTCTAGGGTGGCATCAGAATAGATTTCAATCATAAGTCACAACGCTGAGACCACCATGGCTAAGCCTCACATAAGCTCCTTCAGACAAGGCCAGACAGGCATCTGATTGGTCTCCTCACCACAGGAGGCACTCCACCCCCCTTGTCTGTCTCTGTGTCACCGCACATGGGAACATTACCATGGGGTCAGGGCAGAGTAAACCTACGGTTCTAGAGACCATGACTGAAAATTTCAAGAAGGGGTTTTCAGGAGACTAGAGTCAGGATAAACCGGCAAGTTGAGAACCCTATGTGAATTGGAATGGCCCACCTTTAATGCCGGGTGACCTTCAGAAGGGACATTGGATGTCCCAACGATTTGTCGAGTATGGCAAGTTGTAACAGGAGAACCAGGACACCCTGACCAGTTTCTGTACATTGACTCCTGGCTAGGAATTGCCCAGATCCTTCCCTGCTGGGTGCAATTCGCTTGCAATAGGCAGGGACAGGCCAGGGTCTTAATCGCTTTATCCAAGCGACCTAAAGAAGATCGGCAAAAGCCCCAGTTTCCACAAATTCTAGCTGGAGATCCCAAGGACGAACCGATCCTGCCCCCACCATACGCACCCCCAAAACCGTCTACACCTGGCCCTTCAGCTCCAGACACTCCGCCACCATTGGTCTCACTGGTGCCTCCAGGCCCAGAGGATCCACTTTCTCCGGGACCAGCAACCAGGCTGCGCCCCAGGCCGGGCACAAGTGCCCTCCAAATGCTGGTATGAGAGACACAGGAACCCGAGAGGTGGGATGAAGACAGGACTGTCCAACCCAGCCATTCCATGATCTATTATCAGCCCTTCTCCACCACCGACCTCCTCAATTGGAAACATAACACCCCATCCTACTCTGAGAAACCACAGGCTATGGTAGACCTCATGGAATCCCTCTTCCAGACTCATCGGCCAACCTGGGAACACTGCCAACAGTTACTCCGTACCATGTTTAACACAGAGGAAAGGAGGAGAATAATGAAAGGTGCACAGCAGTACCTAGAAGAGCACGCACCCGTGGGAGTCATCAACCCTGCTGCCTGGGCTAATACGGCCGCACCTGAAGAGCACCCAGCATGGGACTTCACCACAACAGAGGGACAGGCCCACATCCACCAGTACCAGGAGGCCCTCCTCCAGGGAATCTGGGCAGGAGCTAAGAAACCCATAAACATGACTAAGGTATCCTTGGTCACTCAACAACCTGGGGAATCCCCTGGGGACTACTACAAAAGTCTATGTGAAGCCTACAGGATATACATTCCATTTGACCCTGAGGCACAGGAAAGCCAACAGATGGTAAACACCTCCTTTGTGGCTCAGGCCGCCCCAGGCATCAGGAAAAAAAACTTCAGAATCTAGAGGGTTTCGCCAGGATGAACATCACCCAGCTAATAGAGATTGCCAATAAGGTTTACATGAACAGGAAGGTCGCAGCTGAACGGGAAGCTGACAAAAAGATAAAAAAGAAAGTCAGCCTCCTCACTGCTGCCCTGAAAGAAAAGGAAGACACAAAGGTGGGGAGCCCCCGACCACCAAAAAGGGGGAGACCCAGAGCCCCCTTGGCAAGGGATCAATGTGCCTACTGTAAGGAGAAAGGGCATTGGAAAAACAAATGTCCCAACCAGGGAAAGGCTCAGAAGCCCAGCCGCTACAAGGAAGAACCCCAAGAGGAGGACCTCATAGACTTGTGGGAATAGACTCAGAGGGGGACAAGGCTCTTTCCTCCTTGGCCCCCATGAGCCCACGGTCAGAATGAAAGTGGGGAGCCAACCGGTGACTTTTATGGTTGATACTGGGGCCGAGCACTCTGTTGTCACCTCCCCAGGGGCCCCTTTCAGCAAAAGGACTGCGACCATCCTTGAGGCCACAGGGACGCGGGCGATACAACAGCCCTTTTGCCAGGCTCACCAGTGTGAACTTGGGGGCCAAAGGTCTGACATGAATTCCTTTATCTACCTGATTGCCCCATCCCCCTCCTGGGCCGAGACACACTCTCCAAGCTTGAGGCTCCGATAACCTTTGAGCCCACCGGACACACCAGCCTCCGATTAAATCCAAGGCAAGAGGAGATGGGGTCTCTGATACTAGCATCACCACACCGAGGGAAGAATGAAGGCTAGTCTGCACCCAGGCCCAACCGAACAGCCCGCCAGAGTTCAGGCTCGCCTTCCCTTCAGTATGGGCTGAAGACAACCCACCTGGACTAGCCTGGAATTGGGCCCCTATCATTTTTGAACTGATCCCAGAAGCCCAATCTCAGAGGCAAAGGCAATACCCCCTTCCACAAGAAGCTAAGATTGGCATCCAAGAACATCTGACCAAACTCAAAGAAGCAGGTATTCTAGTCGAGTGTCAGTTGGCCTGGAATACTCCATTCCTGTCAGTCAAGAAGCCTGGAGGGGGATGCCAACCAGTTCAAGACCTGTGGGACATCAAAAAGGTGACTATCTCTCTACACTCAGTGGTCCCGAATCCATACACCCTCCTCAGCCAAATCCCAGGGTCAGCCAGATGGTTCACTTGCCTAGATTTAAAAGATGTCTTCTTCTGCCTCAGCTTAACTCCCCAGAGCCAGCCTCTATTTGCCTTTGAATGGTCTGAACCTGATACAGGGCGCCAGATGCAACTGACTTGGACGCTTCCCGCAGGGGTTTAAAAACTCACCAACCCTCTTTGGGGAAGCGCTGGCCGTGGGCCTTGCCAGCTTCCCAAGAGAGGCCACACGATGCACCCTCTTCCAGTATGTGGATGACTTCCTCCTCGCCAGTGACACACAAGAAGACTACACAAAAGGCACAAAGGCCCTCCTACAGCTCCTGTCAGACTCGGGATACCAAGGCTCATAAAAAAAGGCACAAATCTGCCAACAACAGGTCTGATACCTCAGTTTCCTCCTCACCCAAGGAAAAAGAGAACTAGGGCCAGAGAGAAAAAAGGTCATCATCTCCTTGCCACAGCCCCAGATAAAAAGGGGCCACGAGAATTCCTGGGGGCTGCAGGATTCTGCCCCATCTGGATCCCTGGGTTCTCAGCAATAGCGAGACTCCTCTATGATCTCTTAGGGGGACAAAATCGAGAACCCCCTGCCTGGGCTGAGGAAGCAGGAGCCTCATTCACAGAGATAAAGACTGCCCTGGAGCAGGCTCCAGCCCTGGGCCTACCAGATATAGAGAAACCCTTCAATCTCTTTGTACATGAAAAAGAAAAGATAGCACTCGGGTACTCACCCAGACTGTTGGGCCCTGGCAACAGCCAGTTGCATATCTGTCAAAGAAGCTGGACTCTGTGGCAGCAGGATGGCCACCATGCCTCAGGGCACTGGTAGCCACAGTCCTACTTATCAAGGAGGCAGAAAAACTTACCCTGGGGCAAGAACTTGATGCCAAGGTCCCTCATGCAGTTGTGTCCCTCGTGAACACACAGGGGCACCGCTTCCTTTCTAACTCTCGGCTAGCACAATACCAAGGGCTCCTCTGCGAAAACCCACGGATCACCCTCAAAACAGTAAGGACATTAAACCAGGCAACCTTTCTCCCCACGGAAGAGGGGGAACCAGACCATGACTGCTCTGAAGTAACTGATGAGGTCTATGAGAGCTGTCCAGATCTACAGGATCAAGCCATAAAGAATCCAGAGCTCACGCTGTTCAGCAATGGCAGCAGTTACCTACAAGAGGGTGCCCAGAAAGTGGGTTATGCAGTGACCAAAACCACTAAAGTCCTAGAGGCTGAGGCATTACCAGCTGGATGGTCAGCACAACGGTCTAAACTATATGCCTTAGTCCAAGACCTCACCCTCAGTGAAGGCAAGTGAGTCAACATCTACACTGACTCTCGGTATGCCTTTGCTACTGTACATATACATAGAGCCATCTACAAGGAAAGGGGCCTCCTTACCACTGCAGAAAAAGCTATCAAAAACAAGGAGGAGATACTAAAACTCCTCAAAGCCATCTGGATTCCAAAGGAAGTAGAAATCCTGCACTGTAAGGGACACCAGAGAGGAGACAATCCCATAGTGTGGGGAAATCGTCTGGCAGATGAGGCAGCCAAGACCGCAGCCAGTGAGGACATGGACAGAGCCCCTTCCCTCACCATGGCCCTGACACCCCCAGAAAAGTCCCTCCGCCCAGTTACACTAAAAAGTCAGCTGCCAGCACTATGTCGAGCAACGAGTGAACAGTGCATAACGTGTGCTAAAAATAATGCTCGGTCAGCACCATGGCCCCCATCAGGTGTCCAGAGGATGGGAGCAACCCCCTCTGAAGATCTAGAGGTAGACTTCACAGACGTGCAGCCAAGCAGGGGGTTCAGATATCTCCTAGTAATAGTATGCACATACCCTGGGTGGGTCAAAGCCTTCCCGACCAGGACGGAGCAAAGCCGGGAAGTAGCTAAAGTCCTACCCCAGTTCGGCCTGCCATTAACAATCCATAGTGACAATGGACCCGCATTTGTGGCAGACATTGTACAAGTCTTGACCAAATCTCTCAACATCACCTGGAGACTCCACACCGTTTATCGACCCCAAAGCTCAGGGAAAGTAGAGGGGATGAATCGCACCCTCAAGCGAACCTTAACAAAGTTTTGTCAGGAAATTAACCTCCCATGGCTGGGTCTGCTACCCCTACCTCTCCCGTGTGCTCACTGCACACCTGGGACACTAGGTTTCTCCCCTTTTGAATTAGTATATGGTCGGCCTCCCCCGTGCTTGGGGAGCCTTCCAGAAAACTTGCATCAGGTTGGAGATAAAGGGATAAAGGAGCAGCTTCAGGCCCTGGGGGCCACCCTAAATAAATTACAAAAGTACACCACTGAGAGGGCCCCAATCTCCTTAGGGTCTCAGGTATACTCCTTCCAGACAGGGGACTCAGTCTGGGTCAAAGATTGAAAGAAAGACCCTCTCAAACTGCAGTGGACAGGGCCCCACACTGTTCTAACCACCCCTGCTGCCCTCAAGGTCTCAGGTGTCACCCTGTGGATCCACCACTCAAGAGTGAAAAAAGCTCATCATTTGGACGAGGAACCACGCCAGTGGAGAGTCCAGCCAGACCTCACAAACCCGCTCTGGCTTCACCTTTGACGAGACCCCACCCACTGATGGACACCTGCTTACCGTGGTCCCTGGCTCTCATCGGCATGATTTCCCTCATCTTAGAGTCGGACTCTACACTGTTGCCCTTCCTGACTGAAATTGCCCCCAGAGGCTTACTATTGCTATTACTAATCAGGTGACCCTAGGGTATATTACGACACTTACTTGTCCATAGGTTTTATCTGCTGATGGGTTAACCACGATGGCTCCCTCTAACTAAGGTCGTAGATCCCACTTTTATTGGCCCTCTGCTGTCTACTCCTGAGTGCATGTCACTATGGTTTTCCTGGCCCCAGTCAGTCCCGGTCTTCTGCTGCCTGATGTGCTGTTCCTCCACACTGCCTCTAGCTTGCCCAGCCCGGCAAGGGGGGACAGACTCTCATATCACCATTACTGGCAAATGGACTTTCCAGCTTATCCCCCTCAATCCCGCACCAGCATCCCCACTGACTTCTTTCACCTGGGATGCACACACACCAAAGGTTGACCTCCACTTTGATGGATGCCAACTACTTGATACTTCCTGGGAACCTCATAGACGGTGTTCCTACCATGGCCCTCACTCAGGTTACCAGCAGGTAGATATCTACATCTGTGGGGGCCCTATGCCTCAAGAATCAAACACCTGCCCTCAGTTATGCTCACAAGCCTGGGGATGTGAGTCATGGGTGGCAACTTAGCCAGGAATGGAACAATGGTCCAACAGGTGGTGGAGCCTCAAACAGCAGAATGACATCCAGATTTCCTTGTCACGCAATGCCACTGCAACCTCTTGCCCTAACAATCACTGTATACCACTCACTCTCTCAGTCCTAGAACCCAATGCCACATCATGGGCCACAGGAATCGCTCTCCTATTGGGCCAATATCACTCTATAGGGATCGACCCCATGGCCAAGTTGATGATTAAGCCCATGTTCGCCCCAAGCCTTGCAGTCAACCCCCAGAGTCAGACAGAAAATAACTTGCCCTGGTGTATCACTGGGTCCCCCATCCACACACAGCAAGCATCTATGATGCAACTGTTAGGTGTGATTAATGCCTCCCACCAAGCGCTTAACCACTCAAATCCACCCCTAGCGTCTGACTGCTGGATCTGTATGAAGCCCGGTTCATAGGTATCATCCTCAACCAATACACCATGTCACCTCCCACCTCAGTACCAGGGACCTCAGATTATCCCTTTCTGGCTCCAGTACCACTGTATGGAAACTCCTCCTCTCCCATCTCGGGCCACAGTCAGGTCTGTGCACCTAACAACACTTTTCTGGCTTGTGATCAAGGTGTAGAGGTCTGCATCACCCCGCACAATCAATCATGCACGCTTGTCAAGTCTCTTACCTGATCTTTCAGTCCTCCCTGGGAGCAACATCCCACTTATATGGAGACCTCCTAGCCACCCCCGACGCTCCCCCGCAGCCATCCCTCTTCTCGTGAGCCTGCTGGCCGCATTAGGTGCTGCCCTCGGCGCCACTGGCATCGGGATGTCTCAGGTTCAGTACCACGGGCTAACTCAGCAATTCACGGCAGATTTTTCCACCTTCACTCAGTCAGCCCTGGTCCTGCAGTGCCAACTGGATTCACTGGCCTCAGTGGTCCTCCAAAACAGGCGTGGGCTTGACTTATGGCCGTGCAAGGGGGACTCTGCCTCTTCTTACAGGAGGAATGTTGTTTCTTTGCTAATGAGTTGGGGGTGGTCCAAGAAACTCTGACCCAATTACAGGAACGAGTAAATCACCAGTGGGAAGCACTCCAGTGGACGACTTGTTGGGATTCCCTCTCACAATGGTTCCCTTGGTTTGCCCCCCTCATCGGCCCCCTCCTAATGCTCCTCTTCACAGTAGCATTTGGTCCTTATATTCTTAATGCCCTTACTAGGTTTATCACTGCTTGAATTGCTAAGATCAGTTGCTCCTTACTCACTATCGCCCCTTAGAGAATAAAAATTATGCCCTCTAAACTAGGTGTTTAAAGGGCCATCAAAGGGGGGAATGATAAGGGAAATCTGCGTTCTAAGGTGGCCCACCAAGCCAGCAAGGGAATCCCAGTCTCTGGCCCCAGGGCTGTTCAAGGTTTTCCCTCCTGCCGCGCACGCGAAAGTGCCACATATACAGAAGTAAAAGTGTATAAATTACCCCCTTAGTTTGTGCTCAGGGCTCAGACCTTTGGAGATCACTCTCCTCTGAGCCCACTGGCATTAGATAAACCTATCCTCCAAGATCTCCGAGTGCCGCTTGGTTCTTCGTCGGGCGATCAGTCCAGGTTCCATAACAGATAAAGCTTCTATCAGGTATCATTTTTCCTTTAGCCTGCAGAACTTCATTTAGTACTTCTTGTAGTGAAGGTCTGTTAAAGACAAATTCTCTCAACTTTAGTTTATCTGAAGATGTATTTATTTCACCTTTCTTATTTGAGGGATATTTTGGCTAGATATAGAATTCTGTCTTGACAGTAATTTTCTTTCAGTGCTTCTCTCATTATCTTCTGACCTCCATTGTTTACAATGAGAAGTCAACCATAATCATATCATTATTACCCTGTATGCAATGTGTCATTTTGTTCTGGCTATTTTCAAGATTTTATTTTTATCTTTGCCTTTCGGTATTTTGACTACGAGGGACCTAAGGGTGGTTTTCTTTGTATTTATCCTGCTTGGAACTCACTGAACTTCTGATTTTCCATCAAATCTAGAAAAATTTGGCCACTATTTCTTCAAATATTTCCCCCTCCTCTATTTCCTTCTGGGATTCCAGTAACATATATGACATACATATATGACATGTTCCCAGAGGTCATTAAGGCTCATGTTTTTTAATCTTATTTCTGTTTCATCTTCAGATTAGATCATTTCCTCACATTCAGCTGTTAGGCCCATCCAATTATTTTTCTGTTCTGATATTTATTTTTCTATTGTTTCCATTTTTCTGCTTAGATTCCCCATCTATTAAGTCAGTATTTTCTGTAAGTCCATAAATATATTTATAAAAGCTGCGTTAAAGTCATCATCTGCTACTTCTAACATCTGGGTTATCTCACTGGTATCAGCACACTCTCCTTTGGGATCTACCTCCCTGAGTCACGGTCAAGAAATTGTCCCTGGCCAGAGAGCAAGGATAAACTCGTGACTCATGTTGGGTGCTTTCCTTCCCCCTGGAATCACTGTCCTGAGGGAATGTGGTATATGTCGTGTCCAGAATTTTATCTGTTTACAGTGGGAGGGCAAGTCCAGTATGGGTTTTTCCATCATGGCCAGAATATAAGTCCCCTACACCAAGGTCTTTAAAAGTTATATATAGTGTGCTGCATTTTAAAATTCATTGCAGGGGTGCCTGGGTGGCTCAGTCAGTTAAGCATCTGCCTGCCTTTGGCTCAGGTCATGATCCCAGGGTCCTGGGATGGAGCCCCACATCGGGCTCCTTACTCAGCAGGGAGCCTGCTTCTCCTTCTCCCTCTGCTTGCCGCTCGGCCTACTTGTGATCTCTCTCTCTCTCTGTCAAATAAATAAATAAAATCTTAAAAAAATAAAAAATAAAAATAAAATTCATTGCAGAGGGGCGCCTGGGTGGCTCAGTCGGTTAAGCATCTGCCTTCGGATCAGGTCATGATCCTAGGGTCTGGGATTGAGCCCCACATTGGGCTCTCTGTTCAGCGGGGAGCCTGCTTCTCCCTCTCCCTCTGCCTGCCGCTCCCCCTGCTTGTGCTCTCTTTCTGTCAAATTAAATACATAAAATATTAAAAATAAAATAAAATTCATTACAGAAACAGGCTGTTTAAAACACTCAAACACACACACACACACACACACACACCCCAACAACCTAAAGTAAAAGCTTTTGTAAAGGACAGAACCTTTTGTGATGTAAATATCCACCCCGAATGGAGGCCCTGGGTTGGAAGAAATCTGAGGCCTTCCCTGCACAATGTATGAGAAAGAGATTTTTCAGCAACAATGTAGAAGTTACTTTGGAGTAAAGCAGGTTATACCTTATACTCCTTGTAAGAGAAATTGCCTGGCTCACAGTTTTGGCTGCTTAGAAAGCCATGGGATCTTGTCCTTCCCTGGTACAGTCTAACATGAACAGATAAGCTAGGGTCAGTCAGATTCTTTCTCCAAGAGTTTTGAACTGGGACTCCTAAGAGAACTGGTGATTGGATGGAGATAGTATGGAGATGTTTGTGTGTTAGAATCCAAAGTGGCATAATGAGCTGGAAACACACTAAAGTTATGAGGGAGCAGAAACCATTAAAAAGTTGGCTGATTAGGAAATGAAAACAGGGAATGAAACATAGTTGCTAAGAGAAGAAGAGAGTCCATGAGAGATATAGAGAAAGTAATGAGTACTTACATCTGTTTCAGAACCAATAGTTTTCCAATTCTGATTCTAGGCTACTTATGTATTTATAAAATACCCATCCACAAACCCCCACATACACCCTTTCCCCCTTCACCCACCCTCCCTTTACTTGAGGTAATTTGAGTGAGCCTCTGTTCTTTGCAATTTAAAGAGCTTGACTAAAATCTGTGTGCCTTCGAGTTTGCCAGGCCCATAAAGACTACAAGTAGGAAAGCCTTGGGCATTCCAGGCAGAGGAATAAAATCATTAACAAAGACACAGAGACTTGGAACCGTGTGTTTGTCTAGGGATAAGTAGATTTTTCTTTTTGTTTTGAGAGAGAGACAGAGAGAGAGTGCGGGGGGCGGGGCGCGCGCACACACACACATACACACACCAGTGCTGGGGGGTGCGGAGGAGGGGCAGAGGGAAAGGAAGAGAGAGAATCTTAAGCAGGCTCCCTACCCAGCACCAGGCCTACCACAGAGGGCTGGATCTCACAACCCTGAGATCCTGACCTGAGCTGAAATCAAGATTCGGAAGCTTAACAGATTAAGCCCCCCAGGCACCCTGGGATCAGTAATTTTTTTTTAATCCATTTATATCCCAATTTGTCCCAAAGTAAGATTTGAGGCTAAATATACGACACATGGGAAAAATCAGTAAATAAGGAAATGGATGTGAGGTAAAAATAAAAGTAGGGAAAAAAGCTTAACATCAGGAGTAGGGTCCCTACATAATTAACAGAATTAAGCTGCTTTGACTAAGACAAAGGCACAAGTAGCTTCTGCTGCAGGCCCAGAAAGAAAAGTTACCATTCAGAGTATTGTAGTACATATCTTTCCATCATGCATTTATTTTCTCATCAACTGATTCATTCAGTCATTATTCATTCATCCAGTATTTATTAAGCATCTACTATGTACCAGATCCTAGGATGACAGCTAAAGAAGAACCAAGGTTGAGTTGGTCCCACCTCCAAGAGTTCTCAAATCTAGGAAGTGAGAGAGATAGAGGACATAAACCCATCACACAAACCAGAATCCACTGACTCCATGAGAAGGACAAAGTGTTTTGAGATACAAAACAGTGAAAAAGTTGATCAACAGCTGTGTGCTTTGCTTGCTTCTTCCATACGACTCTGTCTCAGGGATCGGGAAGACTGAATGCTCCATACAAATCCCTAACTGGCAGAAAACAATTTCATGTCACTTGCTCACAGCTGGAGACAGAGAATCAAAATTACTCTTCAGCATCAGCCTGTAGGCTGCAAAGCCCAGGGATAAGCACAAGAGCCCTCTGCCATTGTTATTCGAGTACCTGGCATGTTCTGAGTACTAACAATGTGCTAGGCTCCACAGTAAACAGGGGAGGAGACCAAGTTCTGGCTGCAAATGCTCACAGCTGTTTTGTAATCTGATAATTGTGCATGACAAACCTCAGACCGTAACTCTGAAAATAGCATGACTATAATCATAACAAAATGGAAATGCCATTGGCAAAATTTGTTTTCTAGTTATCACTTCCAGAAGGAATTCCATAACACTATTAGGGGAAGAGAAGAAAAAATTCTCTCAACTTTCTGCCACTAAACCTCTAAATTATCATCATCTGCATCCATCCCTTCCTCCTTTCTTTTGTCCTGTTACAGTGTTCTGTCTCCTGTCTACAAGTGATCCACTCTCACCTCCTCAGAGACTTGGCTCTAGTCAATATTTTACGTCTCCTGATCTCCAACTTCTTCTCTATGCTGGGGTCCCTCCCCTCAGCATTTAACATATTCAAGTCTTACTTTTATCCCTAAAAAAAAAAAAAAAAAAAAAAAAATCCTTTTCTACATAGTCTTTATTGTCTTCTTAGCTCAGTTCAGTCTGGCTTTTACCTTGAAAATTGTTCTTTCCAAGGTCCCCAGTGACTTCCTAATTATTATATCTAATGGCTATGTCTAGTTCTTATCTTCATTGACCCCTTAGCAACATGTGACACAACTGACCACATACTCTATAAACACTGTAAACTCACTATACACACTCTTCTCTAGGACATTATTCTCTGTTGTCTTCTATGTATGTTCCTGTATGTCTTCTATTCTGTGTTGTGTCTAACTTCTCTGGTCATTTCTTCTTATCCTACATTTTGAACTCTTCTTCCTTTGTCCAAACCGTAAATCGTAGTGCTCCTCCTAGAAGTCTTCCCTCATTCCCCCAGAATCAGTGTTAGGATATTCTACTACATGCTTTCATAATACCCTATGCTACTTCCCAATCACACTCTATCGTTCACTCAACAATCATTTATTGAGAGCTTCTGGTGTGATGGCCATGTGTTGGGAACTTGAGAACAGATGTGAGCAAAAACATCCACAGGTCTTACGCTCAAGGAGCTCACAGTCTAATGGGAGAGACATAGAATAATCAAATAATTACACAAACAAGTGAATAAGTACATACTAGAATGCAGGCTAAAGAAGGAAGGATCAAGATATATTACCACATAATAGAGGAAACGACCCTATCTTCATTAACAGGGCAGCAGCATTGGGGCATGTTGGGATTGATGATTGGGCTGAAATCTTAGGAATACTTGTGTGAGGGAGGGTTTGAAGAGTGTTCCAGAAAGAAGTAACATAGAGGGGCACCTGGGTGGCTCAGTCGTTAAGCTTCTGCCTTCGGCTCAGGTCCTGATCCCAGGGTCCTGGGATCGAGCCCCACATCGGGCTCCCTGCTCAGTAGGGAGCCTGCTTCTCCCTCTCCCACTCCCCCTGCTTGTGTTCCCTCTCTTGCTGTGTTTCTCTCTGTTAAATAAATAAATAAAATCTTAAAAAAAAGAAGAAGAAGAAGTCACATAGAACTAAAGTACAGCAATAATAAGGAAAGAGTGATAAAAGTTAAGGCTTAGAGCTCCAAGTGGGCCTTAGCCCAGATAGGCCCCTGAAGGGTTATCTAAAAAATTTGTCCCTATCCTAAGAGCAATGGGCAGTCACTGAAAGGTTCTGAGTGGGAATGACATAATCAAACTGACAGTTTGAGAAAATCACTTGATGCAGTTGTGGAGACTGGATTAGAAGGAGCATGAGTGGATGAGGGGGATACCAGTTACAAGGCTTTTGCAGCACTCTGGGTGAGAGATGGTATAGGCTGGGCTAAGAAGGTGGAAGTGAAAATGGAAAAAGGGGTTTGATTTGAGAGATATTTAGGAGCTAAAGGGGTAAAGGATCATATCTAGGGCTTGAAGAAGATAAGAGGTGTAAGGATGACACTGAGAAGAAGGGTCATAAGAGCATGGATATCTTATTTTGAAACATACGGATACATTTTACCTGCCCTTCGATTCTGCTCACCTCCTCTTGTCCTTTCTTCTATGGATCCCAGGCCCCGTCATCAGACCAAAAATCTCTGAATCACCTAAGACTTGTTTTTGGCCTTGTGTGCATTCTTGCCGATTCTCCCCTACCCTAGTCACCCCTCATCAAGATCATCAGTTCTAAAAGTATTGTCTGCGAGGGGCCTCTGGAGAGACCATAAAATGATCCAAAAATGCAAGGCTTTTCCTTTGGCTCTCACAGGCAAATGATGCAAAATTCCAGACTGATTTTTTTTTTATGGTAATAACTGAGTTATAAAGAAGTACTAAAATTTGTTAGTCATAAACTAAAATTAGCTTTTAGCTGGAGTTCACAGAAGACTCTAATTCAGTTCTCTACTAAGAAGTCTGGCTGCCAGGCAATGTTTGGCAACGTTGCAAAATTCCTCCTGCACATATATACACATGCAGCCAGTTGGAATTCTCAAAATTTTCAGGAAGGACACTTCATTATTGGGGCATTACCAGTGATGTTTTGAGCTGGTCATGGTTTATGGTGCCTGACATTCATGCATTTTCATTACAAATTATGATTCATGGAGCTCTATAACGACCAATTTAATATGGCATGGGTTATTTGATTAACCCTATGGAGTAGAGGGATACACCTCTCTGACCTTATTTCCTGTCACTTTCCGCCTTCCCTTCCTTGCTGATCCAGAATATGTATAGCAAGCTTCCATCTTAGGAACTTTATTGTTGCTATGCCCTCTGTCTGGAGGCTAACTCATTCATTTCCTTCAGGTCTTTCTCAAATGCCACCTTTGTGAGACCTTCAGTGATGACTATATTTAAATCATAATCTTCTGGTTCCCTGAACTTCCTACTCCACTTCCCTGCTTTATTTTAATCCTTGACACCTATCACCATCTGATCAACCATATATTTTACTTATTTATTTATTTTTTCAATGTTTTATTTATTTATTCATGAGAGTCAGAGAGAGAGGCAGAGGCAGAGGGAGAAGCAGGCTCCCCGCCTAGCAGGGAGCCCGATGGGGGACTCGATCCCAGGACCCTGGGATCATGACCTGAGCCGAAGGCAGACGCTTAACCATCTGAGCCACCCAGGCGCCCCTACTTATTTATTTATTGATAGTTTACCTTCAACTAAAAGATAAGCTCCATGAGAACAGAGATTTGGGGTTGTTTTGTTTGTTGCTATATCACCAATACCTAGACCAGTACTTGGCATATAGTATGTGACCAATGAATAATTATGGAATGAGAATGACTATATCATCAGAATTGTTGACCTCTTAAATCTCTAATGCTCAGCTCTTAAACCATGGGTACATGTGATTCAAATTTGAATCATTCACAGCCCTACTGCCAAAGCAGATATAAACATGAACCCAGAAAAACATGCTTCTACGGTGACATTTTCTTGTTATTACTCCCGACTAGTCTCTTCTTCCCAGGCTTACCCATTCCTATCCTTCAAACACACTCAGATCAAAACTCCTAAAGAACAGCTCCAGGCATTCAGAACTCATATTCAATTCATTTTCAGAATTTAATATATTCCAGACATTGTGCCAGGTTCAGGGGACTCAACAATGAATGAGATAGACATGATCCTTGCTATCACTGAGTTTATAGTCTCAGGGGGCTATCACCCTATCCTGCCTCCAGAAAGGGGACTTAATCCCTTATAGAATATGACAGCCAAGCTGAGACTTGATTGTATGGCCAGAAATGAAGAGATTTGAGGCAGAGTGGCATGGAACAGGTGGCAGCAGATAGAAATGATTATACCAAGCAGGTAGAGAAAACAGCAGTTTCAAAGGCCTAGAGGAGAAGAGTGTGTGGATGTCATTTTCCAGGAAGTGAGGGCAGTTCAGTGTTCTGGGATTGTGGAATGTTCACAGAACAACAGTGGAATTTGAAGTAGGGTTGATAGCAAGGCTAGATAGACCATGCTAGGCCTTGCAGGCCATACAAAACAAGTCTGACTTTTGGGACTTTATCCTGAGAGCAAGAGGGAGCCATTGAAAGGTCTGATCAGTGGGGTGACATGAACAATGGAGTTACACTCTTCTCTGTCCCCTAATAAGCTCCATCCTGACCTTTCCTTTCCACTGCAGGCATCCAAGTCATTGATACCACCTCCCTGAAGCTTTTCTACTGCTCCAACCTGCATGTCTCTCTTCCTGCCAGCCCCAGGAATCCCATTCTCTTTTATCTTTGTATGCCTGTGTTCTGTGTCCCCCACTGAACTGAGTTCCCAGAGGAAAGGCACAACTTCTCAAACCTCTCTAGACTGTCCCATGCCCAGATCACCATTGACCCAGATTGCCATTCACTGAGACAAGAGACTGAAAAATACAACCTAGCACAACCCATCCTTTTCTCACACCCCACACACCAATATTTACACAATATTAAAACAACCCTTCCCTCCAGGGGTCAGGGCTGATATGTGAGTTGAAGGTGAGTTGACCCAGGTTTTTCTGCTTCCTGTCTGCTGTCACCTCTCTCTGCTCTCAGTGAAACTAGCCTCTAATGTCTCCCCTAATGGGCTGGAGAAACTGACCCCAAGTTTGTTCAAACTATAAGTGCTAGAAAAGACAAATATCTGCAGTGACAGAAAGCAGTGGTTATCTGGGGGTGGGGGGTTGGGGAGAACTGACTGGGATGAGGCACAAGGAAACTTTGGGGATAGTGGAAGTGTCCTCTATCTCAATTGTGGTGGTAGTTCACAACTATATAAATTTTTCAAAACTTGTCAACATGTATGTTAAAATGTTCATTTCATTGTATGTGAATAAGACATCAGTAATGCTGAATTTAAAACAAACTTCATGTAAAGTCAGTAGGCCCAAGCACAATACATGAGCTTCAACACAGAGCTCAACCCCAACATAAAACTAGGCCATGGCCATACAGGAATATCAGCCTCCTCATGGTTGCAGAGATCTAAGAAAGATGAGTCCACCTGCTATGGAAGGCCCGGTGAAAGAAGCAAAGTAGCAAAGGCTAATATGGAGAAGGCCAGACCAAAATATGTAAAGTCACAAACATCATGGACACAGGTTTGCTCTCCAAACCTCAAAATACCTAGATCTGAGTGAGGAAAATTTAGAATAAATAAATAGAAGTCCTGCTTCACAGAGCCAGAAACTGCATATTAGTCCCAAGGTGATAACTCAAAAAGGGTTTGGAAAAAATGAATTCTTAAAGGACTGAGTGGCAACCACGGAGGGATCCTTGAAAAGCTGGGCCTTACCTCACCTTCCAGAGTGATGCTGGGGAGGAAAGTAGAACTCTGTACTTGGTGGGTGAAGGGGCTAACTCCTGGGTTTCCTGTGAGAAGGAATGACATCTAGCCAGGTGGCAACAAGGACCCAAAGTTCACACGGCTGAATGAGTCATAGGAGTGGCCCAGGGGCTCACAGCAGAGGGACATATGAGGCTCCAGAAATAGTCAGGGGCCAGTGTTTGGTGTGTGCAAGTGTGTGAGTAGGAGGTCAGGCAAGAATGGGATAAAGGTCTCTCTCCTCTTCCTCTTTACCTGAACTCTCTCTCTTGACAAGTAGCCCAGCACAGAAAATCTAAGCCAAGCTCCTGTATATAATCTGTTCTGTGTCTGCTGTACAATTCTCTTTCACTCCTTCTGTGGGCTTTCAAAGGCCTGTGTCCCCACCTAGCCCAGCGCTGGGCATACAGCAAAGGGCTGGAAAGAGAATTTCTTCGGGACAAGAATGTGACGGCAATGAGGGATGCATTAGTGGGAGTTAGAGTGGGGGGTAAGGAGGATAAGTGGGTCAGGAGGGTCTGTGGTATGAGTGGAGAGAGGGAATGGAAAGGTGAGGGGACGACAAGTGGAAAGGGGACGGACGACAAGTGGAAATAGTGGGGCAGGGGCAGTGTGGGAGAGGAAGCTAGGATTAGAGGGGCAAAGGACAGGGTTAGAGGTCAGTGGGAACACAGGCCAGGGGTCACAGGGAAAGAGAAGGTTAAGGGTCAACAGGGAAAGGATAATGAAGGATCAGTCGAAGTATGATCAGTGATCATTGGTGGCGAAGGTCAGAAGGGAGAGAGCTGTGTTTACCTGCCTACGAGGCGGCTGTTTCTGGGGCATCTTGGAAGAAGCAGGAAACACCTCAACACTTGGAACACCTACAAAATGCTCTCTTGCCTGAGGACAAGGAGTTTGTCCCCTCGATCACGCACAAGAAATCTGGATTCTTTTTCACTTCAGTTCCCAGTCGCAGGGGTTCTTTGGGGACAGCCGTCGTTGTGGGTCCCCGCGCCCTTGCAGCATTGAATCTGCTCCTCCCTGACGCGGTTGCCCAGCAACCGACCGTTAGCCAAGGCGCAGGCGCCTCTGACGCCCCCTCCCGGCTCGAGGGAGAGGCGGGGCTGGGCGCGCGGGGAACCTCCGGCTCCACTAAGACCCGCCCCCTCAGGAATAATACGACCCGCGGCAGCGCGCAGTAGAACTCCGGCATGTGGGAGGGGCTGGGGCACCCAGGCTCCGCCTCCTCATGAATAATGCAGATTCAGGCGGTGTCCCGGACCCGGAAGTGGAGATGCCGAGTCACCGCAGTGGCTGAGCTGCTGACAGGAGGCGGCGGCGGAGGAGGAGGCGAGGCAAGACCTGCGGCTTTGCCCGGCCACAGCGGCGGTAGCACTAAGGCAAGCCCACGGAGCCACGCCGGGCTCAGCCAGCCAGCGAACCTCCCGCCCCGAGCCCACCCCTCCATCTGCCCGGACGTTTGCCCGCCCGACTCGTCCCGGGCGGCCTAGTCTGCACCACCCACCCGACTCCTGGGGCCGCCGCCCCGCGCGGTCCCGTCGGCGTCCCTGGCCGCGCCCGGCCCCCGGCCCGATCGCCCGCCGGCACCATGATGGAGGAGATCGACCGGTTCCAGGTGCCCACCGCGCACTCGGAGATGCAGCCGCTGGTGAGGGGGCGGGCGGCGGGCAGGCCAGGACCGGGAGGGGGCGCTGCCCGAGGGGGAGGGAGGGAATCAGGCCTTGGTAACTGCGGAGGGGGCGCCTTGGAATGGGTCACAGGGAGCCATGAAATCGCATCGCCGCGGGAGGGAGGCCTTGCAGGACAAGAAAACCGTGGGGAAATACGCGGGGTGACAGCGAAGAGGCCTGTAAAGGCTCGGGGCACCGTCAGCAGAGACAGGCCAAGGGAGCTACGGGGAGGGCCGTCGGATGGAACGTTTGGGGCACAATGGTGTACACTGCTAGTGGAGGCCCTTAGCTGGGAAAGGAAAGGAACTGTCATGGGGCACCGCCGCTGGCAGGCCCAGGGGGCTGGGATGAGAGGTGAGGAGCCGCTTAGCCCTAGAGGCCTGTGATGCCTCCTGTGGGCCAGGTGCAATTAGGCTAAAAGGGACTGGGAATAGGCTGGCAGAGGAGGAGGGGTCCAGCCCTCCAGTTCTCTGGGTAAGGATGGGAACGCGGGGCCGGGACCAAGGTCCGGTGGGGGCAGGGGGTCGGTGCAAGACCCCTGAATTCCGTTCTTCTCCTGAGGAGAGCGCAGGCAGTCTTAGGCAGGGGGGTGCTAGAGCCGGAGTCACGGAGGAGAGAGAGCAGCGGGGAGGTGGAGAAACGGGCGCGGATGAGAGCTCTGGAACCGACGGGAGAGGGGGCGGGGTCGCGCTGGAGTCGCCAGTGCCCACCCTTTCGGAAGAGCCCCCAGCATCCTCGGCCTCTGTGCATTGAGTCTTTGCTGGGCGCCCATCCTGCTGCCTGTCCGCGGTCCCGGAGTCTGGGAGGAATGATGTCATCGTTGCCGGCGCGGAGGGCATGGAAGGGGGAGGGCGAGGCGGGCGGCCGAGGCCATCCTTAGGGGAGACCATGCCCGATGGCCACCGCTCAGGGGGGTTACCTGACTGGCTTGTACGCCCGGCGGTGGGCAGCGGGGTGAGAGGCGCCGCTGAGGCCTAGCCAGCTGATATAAGGAGAGGGGGAAGGGAGGGAGTGCCCTGCTCTGTTCACTTTTCCATCTCCCTTCCTCCTTGGAGCCCGAAGGGGAGCTGGAAGGAGAGAGGGCAGGCCAGGAACCTGAAGGTGTGGATGCACTATTCTCTAAGCTCTGCTGGAGCTGAGCAGAGCTCTCCAAAGCTTGAAGATCTGGGGCTCCCTAAGGCTCCTCCTTCTGTGTTAGATAGAGAGGTGAAGAATAGGTTCCACTCTTGGGCCTTTGGATCCCTGGTTAAAGATGTGCTTTGTAGCTTCCTGAGCAAGTAACCTACCCATTACAGCAGACCAGACAGACCCTGGCAGGGACCGATGACCCACCCTAAGCCACACCTTTTGGGGGATGGTAGAGTGAATCATTAGGAGCCACCTATCAGGAGATAAATGGCCTTTCCCCCTTTTTATGACTACTTAGTTCTAGAAGCCCAAACAGAGAAGCTTTACAGACGTATACAATATGAAACTGGGGAGAGAGATGCTGATGGACTTTTTCCTAGGCTGATGCCCTCATTGGAATATTTGGCGGCCAGAAAATCCTGATGAGAAGTCTGTCCCATGAACTGGAAGAACTTTAACATTCCTTTCTGGATTATCTTTCCAGCCTGGTTTGTCAAACTAGATTGCCCTTCCAGTTCTTAGCATCTAATCAAGAATCAAAAGGGTGGGTGGATGAAGTAGGAGGAGGAGGTCCAAGTGAGTCAGGAGAAGAAAACAATGAGTTAGTTCTTGCCTCCCATCTCAGGTTCCTAAGAAGGTAGGCAATAGTTGTCCAAGGAAAGGGGGGGGAGGATGGGGTCACAAGGCCTTCTTAGTTGTCCTTGGTGCCTTTGTTATTGCCTGAAGTTCTCACTGATAGTTTGAGTGAATAGTGATCCCAGAAAACTCCTGAGGTGCTTCTGGTCTCTGTGACTCTAGAGCAGAAATGCTTATGCAAGAAGGCACTTATCAGAAAAGGCTGCCTTCAGACCTTTTTCTCGAAGGCTAAAGGAGCCCTTCTCTGCAAGAGGATACTTTGTTGAGGTTGATGAGAGCCTTTTGGAAGCGTCAATACAGTCATCCCTCTATTTGGGGGCATAGGCATTGCCCCAGAGACCTCTGCCTCTTGAAGTCTGTTCCCAGGTTGAAGTCTAGAGGATCCTGAAACTCCTTAAATGCTTTGTGTATTATTGAGACCAGCAGACCCTTGCATGGAGTTTCCAAAAGAGCCTTTTTTTCAGGGCATAAGGAATCAAAATGGTATACCACAGAGGAGAAGGGCAAAGCGGCTCTTTGGAGGTATTTGGGTAGACCATAAAAACTAGGTAGACCATAAAAACTCAGGCTTGGACTCAACTGTGACCTGTTTCATTTTTTTTGCCATTATTTATTGAGACCTCTAGGAAGTCTCTCCTCGGGGCTCAATTTTCTCATTTATGAAATGAAGACAAACTGTCTCTTTAAAATTTAAACAATAGCTCCTCACTCTGTCATCCAAGGACTGTCATAGGGAGCTGGTATCACTGTTTTAGCTAATTCATTCACCAGATATTTATGTAGTATCTGCTTTGTTCCAGATATTACACGAGGTATTGGGGACACAGTAGTTAGCAACACAGATACAGTTTGGCAGAAGTTTATTGTTCATGCTCACTCCTTCAGTGTGAGCCCCTCTGAAGGCAGAGTGGGGGCTGTTCCCTTTAGCCCTAATGGAAACAAGGCAATGCTGGTATCAGCATCTGGACCGAGCTATACTGATGGAGGCCTGTCACAGGGACTCCATCATTAAATAACCCTCCCTAGCCCATAGTGGTGGAAAGAATCCAGAAGGCATTCTTTACTTGAAAAGCTCTTCTAGGGAAGAAGATTTTTATTTTTTTCTTATTTACTTGCAAGAGAACCTCAGGCTTGAAAAGGAGGCCTAAGGGAGTGGCAGGAGCTGGGAGAGAAGGCACAGCCGGCAGATCTGGGTGTTTCCAAGGTGCTAATTTAAGCATTAGTTCTCAGCTAGTGGGAGGAAGAGGAAGAGATCCCTGCCCTGTTGTTGCTGCTGCTGTTGCCACAGCTGCATGGAGCCTCCTGTCTGGGATGGGAGTTTGCCAGAAAGGAGTGGCTTCCCTTCTTTTCCCATCACAATTATTTAATTGGCCTGGCTGCATCTCAGTAGCTGAACCAGGCCTGGGCCTATCACTGAGAGCACCCCAGGGGCTCTTCCTGTCTCCTTATGAAAGGAATGAGAATTCCTCTTGGAGACCTCGTCCCATGCTCCACTCCTGCTGTGTTCATCTCCTAGACAATCCTGAGTGTTTCTAACCATTCAGATTTTCCCAAAGAAACTGCCAGGGATAGGTATACCTTCTACTCAGTTCTGTGTCCAAGCCACACATGTACCTCACTGATCTAGGGAAGCTCCCAGATGTCCCAAGTCTCTCTGTTGAGCAGTTGGATTGAATTTGGGCTGTTGCTTATGTGAGCAGCAGGGATAGGCTCTCTGGCCCTATCTGTCTGTTGGACTGATTGGTGCAGCCTCACAGTCTATGTCTTTTCTTTGGCTGCAATTGGAGAGGAAGAGATTTGTTGCAAAAACAAAAACAAAACAAGAAACAAACAAACAAAAAACCCCAAATGGAGCTTTTAAGGACTTAATTATGTCAGGTAAAAATCTTATCTCCTGTGCTCTCAGAGACCTAAGAGACCAGGAAAAAAAAAAAAAAAAAGCATATGGCACCAGATGGGGTCTCTGTACTCCTGAAAGAAATGCTAGTCTGTCCTCCTTGAAACCAATATTATCCGTTAACTCATTTGTTTAATTCACGAGCATATGCTCATTTTCGGGTACTTTAAGGATAGAGACAAGTGAGATTTCTCTAGTAGGTGGCCAGAAAAAGGATGGGCTCAAACAGCTATAGGAAGCTTTTAGATATATGTCAGGAAAGAGTGGAAATCAATTGAGGGTGCTCCTGAGTAAAATAGTGCCCCTTGGGAGAAGATGAGGAATGCTGAAATTTTGACCCTTTGACCACATGATTTTGGAAAGATGTCTCAGACTCCTCCTGCCTCTTGACAGTCAGAGATGGGGTTGGTCAAGACAGTAATTCAGTGAGTAGGCCATAGCAGCTCCTGAATGTGGTGGAGAGAACACTGTAAAGATAGCAGGAGGCCACTGTGAAAAATTGACCTATGTGTATTCTGTGGTCTGGGAGCCTTTAGTTGCCTTCTTGTAGTCAGATGACTTTTCAGTTTAAGGGTAGATTCTCCTAGTGGGTCCACGTGGCTTATGACCCAGTAGTATTTCTCAGGTTCTGAGAAGAGGCACATCCTTCTCTCTTTTCGTATATTGCAAAGCAAGGATCACGTTTGCTCAGGTCTCCCCCTTCTCCTTTACTACTCCTCTCTTTAGTCAACAAACACGAAGAACCTACTTCCTGCCAGATGTTGGGCCAGGCTTGATAACACAGAATCTTGCTTGCTTCAGGGATACACACAATCAAGATGAATTGAGGTACTGCAGGTAGTGAGCACTGCACGAAGTAAGAACCAGCTCTCAAGCAGGGCCAAAGGAAAATAGGAAGCGCTCTCATCAAGTGATCAGGGAAGGCTTCACAGAGGAAACACTGCTGAACTGGTGCTTAGAAGACTAGCAGCTTGGCAGACCAATAAGATGAGGTGAGGGCAAGCGTTCCAGCCAAAGAGCATGGAGGAAGAAACAAAAGGGTGCATTTGAATCAATGAAGGGTTTAATTAAAGGAATAACATGATCAAATTTGAGTTTAGGACTATCACCCCAGGAGTGGATGAGAGATGGGCGAAGGTGAGATTGGAGGTTGGGAAACTAAAATGGAGGTGGTGCCGTACAAATCCAGGAAAGAGATGATGAAAGCCTACATTAAAGTAGCAAGAGAGGAGGGACTCATTAGTATCTCTAGATACTAATAACGTGGAGTAAGCAGGATATGGTACCTGTTTGGAGGTCTGGTGGAGAGGTAGGGAGTCAAGGATGACTCCCAGGTTTCCAGCATGGATATCTGGAAGTCAAGAGGCACCATCACCACCCCAGGAAATTGAGGGGAGGGAGTCTCTGTACCTCTTGGCTTCAGGGAGATTCTCTCTGAGAAAGCTGCTTTTTTTCCTTTGCTCTGCATTGAAACTGCATTCTTGGGGTTATGAGGGACTCAGGAGGACTGGAAAGCCAAAGACCAGAGTGATACTGGCCCCAACAGCCTCAAAAAGGGTACTGAGAAATGTGCTCACCTACCAGTGAATATTTTTCCCCTGAAACCTGCTCTGATGAATGCAAGCGAATTGGTGGTAGCAAGGAGCGATGGCGTTTTGTTGTTGTTGTTGTTTCCCAGCAGCACTTTGATGAAGGAAAAGTAAAATCCTTTGTTGGCTAAGAGAGTGTTTTATGTTGCAGTTTCTGGCCTGGCCTTTTACCTTCATCCTGGTTAAGCTTATAACAGTTTTCTCTCTGATTGGTTGAGCTGGGCTCTTGTACTGATTTCTTTTTTTTTTTTTCTTTAAAGATTTGATTCATTTATTTATTTGAGAGAGAAAGCGCACACAGAGGGAGGAGCAGAAGAAGCAGAGTCTGTGCTGAGCCTGACACAGGGCTCAATCCCACAACCCTGAGATCACAACTGGAGCCGAAATCAAGAGCCAGATGCTTAACTGAGTTATCCAGGCGCCCCTCACTGATTTCTTTTAGAATAGATGTGTGAGTTAGTTACTGCTTCACCTTCAAGAGTCAGAATGGAAAAGGACACATACCTGCCTTCTCTGACACCAGCCTGGAAAGCTGCACTTGGGGTAAAAGCAGTTTCCAGACTGCTATCTTCCAGGCAGGGTATGCCAAGGGAGCATGCTTCTGGAGTGAGATCACTCAGAGGTGACTTGTCGCCTTAAAGGCTCCAAGTATAGTCTTTGTAGGCAGGTGCTTCAGTGGGTAGCTGGGTGTCGGGCTGAATCAGTTCCAGCCCCCAGCTGCCTGCTGCTTTTTACTGACTATCACTCAGGGTGAAAAGAATTGGAAAACAGAGGGGCGCCTGGGTGGCTCAGTCAGTTAAGCGTCCAACTCCTGATTTTGGCTCAGGCCATGATCTCAGGGTCAGGAGATCGAGCCCTGTGTTGGGCTCTGTGCTCAGTGTGGAGTCTGCTGAAATTCTCAATCTCTCTTCCTCTGCCCCTGTATGTGCGCACTCTCTCTCTCTCTCAAATAAATAAGTAAATTTTTAAAAAAGAAAGACAGAAAAAGAAATGGAAACTTAAACCTGATTCACCTCAGGGACTCGCTCCCCTCCTTGAAAGGGCAGATGGAGCCTTGTGTCTAGGAAGGTTATAGGAGACTCAGCTTCTTGGGCTTAGCTGCTTCATGCCTTCCAGTAGACCTTGGGAGAACGGGTGCAGGGGAGGCCCAAAGGGGCAGGAAGAGGAGAATCAGGCTAACAGCAGATACCCACAGATGCTGGCTGAAAATAAGCAAGAGGCGTGGTTAAGCAGGCTCTCAAGTCATTGTTTCCTAAGGAGACTCTAGTGGGAATGTGGCCATCTGGGCCAGAGAAAGGAAGGAAGGAAGGAAGGAGGCAGAGCTGGGACCAGCTTTGGATCCGGCTCTGCTGTGGAGTTCAGAAATTGGCACATGACCCAGAGGCTTCACTGTGGAGCAGCTAAGTGAACTCCTGGGCTCTAGAGAGGGACTCGAGAGGGGAAGTCCACTAGAAAGGAGGCCCAGGAGGTCTGGCCTGGGGGACTTGTAGACAGGAGCCAGTAGGAGTTCACTCTAGGTCTTAACCTTCTTAGGAGCCGGTTCAAGCGGATAGGTACTTGCATGTTGTTATTCAGCAATGTCAAATTGAGGATTAGTTGGTTGTGGTTCTTGAGGGTCAATTTTAAGTTTCTGTGATGATGATGATGTATGTGTGTGCATAAGATGGAACTAATGGCCACAAATGGTGTTTGACCGTTCTAGCCCAGAGGAGTGTAACTATGACAAAAGGCCACACCCAGGCAGAAATGGGCCCAGCTCCTATGGTACCTAGCCTGGTTTTGCCCGTTTTCATCACCAGACTCTTGACTGTCATTACCCATCTATCTGTTTAAAATAATACCTGAAGGGGTACTTTAAGATTTATTGAATTAACTGCATCTAAATCATGGAGTGAGAACTATATGTACTTTACTATGTAGTTAAGTTAAACATAATTATGTACAAGTTATAAATGATTTATAGTTCCCCATATTAATTTCCAGTTTTATCCTTGTAAAGGAATTGGTGAAGCCCTGAGCCAAGCTTGGCTTAGACCAGCATTTCCTTTGGTATAATCCTTAGAAACATTGATCCTTTGAGATACTTTATGGGGGACTAAAAATGATCTGTAGACAAATTCACTACACACTCTATCCCATCACAATGTTTACTAGTGTTTTAAAGGCTCTGAGAAGTCCTGCAATAAAGAAACCTTTCCAGCTTTGTTTAACCCAGTGTTTTACAAGCTTGTGTAACTATGGGACCTTTTTCATGTTATCTATTATATATCTATATATATATATTAATATATCTATTAACATCTTACAGAACCAATGTGGTTTGTGGAATATTCTTTGGGAAACTCTGTCTTAGAAATTAGTCTCTCAGGGCATCCACGTGGCTCAATTGGCTAAGTGTCTAACTCTTGGTTTCAGCTCAGGTCATGATCTCAGGGTCATGAGATCAAGCCCCACATGGGGCTCCATGCTCAGTGCCCACTCTGCTTGAGATTCTTACCCTCTCCCTTCCCCTGCTCTCTCCCTCTCTCAAAAAAATAAATAAAATCTTAAAAAAAAAAAGAAATTAGTCTTTCTTCTGATTCAGTCTAGATTTATGGTCTTCCCAGTTCTTTTGAGCCTCTTTTATAATCCACACCATTTTGCTCCATGCTAGTCTGTAATGGGATGTTGTTGCTTTGTGTCAGGTTTGCCATCAGCAGGAGGTTCTTAGTGAATTTTGGTCAATGCAAAAGCAAATACCTAGTGCCTAGTTTTTCTCATGATAATGTTAAAGGGGTTTTACTTCCTTTCAAGTCCCTCTAATAAATGTTGGTCTGGTAAAACCAGTATTTTTACCATTAACCTTTTTTTGACAGCTTCATTGAAATATTGAGATATAATTCATATACGTACACTTTAACCATTTAGTACTTTACTTTGTGTGGCTGCTGCTTGCCTCAGTTCTGTTTCTCCTTTGTAGCTGTGGGCTGTGCTCTGCCCTTCTGTGTTCTGCTATGCAGGAGAGAATATAAAGATTATAGTCATCAGAAAGAAATCTCTCATCAGAAGGAATCCCATCTCAATTGAGATTTAAGCTGAAAAAAAATGATTCCCTGATTGGGTAGGTGCCTCAGCACTTCCTTTATAGTACCATTAAATGTGCCCCCTGGTCATAGCAGTTCAGGAGGAATTCCCACATAATCATTTTACACTCCCTACTCTGTGGGCTACATAAAGCATGAATGAGAAGCAGGTTTCACCCTTTATGCCAATGCCCATTGATCAGTAGTGGCTGCCTGGAGCTTGTGTTAAGGTGGATTCTGAGGCAGAGTCCTGGTTCAGTGAGAAAGAGTGATATGGTTGATTTTCCATGTCTGCCATGGTCTTCAGCAGGGGAAACATTGTTCCTGCTTGCCATCCTGGCAGCCCTGAGCCCTGAGTCATCATAGTTATCCTAGGCAAAGAACACAGGAAAAGAGGAATCTTGGAGATGTTAGGCAGCTCAGCAATCTGTTTCACGGACAGGCTGGAGTCTTATGATATGGCTCTTTAAAAAATAAATAGAGAAAACGGATCTTTCCTGCCCTCATATTCAGCATGGATTTTTGAAGTATTGACTTCATATAAATTTAATAATCCTTTGGAAATAGGCCAGGCAAGAGGAAGTAACCTTGACTCTGCTGAGCGAGAATAAGAGGGGAAAAGAGGCAGATTTAGGAAGAGACCTCATAAGTACCATGTAAGTGTCTGGCCACACTTCAGACTAAGCCCTTGACTAAAGGATTAAGGAGAAGGAATAGGCTACAAGAGGAGACCCTTAAGCCAGCAGTTACTGGAGAAGAAAGGCCCTACTGTGGACTATTCAGCCTTAGCATTCTTTTTCTCCCAGGCTAACCAAGCCCTGCATTTTCCTTCTACCATTTTCCCAGGGACTGGTTTCCAAATCTCCAGCTATCCTGGCTGCTGTAGTGGATTTTTTGAGTTTTTCACCCCTGGAACTAGACCTCTCCATGCGATCTGACTGGCGCAGATTACTGTGGGCAGCCGCTATCCATAATATTGGTAATTGTACTTCTACTATTATCAGTTGTGGTTTCATGATCATATTTAATAGCTGTACCTGTTGTTATATTGAACTCAAGAGACATCTGAAATAGGGCAGACTTTTGCCTTAGCAGTGTAGAATCAAGGCAAGAACCTGGAATCACATCTTGGGCTAGGCTGGCTGCTAATACAGGTAAGGGTCCACTGGTGCTAGGGAAATGGTGGTTTCATATTGATTAGAAACTATGCCACATGTATGTAATTGATCCTTACTCTCAGAGAGGTAGCTGGCTGAATTCAGCAATATGGAATTTGAATCTAGGTGAGGCTATGTGATTGGGTAGGCTAGGGTAGACCTTCAGAGAGCTAGTATTTATGTGGACAGAAAACTTCATGTCAATCTACTACATGATGTAGCCATGAGCAGAGCTAATGTGCTCTTGAGCTGCATTCAGGTCCTAGGAGTTTGGGTCCTTGGAGGTGACAGGTCAGTGCTATCTGAAGTCCTGTGTTCTATGCTGATGCCATTATTCAAGAGGGGAAGTGACTGGAATGAAGGAAGGAGTCAAAACCTTACCATGTGAGCACAGTTGGTAGAACTGAGGCTGTTCAGCCTGGGGGAAAAAATAGTTGCAGGGAAAGCACTTTAAGGTTTCAAATGCTTAAAGAACTGGAGTTAAGAAAGGAAAAACAGGCTTAATATTACCTGTGGCTTCACAGGGAGGAACCAGGGCCTTTGGGTTGAGAGTGTGAACATGCTTCTATGTCTGGGCTTCATTGCCTTCCGTTCCCTGTGGTAGCAGTTCTTAAACTGGGCCAGAGGCCAGGGCATTGGAATACATGTTGCTCTCTGCAAAATGCCACACTAAAGTAGGAGCTAGGAACAACACTCTAACAATAATCATGGCTCTGTTGATGTGTGTGTAATATAAACATGCCTAAAAAATCCACTGTAGAATGAGTAGCAACTCTCCTACTTTTCTGTTTATATGTGTTTGCTAATTTTTCCTATCTTTCAAGCCTATCACAAAAATGCCACCTTCTTCATGCACTCTTTTCTGTCCTCCAATTAGGTATAAACTCCCCATTCTACCTGTTCTGAGGTCCAAATACATTCTCTTTAGAATGTGAAGTTTATGGATGCAGTTATCCTTATTGTAAATTCCTTTCTAAGGTAGATGAAAAGATGTTTCCAAAGCACCTGAAGCACCTTGTGAAGTAGATTGGGAAAGTCATTTTTGCCCATTTTACACATATGCAAGCAGAATCCCAGAAAGGTAAATAGGCTTGGCCTTAACCCAGCTGGAGGTTGACATGGCCTAGACTAGAACGCAGGTATCCTGACTCCCAGGCCCATGATATTCCCTTACAATTTGGGACCTAATTAAGTTCTTTTGCATCAACTTAAACTTCTACACTGGCTTTTGAGGCATCCACACTAAGCTTTGCCCCTCCCAGGTGGCCATATTTTCTACCATTCATGCCAACTTTCTTTCTAGTAGGTCAAGCCAGGCCCCTCACCTCCTCTTGTCTATTGGTATCTTGAGGCCTCCTCTCCTCCTTTTTGTTTTTTTAAAGTTTATGTATTTAAGTAATCTCTCTACCCAACATGGGGCTCAAACTCATGATCCTGAGATCAAGGGTCACATGTTCTTTCAACTGAGCCAGCCAGGCACCCCAAGGCCTCCTCTCCTCTTAGAAGTTCTCTCCGCCCCCCTCCTCTGCCTGTCCCACTCCTGTCTACCCTTCAGAAGACCATATAAACTCCCTTTCTCCAGGAAGCCTTCCCTGACTATAACAGTAAGCTCTCAACCATCCCCAAAGCCTCTATGACCTCTAGCACATAACTTGATACATGTGATATCCTAATTTGAGGGGTCCACTTTGATGTTGCTATGTTGTGAGTCTCATCACCCCAATGCCCCTTTTAACTCCTTGGCAGATAGTTCTGCCCCCAGAACTATAGTCTGGCAAAAAAGCGACTTTCTGTCATGAAACAGAACTACAGAAGAAACAGAACTACTGCAGCTGGTTTCTTTAAAGATGAGTAAAAATGGAGAGGATGTTGGGAAGTCCTCTGGATGGGACCAGTAGAGACCCAGAGGAGAATGAGTGGTTGAGAGTTAGTAAGTGGAATAGAGGGTACATGTGGGGAATTGTGGAAGATTCAAGGGAATACATGGATGGGGCACTCATTCATTATTCACAAAATACCATTGTCAGGGGCGCCTGGCTGGCTCAGTCAGCAGAGCATGTGACTCTTGATCTCAGGGTTGTAAGTTCAAGCCCCACATTGGGTGTAGAGGGTACTTAAAAATAAAATCTTTAATTAAAAAAAACACATTGGGAATCTGCTATATGCAAGACATTGTACCAGACACAGGGAATAATATGATGAATAAAGCAAACATGGTCCCTGCCTTTATGAGCTGGCAGTCCAATGGGAGAGACAGACACTAAACAAATGAAGTGTGCTAACAAAATCACAATTACAAACTATGACAAGTGATGGAAAAGACAAGAACAAGGTAGCATGAGAGAGAATAATAATGCCTTACACATTAGATTGCGGATGTCAGGTAAGGCTCCAACGAGAAAGAAATGTTTGGAGCAGCTGGCTGGCTCTGTCAGTAGAGCACATAACTCTTGATCTCGGGTTTTAAGTTCGAGCTCCACACTGGGTGTAGAGATTACTTAAAAATAAAATCTTTAGGGGCACCTGGATGTCTCAGTTGGTTGAGCGTCTGCCTGTGGCTCAGGTCATGATCCTGGGGTCCTGGGATCGAGCCCCGCGTCAGGGTCCCTGCTCAGCAGGGAGCCTGCTTCTCCCTCTCCCTCTGCCATTCCCCCCCACCCCCCACTTGTGCTCTCCGGCTCTCTCTGTCAAATAAATAAATAAAATCTTTAAAAAAAAAAATAAAATCTTTAAAAAAAAGTAATGTTTGAGCTCAGACCATAGAATGAGAAGGACCTTGAATGCCCTGACATTGAGTGACTTGCTTCATGTTCCCCAGTGGGGTGGAGACTCCCAGAATTGGTAGTCTGAATCCCTTACAAACTGGCCTTTCTTCCTCCTCTCCCTTTGCAGCATTAGGTAAGTTTTCAGGAGTGAAGGACATAGGAGAACATAGGAAGGCTGGTCCAACTTCTCTCCCATAGGTAGTACAACCGGTGACTGTGCCACCAGCCTTGTTGGGAGGCTGGAGAAGCTATTAATAGAGTTGTGACATGTAATTTAGTGAGCACTTTGACTCTCCTGAAGAAGAGCTCCCACCTGAGTCTTCCAACATTGTATGACTTGTACACATCCTCCTGGAGATGGAAAAAAATATCTGGAGCTCTTGAAGGGAGGAGAGTGCCAGCCTGGATGTCTTATTCTTTGTGTATCAGGCATGGGGTTCACATTCTCCTTACCAGAAAAGCCAAATGCTACAAGCTATTCTGTCCAGGGGCTGGCCTGCCTCTAGTGGGAAGGCCAGTAGCCACATTGGCATGTAGATTGCAACAGCTAGTAAGAAGAGCCTCTATTGGACCTCTTGCAAATCCCAAAGGTGTTTCCTAAGGATTTCAGCTTCCAGAAAGTCCTCTCTGCCTTCAGCTGTCCTGCTGCCTCCAGCCCTGGCTCAGAGGATATCATAAGCTCAGAGAGAGGCCAAGTGGGGATAATGATGTGGGGAGATAGTGGTGGTGGTTAGTGGTTTGGGGAAGAGGAGGGAGAATTATGTGGAGTCAAGGAAGGAGACTAAGTGGGGAGGTGATAGTCAAGGTAGCAAGCAGTGGCACCAAAGGGAACCGGTCAGGAACCATCTATCAGTCTCCCTGTCCACTTCCTGATGGAACCTCATGTTTCAGATTCTTTATTTGCCAAGGGACTGAACTACAGCAGTGAGACAGTCTCAGGGAACTCCCATGAGAGGAATTGGCTTGAGTACCCTTGAGGGGCTATGGAGATCAGGGTGAGCTAGTGAGGGGCACTAGCCTCAGGGCAGGAGCTGTGCACAACAGTGGTAGGAAGTTGGCTGGGTATATTCTAGTTCTACCAACCACTTTAAGCCAAGCTCCTAAACTCTTTCAGGCTATTTATAAAACAAATAAGATCATGTACATGAACATGAACTGCAAATTACTGTATCATTTCTGATCTAAGGGGTGATGGTGATTAAGGGGTTGGTGTTTTCCATTTTTTGTCTTTGGTTCCCAAGGGAGCTTTTACAGGAGAAGGTAGAAAGATGGCTTATTCTTCTCATCATCAAATGAGAAGAGTCCCTGGCCTCCTCTACAGGGCCATGATAAGACTAGGCTAGAGATGACTCAAGCTAGAGTGCTCTGTGCTCCCACTGATTCCCAAAGGGGTTCCATTGACTGGAGGAGTCCTGCCTCTGCCCCTCCCTGTCATGACTGCTGTAGAGTTCTTTTGGCGGAGTGGGGCCTTCCTGGAAAGCCCCAGTACTGATGCTGGTGGACGGTGTTCTGCTGCTGTTTCAGCTCCCATAGGCCAACGCTCAGGGCTCAAGAAACATTTGAAAAGGTCCACGTTGCTACTACTCTCCCAGTGGGGACTAGAGAAGGTAGTTTATAGTCTGCAGAACTTCTTCAAATTTTAAAAATATTCTGTTATGGAAAATTTTAAGCATATACAAAGTAGAGGAAAAAGTAAAATGAACTCCGTTGTACTCACCCAACTACAACAGTGATCAACCCAGAGCTGATCTTGTTTCACCTATACCCCACCCACTGGATTATTTTGAATAATTGTTTCATTTATAATCCTCTCTGTCTCTTGTATTTCTGCCAACCAGTTCTGCAAACTGGTAATTATATCTCAAGGTTTGATTAGATTCAGATTCAACTTTTTTGTGAAGAATACTTCTGAGGTGTGCTGAGTACTTCCTGTTGCATCATATCAGGAAGGAGGCACAGGACACATGGTTGGTCCTGCCTTTTGTGAAATTCAGATTAGTGGTATAGTTAACCTCATATCTCCATCACATACATTCCCTTCAGCCTTTCACCTAATGTTTTGAGCAGCCATTGCTGGTCTGCCTCAGTCCATTATTCAATCAGGACTTTCCTGTACATTTGCATAGCAAAGAACCCCTGTCATTTGTCTGCCTGCACCGCCCTCCCCACCCCCCACCCCCCACAAACAGGTATTACAGATATCCCTAGGCCTTTCTCCTTTAGGCCCACTTTTTCTAACACTGCCTTATCAGCCCAAGATGGCCTTAGGATATCTGCAGACCAGGCACTCACCCAGCTTCACTGCAGACCTTTGTTTCGCTGAGGGGAGGGTCCTTACTTGGAGTCTGTTCTGTTCCATGAAGCTTCTGGGTCTGCTCTTTGAATTATTAGGCCCATGCTTGACCATGCTAGAGAGTGAAGGCAGGTCAAGTATTTTCCTCCTCTGGGAGAGAATTCAGCAGGGGCTGGGTTTATTTTACCTTCCCAGGGATTTCTAAGCAGCCTTCTTATATGCTGAAGATGGTCTTTCTCACTTGTTTCCTGAGCTTCCTGCCCCAGCCTGGGCCCTGGCAGGGACCCAGGCCTGATTTCCTGTTTAGCTGGGCTGTGGGTTGGGAGAGGTTGGAGGAGGGGTGGGGCAGGCAGCTCTAGCACTCTTAGGCCCTTTTCTCTTTCCAGCCAAGTTAAAAAATCTATGGGAGCCAGAACAGAGCTATCACCTTCTGGTACTTTAGCATTCCTGTGCTGTTTAGGATCTCCACTCTTAAGTTTCTCTCCTTACAAAGGAAAGATTGTGGAGACTGTCCTCTGTGTGCGTGTGCCCCCAACAAACATACTGCATGTACTATGGGTGCTGTGAGCCGGCTAACCAGAAAGGCACACAGAGGTTGAGAGCTGCTTCTTGCAAAGCTGAACCCACCCCTGCCCACAGGAGTGCTGTACCTCTACCATACCATCTTAATAGCTATTAATCCCTTAGTCACCATGTGCAATGCAGTGGAGAATCTGTTGGGGCAGGAAGTCTGAGATGTGGAGGCTGGCTGGGGACCTGGCCATGCAACAGTCAGAAAACTTTAGGAGTTCCATAGTGACAGCCTATCACCAGTAGAGGATTTCTGATGAGAGTCTCACAGCTCTGAATGCCCCACTCACATTCCTCTTTATGCCTAGCTCTTCCTTGGGCAATGAGGATTCCTAGGGCCTCATTCTGTTTTGAGAAGAGATCTGTTGCAGATTACTTTTTTGCTCCCTTCTCCTGGGTGTGGCCACAGCAGGAACTGTGTGAAGCCCTCATCCCTTTATCCCCCGTGAAAGGAGATATCAGAGGAAAGTGTTGCCAAGTAGGAGGGGTGCACAGTGCAGCCCCTGACATTTCAACAGCTTCCCCCTTGCTCTTATTATAAAGCCTCAAATCCTTAACATGGCCTGCAAAGCCTTTTGTGGTCTGCCTCCTGCCTTCTTCCCCATCTCACCTCAAACCACATTCATCACTGCACCCAACCTTCCTGGCCTTTCCTCTATTTCTCTGATGTCCCAGGGTCCATTCTGTTTTAGTGCCTTTGTACACGTTCTTTCTTCTGCCTAGGATGCTTTCCCTCTACCTTCTACCTTTTTTGGGTTGACTCTTACTCATCCTTCAGATCTTTGTTCAGCTATAATTTCATCACAGAGGATTTCCTTCAAACTCTAGACTTTGTCAGTGGCCTTCTCCTTATTGCACTTTTTACATTTATAATTTCACATATGTTTGTATGATTATTCCATTCATATGGGTCCTTCTGAAGGCCACATTTCATGAAGGCAGAGATCATATCTATTTTTACTTCCCATTATGTCTCCTGTGCCTTGTAAGGTGCCCTACACACGGTAAACATTCACTAGATATCTGTTGAATGAATGAATGAATGAATGAATGAATGAATGAATGAATGAATAAATTCAGTCTTATCTCCTTTACTTAGTTACTCCATGTCATATCTGACTATCATATTCAACTATACATCCTGTGATGTGTGCCCAGCTGTTTATGGGCACTTACTATGTGTTTGCCACCAGACACACATTTCATTTAATCTTTTCAACAATATGAAGAAGGGATACTCTTAATCTACATAGAAGGCAAGTGAGACCCAAGGTCACACAGCTAATAGCAAAGCTCGAATTCAAACCCACTTGTGAAGGCAAAGCCTATGCTCTTAAGCATAACACTACACTGCCCCCTTTTGGCAGTTTGGAGAGTTGTCACGGGGCTTTTTCTGTCCCTGGGTCCTGGTTAATTTCAAGCCCAAATCAATACTTTTTGGAACTTGAAGTTCTAAGAAGCCATGATCCAGTTCCAGCCCTTCTGCTTGTAGGCCAGACTGTGGAAGTACACAGGGAAGGGAATTCAACCTGGATTCCCCAGTGTCCCAGGACACGTGTCTCGGGGCCTGTCTCCCATCTGTTTTTCATAGGCCCTTTGTAGCCTCCAGGGCTTAATGCAGTGTCCTATTTTAAAGAACAGAAAGGCCAGCTGTTGAAATGGCCCAATCGACAGTGTTCTGGGGAATAAACATGGCCTGATTAAGATTCTAGGAAAGATCATTGAGAGGGGGAGAGTTTGTCTCTTTGTGATTTAGTCACTAAGGATAGAGCTCTGGAAATTGGCTTCAAGGCTTTCCTAGGAAACTGAGACTCAGGAAGAGGGCAATACCTCTTGCTGTTGATTAGAAAAACTTAAGTTAGTCAGTATACCCAACTCCTTTTTAGTGGCTAGGGAATTTGGGACTGATGAATACTGTAGACTAGATGGAAACAAAGTCAATGAGGAGAGAGCAGCATAAAACAAAACAACAAAACTCAGCTACCGTTTGTTATATGTGTCAGGCATGCTGTGAACCATTTTACATACATAATTTCATTTAATTCTAACACTGACCCTGTAAAGTGGGTAATATCACATCTCTAGAAAGGAAAGGAATGTTAAGAAAGGTAATTCGCCAAAGGTCATACAATCAGCTGTCCTTAGATCTAATCTAGGGCTTTCTGACTTCAAACTTTGTGCACCCTGTTGCTGAGAGTATACATTGTCACAGCCTCTCTGGAAAAACAGTTGGCGATATAATGTGTGCATGCCCATTAACCCCTCAGCAATTCTACCTCCGGGAATTTATTAAACTAAAGAAATAGACAAGTGTATAAAGACTTTTTTTTACAAGATATTATAGTAGCTATAAATAAATAAATAGTAACAATATTATAACATAATAGTTGTAATAGATGCAACATTATGATGGTGGGGGAGGAGAAAAAGAAAAGAAACAACATGAATCTCCATCAGTGGGGACTGATTAAATAAATTATGATACGTCCATCCTACAGCATACCTATAGGCAGCCTTTTATTTTTATATTTTTTAAAGATTTATTTATTCACTTGAGAGAGAGAGTGCACAAGCATACGAGTGGGGGGAGGGACAGAGGGAGAGAGAAAGAAGCCCCTGCAGGGCTCTATCTCAAGACCCTGAGATCATGACCTGAGCCTAAACCAAGAGTCAGATGCTTAACTGACTGAGCCACCCAGGCGCTCCTCGGCAGCCTTTTAAAAGGAGGAGGAGATAAAATCTAATATAAGATCTAGCATGGAAAGATGTTCAAGATATATATCTTTTTTATTGTGGTAAAATGCATTTAACATAAGAGTTACTATTTTCATATATCATTTGGAATATGGATGATATGATTCATCTATGCCTACCCAGGAGATATAGCTTTACCTCATAATTCCCATATTTTTCAATCAGGTATGCACATCAACAAGTTGTTGAGGTGAACTGGCTATGGAAATGCTGCCAGATCCCTGGGTGCCCCCTATCTGGCCAGCCTTGTTCCTGCTGGGCACCCCAAGCTTTGAAGTGGACTGGTGGCCACACTTGACTCAGTTCTTCTCACTTCCTTCTCAAGTTCTGCAGAGCCCTGTAGCTTTGGGGAGGCAGAACATTTCTTTGAAAACAGAATGCCATCACACCAATCAGATATGTTTCTGTTTCTTATTTCCTTTTTGGAGCTCTCCCACAGTCTCACTTTCACCATAAAAGAGAAGCAAGGGAACAAAATGATTCTCACATTCCCCAAGGTAAAACCATGATCACTGATGTGTCAACATTCTGAGTGGTTCTCTTTGGCTTCTGGCCTTCCTCCCATTAGTGTTGGGGCTCGTTGTGGTTTTCAGTATGGTGTTTTTATGAGGTAAAGTAGGAAAGGGGTCAGGAAACTTGGGACCTAGCCCTGGCTAGGGGACTTTAAGGGAGCTGATTACAAGATTTCAGGTTTTTTTCCTCTGTAAAATTAGGGTAAAGAATAGATGCTGGATTTTTAGAGCCGTGAAAATATTCTGTATGATACCATAATGATGGATACATGTCATTTTACATTTGTCCAAGCCCATAGAATATACAACACCAAGAGTGAACCATAATGGAAACTATGGTCTTTGGGTGCTTATGATGTATTACTGTAGGTTCATCTGTCATAACAGATGTACTACATGGTGGAAGATGCTGGTAATGGGGGAGGCTATGTATATGTGGGAACAGGGGTACATGGGAACTCTCTGTACCTTCCCCCTCAATTTTGCTCTAAACCGAAAACTGTTCTTCAAAAAACAAAAAAGCCTTTAATTTTAAAAGAGATGCTATTTCTATCTCTTAGGATTGTCAGAGATTTAATGAGATAAGAAGGAAAAAGCTTTGAAAGCATAAACTTATGCAGTGCAAACATAAAGATCTATATTTTTCTGGACCTAACCTTTTCTGACTTGCATTATAAACTCTTAATTCAAGAAGCATGTCTCTAAATCTGTTTGCTGTGATGTGACAACTTAATAGAGAGATAGGAAAAATACTGAGCAATCCGGAAAAGCCACTACATTCTTAAAATCAACCTGAGGGGGGTGCCTGGATGGCTCAGTCAGTTGAGTGTCTGACTTGAGCTGGGGTCATGATCTCGGCTGGGGTCATGATCTCGGGGTCCTGGGATCAAGCCCCAAGTCAGGCTCCCCGCTCAGTGGGGAGGCTGCTTGTCCCTCTTCTCCCTCTGCACCTCCCCCTGCTCATGCTCTCTCTGTCTCTTTCTCAAGTAAGTAAATACTATCTTAAAATAAAACAGAACAAAACAAAACAAAAACAGCCTGAGAAAGACAGAGGAGAGTCAGAGACTCATTCTATTTTAACCATTTGGTATTGTTTTAATTATCCCCATTTAATATACATTAGTTTTGTAAGTTAAAGAAATTAATAAAGATCTTTTAATGGCTTAAAATGATAGAGCTAGAGATAGAAATTGGAAGTCATCTGCACATAGAGCTAACAGCTGGAGCAAAGAGCACAAAGGATTTGTAAAGATGAACAATTGGAGAAGCAGCCAGATTGTCAAATTGGGCCATGTTGTTGAAACTATTGAATGCCAGGTCAAGGAGTTTTTAAGTGGTGAGAGCCACTGAAGGGTCTTGGACAAGGGAATGATGTAATGAGAGCAGTGTTTAATTCCCAGAAGGCTAATTTAAGAGTAATGTGTAGGATGAGTTGAAGGAAGAAGAAACAGGTTGGGGAGATGAGTGGATTACCACTGCGGGTCCTGAAGTAAGTTGATAAGGATCTGAAGCAGGATTTTGGTTTAGAGAATATTAAAAAAGGAAAAACAAATGTTACTGTAGGTTCATGACTAGCTTGCCAGGGGATAAGGAGGGAAAAGAGGTGGGTTAAAATGACCCCCCAGGCACATCAAAAGGAGATAGGAGCCAACCTGAAAAAGGTTCCCCTGGCCAAAGCTGGAACAATTTGAACAACAAAATAAATAATGGTAGTATTGGATTACAACCCCCAAAATAAAATAAATGTATATTAATCCATACTGATATAAATAAATGGTTGAGTAAATAAATAAAGGAGAAAGAACAAATCTTCAAGAATTATATTTATGTATTAAGAAGTTTACTAAAATTTATTTAAAAGTGTTTCTTTTGTAGAAAGAATGAGAGAAATTTAAAAATTATCTTTAGAACATCATGGCAATAATTGCTGCTGGCAGGATCCACTGATTGCTAAAACTAGTGGGTGAAACTTTAAGGAGAAATAAGAATTTGCACAGCCTATAAGAACCTCTACCAAAATATGTATGAATTACTGTGGTAGTTTTAACATATGTCCACAAATTCTTTCATACTCCTCTAGAAAGTGGAACTTAATTCTCCTCCCTTGAGTGTGGCCTGGACTTAGTGACTTGCTTCTGACTAATGGAATATGGTCAAAATAAGAGAAAAATAGTAACTGTAGTGGAGAAACCTGGTAAACACTGCCCTAAATGATTAAAATTAGTATCACCAACAATAAGTCATATACCCCTGATATGCTGTGATACAAAGGACAAATTACCTATGTGGTATTCTTCCCAAAAATCTACAACCTTGGTCTAATCATGAGAAAACAAGGCAAATCAAAATTGCAGGAATGTTTTAGAAAATACCTGACCCAGGGCGCCTGGGTGGCTCAGTCGTTAAGCGTCTGCCTTCAGCTCAGGTCATGATCCCAGGGTCCTGGGATCGAGCCCCGCATCGGGCTCCCTGCTCAGTGGGAAGCCTGCTTCTCCCACTCCCACTCCCCCTGCTTGTGTTCCCTCTCTCGCTATGTCTCTCTCTGTCAAATTAAATCAATAAAATCTTAAAGAAAAGAAAATACCTGACCAGTACTCCTCAAAAGTCAAAGTCATGAAAATCAAGAAAAGAGGAAGAAACTAAGGAGACCATGGACATATCAATGAAATGCAATATGGAACAGAAAGAGGGATATTAATGAGAAGAACTGGAGAAATTTGCATAAAGTCTATAGTTTAGTGAACAGTATTGATTTGTTCAATGTAGAATTGATCAATGTACCATGGTTATTTAAGATGCTAACATAAGGGGAAGCTGGGTGAAGAGTATACAAGGATTCTCTGTACTGTCTTTGTAATTCTTCTATAAACATAAGACTGTTTCAAAATAATAAGTTTTTTTAATGACCCTTTATGTTTTGAGTTATTTAACTGGGAAAGTGTTTTGTGTCATTAACAAGATAAGGGTAGTCAACAGGAAGAACTAGACCAGGGGATGACATCAGTGAAAGTAGTAGGTAGGGATGCCTGGGTGGCTCAGTCAGTTAAGCATCTGCCTTCAGCTCAGGTCATGATCCCAGGATCCTGGGATCAAGCCCCGCATTGGGCTCCCTGCTCAGTGGGGAACCTGCTTCTCCCTCTAACTGCTGCTCCCCCTGCTTGTGCTCTCTCTCTCTCTGAAAAATAAATAAATAAAATCTTAAAAAAAAAAGTAGTAGGCAGTTGGAAATGTGGGTCTGGAACTTAAGAGGTCAGACCTAGAGATATAGATTTGGGGGTAAAACTGAGAGATATTATTTGAGAGAATAAGTTTATAATATAATATTATATTTCCACATGCCAAGAGAGAGCATGTGGAAAGAGAGCCAGTGACCACACTAAGGAGAGGCTCTATGTCTAGAGTATAAGAGGAAAAACAGTAGGGAGGGTAGTCAGAACAGATAGGGATAGGATGTTTTTATAAAAGCCAAGGGAAAATAGAATTTTCAGAAAAATCTGATCAGTACTGTCTAATGATACTGAAAGGTAATAGATGATCACTTGAGAGAAAAGACCATTGGATTTTATTTAGGAGCCCAGTGCAGACCTCAAAGAGAACAGGGTTAGTAGAGCAGGTATGGAGAGGTGGGATGGTAGGCATAGGAATCAAATGGCCAGAATGTAGACAGTGAGGAAGCAGGCTTGCCCAAACCAGGCAAAGGGACTTGTGGGTGCCAAGAGGGAAGGAGGCCCTGGAGGAGAGTGGGACACTCCTGGGCAGAGAGGCAGAAAGTTCTGGCCAGAGCAAGCAGGCCAAAAGGCTGGGGCCCAAAGTTCAAGAAGAGGAGAGAACCTTGACCAAAAAGAAGCTGCTGCCATTTCCTGACTGCAGAACTCAGGCTGAAAGCTAAATCCCTGGATCAAGAACTGCTTTTTTTCCTTTCTGAGCTAGGAGGCCATTTTATTTCCCAAGTCCCAGCTCATCATCACTGTGGCCTGGAAAGTTAGGCCGGATAGAAGATGAAATAAACTGAACTTATTCATCCTCTCTTCAGCTTTTCTCTGAGATGGAGAATAGTTTGGTTTTAAAATTAGGCACCAAGCAGTATTAGAGTGATTTCTGTGGGGGTGTCTGTCACGTGTAACAAAAGCTACCCTTTATTGACTGCTTACCATGCATCAAGGACTGCAGTAAGCACTTCATATACCTTATCCTATTTAATCCTCCCAGCAATCTTTTGAGATGGGTACTATTATTTTCCTTATGTTAAAGATGAAAAACAGGGTGGGAAAGCTGAGCACTGAGACCTAGAACTAAAGTGGGGAGACCTTTAAAGAAGTGCAGACTACTGGGCGCCTGTGTGGCTCAGATGGTTGGGCGTCTGCCTTCGGCTCAGGTCATGATCCCAGGGTCCTGGGATCGAATCCCGCGTCAGGCTCCCTGCTCCTTGGGAGCCTGCTTCTCCCTCTGCCGCTCTCTCTCTCTCTGCCTTTCATGAATAAATAAATAAAATCTTTGGGAAAAAAAAAAGAAGTGCAGACTACCAAGGCATTACTCATTCTTCCAGCTCTGATCCACTGTTGTACTAGGGATCCAATCAGGTGTGTGTCTGCCTCCTTCCTGGGTAGACCAGAGGTCCCGTCTAAATAGCCACCTACAGCAGCTCCCTACTCCAGGTGGCCAGATGGGAGTTCCAGATCACTGTGGTCTCCATTGACACAGTGGCCAACTGGTGCTTGGGCCACTACAGTTGGTGAGACTGGTTCAGGGGCTTTGGAATAGTGTTTGGTAGCTTTATCCTTGGCTATGCCAGAAACCCATCTCTCAAGCAGCAGCTCTTCTCCTCCTATGCTATTCTGGCCTTTGCCCTGTCTGAGGCCTTGGGGATCTTCTGTTTGATGGTCACCTCCCTTATCTTCTTCACCATGTAGGCTCTGTGAGGGTCCCCTACCCATCCCTGCTGCTTCAATTCCAGGCCATGCCTGTACTAGAGTGAACTAAGCTTTACCATTAAACACAGTATTTCTCTAAACCTCCCCCTGCACACACACCAAGAAAATTATGAAAACCATATCCAGTGAGGTCAGAAATTTGATCACGATCACACAGACAAGTAAATGGCAGAGGTAGAACTTACTCTAAGATTCATACCTTTATTTTTTTTAAAGATTTTATTTATTTATTTGAGAGAGAGAGAATGGAAGAGAGAGAGCATGAGAGGGGGGAGGGTCAGAGGGTAAAGCAGACTCCCCGCTGAGCAGGGAGCCCGATTCGGGACTCGATCCTGGGACTCCAGGATCATGACCTGAGCTGAAGGCAGTTGCTCAACCAACTGAGCCACCCAGGCGCCCTAAGATTCATACCTTTAATCACTGCACTATACTGCCTCTTAACACACTTGTAGTGCACACACACACACACACACACATACACAAGGGCCCAGGCTGTGTGCCAAGAATTTAACATGGGTTATAGCTCTGGATGGTAGGATTAAGGGTGATTTTTTTTCTTCTTCTTCTTTTGTGCTATCTGGACTTTTTTTTTTTAAGACTTTATTTATTTATTTGACAGAGAGACAGAGAGAGAAAGCACAAGGAGGCAGAGCGGCAGGCAGAGGGAGAGGAATAAGCAGGCTCCCGACTGAGCAGGGAGCCCGACGTGGGGCTCGATCCCAGGACCCTGGGATCATGACCTGAGCTGAAGGCAGCTGCTTAACCAACTGAGCCACCCAGGCTCCCCATGTGCTTATCTGGACTTTTTACAGTGACAATGTATTCCTTTTGAATTCAGAAAAAAGCAATATTTTATTTAAATTTGAAGTTTTGGTACTCTTTGCCAGATTTCTGTAATAATCCATGGTGAGAACAAAGCAGGTACATTATGCTCAGGTGCAGACAAAGGAGACTATGCCTTCTTTGTAGCAATACAGGCTCTGCAGTGACAGAGCAGAAAATCTGGCATGTGTGTATGTGCATGTGTGTGTGTGTATACTTACACATGTGTTCAGCAGCCACTGAGGTGAGGGGAGGAGTGACTGATCTGTCTGAGGATGTGCAACATGGAGACCTCTTTCCCTTCCCTATGACCAACCACCTTGTCCCTGAGCCAGGCCCATTTAGTCTTGAGCTTCCAGAGGGACTAGGAGATACTTTTTCACATACACCAAAATCCTCCACCTCAACCTCATCCCCTGTTGAAAACCTGGCCAGGGAGCCAGGCTGCTGGCATGAAGCTGCACCCATAGAGTGTGATTTGAGTTATGCTGGAGCTACTTCAGGCAATGGGTCCAAGCAGACAGTTGGTATCAGGGATGGGCAGAGAGGAGCCAGTAGCATTTAAGGTCGGCGTTCACTGGCACGTGGGCCTCTTCTTGTCCAGTGGCTCCAAGATCTTCAGGTGGAAGCAGTTCAGGACCCTGGATAGCTCCTAGAGGAGCCCAGTCGCTGCCAGGTCTGAAAAGCCTAGGTGCCCAAGTCCTTAAGGCCCTTGCTTATTTAATTTTGAATAGCTTCCCTATACATGTCTCTGGTCTCTTCTGTCTCCAAGATCAGCCCTATGGATCCAGGGACTCCCCTTATCCTTTCCAGCCCTTACCCCACCTTCCTCCACACACATCTAGCCTGACTTGAACTCTCTCTGTGGAGGTCACCATCACTCTGAAGGTGAAATAAGTTTTCAAGACAACATCTGAGCTGTCCCTGGCTAGGATCCAACACCCTGATACCACAGAACTGTAGGATTTCGGAGGGAGGGTAAGAATCTAGTGGAACAGGGAGTGTTAAAAGGGCCTTTGTCTCTAATACCTCTGCATTAACATCTTCAGTCTGGTGTGTGAGGCAGGGGAAACTAAAGAGAGGCACTGAGCAGATTTCAAGGCCTGAAGCTAGATGAGCTATCACTGTGCAGTCAGCCTGCCACTGGGTGTACACTTGATTTAAAGATACCTTTTTTTAGGGAAAGAGCATTGACATAAGGTGGATTGGAGCAAGTGTAGCAAGTAGAAGCAGAAATGAAACTAGTGAGTTCAGAAGTTCACAGCCTGCCACCCCCACCCTAGGCATGCACTTGGGCCTTAGGCAAAAGAGAGTTAGATTAACATTGCAGAGGGGTTTCCTTCCTCATTCCCCAAATCATCCAGAGGAGGGGTTTGTGAGGAATCTGGAAGGGCAGAGGAATCACAGTCACCTACTAGGGATTGGATTTCTAGTCGAAAGTTCCTTCTCTACTTCCAAGCCTCTTCCATAGCTAAATGAATCAAAGCCAACAAATGAGGTTACTGTGCTCGCACTTTGATTGCCTCAGCTGGTGAGTTAGGAGGGGAGGTAAGTTTACCTGGATTGAGGCTGAGTGAAAGCACTCAGGATCCCATCCTTCCCAACCAGCCTTGCTCTGGGCCTTGTGTTAGGCTCTCCATTGTTTTCTTCACCTCTCATAGACTCCTGGATCCCTTATTGAAAGAACTTTCTGAGCTAAAAAGCCATTACATGCCTTGTACTTCAAAGAACTTCCTGGTGAAGGAAACACGTGCTAAAGCAATATGAAACCAGCAGAGAACAGCTACAGGCTCCCTCTCTCAGCACCAGCCAGTCATAATGGGACAGGCCAGGGAGGGAGGAGAAAAGAGCATTTGGTGTTTGCTGAGCCACGAGTAGACATGACAGAGTTTGGGCTGGAAGGAGTAGGGCTGCCTCCACCACACCTGAAGAGGTATAGCTTATAACACTCCTGGAAATGGGAGCATTAACAATGTCGTAACTAATTTATGGATGAAAAGATGCTCAGAGGATCTAGGTCCAGACTGTCCATCAGGCTGACTCCTCTCATGCCTGTGGAAACAGTGTTTTCTAGCTTCCAGGAGAGCCCTTACTATGGGATTAAGCACAGGCTATTGACATTTAAGGAAGCCTGGACAAGAAACAAGAACAGATGAGGACTCTGTCAGATCCCAAGAGAGTTGGTTGTGTTGGTTTTTGTTCAAGTAGAACAGGCCTAATATCAGCCAGAACTTGCTTTTGGCCTGTTTTCTCAGGGGCAAAGCCTCTCTCATGTTTGCCTTCCATGACAGCGGATGCTTTGTATTCATTGTTTTATTAGGAGCAGTGATTATGTGACCACAAACCTTACTAAATTGAACATAATCCTGTGCATTCAGAAGAAACAGTTCAGGGCTCAGGGGAAGGAGCAGCTGGCTGGAAAGAAGGGCCCATGAATTCTAATCCCAGGGCTGCCATCTGGCATTGACCTGGGACAACTCATTTACTTTCTGCCCTGGAGGCTCTTTCTGGAATTTCAGGGCCTGAATAAAAACAGACCTGGGAACTCAGAGAGTGAAATGACCTGTCTAGACTCTCAAAGTCAGTGCAGTTCACAGGCAAAACTGGAATCCACAGGCCCTATTCTCCAGCCAGAGGTGTGCTTACTGTTCAGGGAGGTTTCCTATGTTTTCCTTTGCTGTCTCCTTGCCTTATATCTGTATTCCCAAGTGCTCCTATGCCTTGGGTGCTTCACTGCCTGGTAAACATGGTTGTAAGCCCCAGGTTGTCAGAAACCACTCTGAGCAGCCCTGACCCTATCTCCCTCCAAAGGGTTTTCCGATGGTTTAGTTCCAAGCTGGCTTCCCCCTCCTCTAAAACTTGACAGTAAGAGTTGGGCCTTACTCATTTGATAGTGGGAGTATGTATCTGCAGGCAAAATCTGACCTGGCCCTGGAGTCTCAAAGGAAACTGTGTCGGCTCAGCTGATGGTCAGTCCCCACAAGAGGGCAACCTGAAGTTGGGCTGCCACTTTGGTCATGGACCTTAAGTGAGTTCTAACTAGGCCAAGCCTTCAGGTGAGTGAGTGAGTAAGGGAGGGTTTGGGGACTCCTACTTTGGCTGTTCTCCAAAATAACTTCCTAGAAGGCAATCTTTCAGCCCCTAGCCAGAGAATTCCATAGAGAAGTGGCCCTACAAAGAGCACACAATACAACATCTGTCTGGGACACCATTAGACAAGGCCCTGGCACAGCCTGGTAGGCCACCGGACTTTTGCACCTCTGTTACAGAAAGAGCCTTGCTGTGGCTCAAGCCAAATAGAAAGAAATCTGTTTGTCTGTCGTCAGATTACGGCCCTTCATTCTCTGTGCTAGGCACTGCGAGGACACCGTAGAAATAGGCATGGTCCCTGCCTTCGTGAACATTTATTAAATAAACTATACAAGTATTTGCTGAAGTAAAATTTGATAAGTATGTGAAAGAAATGGAAGGGGGTGGTGCTGTGAGAGTATATTATAGAGGGATCTAACCTATCTTGGTATTCGTGGGAAGTTTTTTTTATAAGAAATGATGTGTCAGCTGAGGCCTGAAGGACAAGTAAGATGTAGCTGGAAGGGGAGCATGAGGCAGGAAGGCTCTTCATGCTCCATCAGGAACAGAGACCAGTGATGCAAAGGATGGTAATCTGGGGGAAGAGTGGCATGGGATGAGGTTGGGGAAATGGAAGGGAAGGCAAGTGACTGTTGCTTTGCCACCATTCTTAGCCCAGTCTGAATAGCCCCTTTCCAAAAAAGGGCTGGTTGAGACCCACCCAAACTGCTGTGGCACACCCCCCAGGGGAGGCTGGTGCCTCTTCCATCTCCCCAGCACAGGGGACTCTCACAGGGATGCTCAGGAGAGGGGCTCCTAGCCCCAGCTTGGGGTTCAGAGTGGAGTGGTCACCTGGCAGCAGAGCTCAGAGAAGGGAGAAGGAGGGGGCAAGAAGGACTAGACACTTAACTTTCCCTCCAGATACTCTCTGTATGCTTTTTCATTGCTTTGAACTGTTTATTAATATATTACAGAAGCCATTTCCACATTTCGATGGTTCCTCTGGGAACTCCACACTATCATCCTCCTCCTGTGGTAGATAAAAAATGTCAGCTTTCAAGATTTTATACTTGGATTTCAGAAACTAAATTGCATTACTATGTCCGGTGAGACGGCGCCATTCCCTGTTCCTATCTGCATGCTCCAGGCACCATGAGGCTGATAACATCAGCGTGTCAGAGCAGTTCCATCCAGACAATTTGCAGCTGGCTGGGGCTGGGGAAGAGGGGGTGGGTGGCTAAATTCAGAATCTGGGGGCAGCCCAGGTTGACTGGATTTTGGGGTTCTTTCCATAGACCATTAGTTCTCCTATCTGTAGAGAGAGAACTTGTCTTGGTCCCACCTAGATGTAACAAGGAGTTGAAAAGTACTCTCCTAAACACTGATAGGATAAATCACTGAAGAGCCAATGCTCAGGTTTTCCTTGGAGTGAAAGATAGAAGAGAATAGGAGGAAGAGTGGAAATCATAATATGAACAGGACAGGCCCCTACTGCCTGTGAGATTCGGTGTCCATGTAGAATCCAAAACACTTCTGGAAATGGTTATTCTGTGCTTCCCTGAAGCCCAGATGTGAGGCCTTGTAACTAACCTTCTGCCTGCCATAAGGTTGTGAAGCAAATGAAGAGAAAGCATTGTTCCCCTGCCAGGAAACACAGGAACTTTGGGGGTTTCTTTTCTAGTTGTAACCACCATTTAACTCTACAGAACAAACATTCCTTTCACAGCAAAAATTTTCAACTTATTGGGTTATTTCAAATGCATCAAATAGCATAAAACATTCATTCAACTCTGGCAGCATTCACAGACCCATTTTTGTATATAGCAAAACAGGCTCTTCATCCCCAAAACATGATGTTTTCAAAATGTAGTAGCCCCCGAGGTCAAGGTCAGTCCAACCTCACTGAGGTTGCCAGTGCTAGTGCAAGCCTGGTTTTCCTGCTCGATGCCCACTCACCCATAGGCTCTGGTGTTTGGATGCAGGAGACAGACCTAGAATCTACCCTTAACTCTAATTGCACATATCTTAACTTCTCTTACAGTGGAGGCATTCAGTTTACTGACTCCATTACTATATCTAAGGGATGAATTAATAATTAAGTCAAATTATTCTTTTTTTAAAGATTTTATTTTTAAATAATCTCTGCACCCAGTGTGCGGCTCAAACTTACAAGAGTTGCATGCTCTACTGACTGAGCCAGTCAGGCACCCCAAATTCTTTTTTTTTTAAGTAAACTTTATGCCAGGGCGCCCGGATGGCTCAGTCAGTTAAGCGTCTGCCTTCGGCTCAGGTCATGGTCCTGGAGTCCTTGGATAGAGCCCCATGTGGGGCTCCCTGCTCAGCGGGGAACCTGTTTCTCCCTCTCCCTCTGCGGCTCTCCCCTGCTTGTGCTTTCTTGCCCTCTGTCAAATAAATGGATAAATATATTTTTTTAAATAAATTTTATGCCCAATGTGGGGCTCGAACTCATGACGCCAAGATCAAGAGTTGCATGCTCTACTGACTGAGCCAACCAGGTGCACCTAGGTCAAATGATTCTTTAGTTTTATTTGTTTATTTTTATAGAAAAGTATTATTGAAGGTTTTAAAAGTGAGAAGTTATGATCACTACATAACCATGATCACTTATAGTTTCCAACACTGAGCCTCTCCTGGGTGTCCATGGTTGGTGTAGCAGGTGTTTCAGTTTCTTGAAAAAGCTCAATGCAGGGGTGCCTGGGTGACTCAGTCGGTTAAGCGTCTGCCTTCAGCTCAGGTCATAATCCCAGAGTCCTGGGATCGAGCCCCGCATCGGGCTCCCTACTCAGTGGGGAGTCTGCTTGTCCTTCTCCCTCTGCCCTGCTCATGCTCTCTCTCAGTCTCTCAAATAAATAAATAAATAAATATCAAGTCAAATCAAATCTCTAAAAAAAAAAAAAAAGTAAAAGCTCAATGCAGGCTGCTTCCCACTGTCCTGAATTCCCAGGCTGCTCCTGTTCAGTCTGTGCAGGCTTCCTGCCTAAAGGACTAGAAGCCCAGTGTTTTTGTGCTTTTTGCCCTGGCCTGGGGAAAATGGCCCAAGGCTAAGTCATGGGACTGTGGTACAGCCAGAACTTGGGGCAACTTCAACCCCCCCCGCGACAACCCAGCTTGCTGCTACTTTGAGATTGGCCAGGCCCTGGTCAGCCTCCCTTGCCTTCACTTGCCCACACTTCCTAAGAAATAGCAGACCTGCCATGCTCTCTGGACCAGGGCTAGACTTCTCTAATGGGGCTTATTTCTGGGGAGTCTCAAGCTTCCCAAGGATCAGACACATAACATTGAGAGTTTCTGCTGAAATGTCAGCAAACCACAGAGTAAACAGTGTGTCTTGAATTCTCTTTCCTGACATCTTCAAATATCTGGCCCTTCTCCACTGGCTCCTACCTCCTAGCCTCAACCATCCTCCACTCCAGTCTCTCTTGTCATATAAGAGCCCCTTTGGAACTCTGGTTCTGTTTCCCCCTGTTTTACATTAACCTTCTCAAAACCTTGTCCTTCCCAGACATCCATGATACCAGCCTCTCCTTGGCCCCCTGATGTCAGTTCTCTTCTGTCTATCCCTTCAATATTGGTGTTCCCCAAGTTCTTTCCTCTGATCCTTCATATGTTTAGGTGCGTGTGTGCGCGCACATGCGCACACACACACACACACACACACACACAGGAAACCTAGGAGTCATCTGTGCCTAGGTCTTTCTCCTCAAACCCAGATCCAGTCAGCCACTAAGCCCTGGCAGTATGACCTTGATATGTTTTTCTTCTCCAATTCCATTATGTTCCATTAAAGTCCAAAATCCTGTATGTGATTTACAAAGCCCTTCATGATTTTAAGCTTTCCTCCTGTTCTAGTCTCATCACCTGCCACTTCATCCCACTGCCTAACATTCCAGCCAAATTGAGCTACTCCTTTTGCCTGCTATGTAGTCATGTGTCTCTTCCTCCCTACTCCTTTGTTTTCTTGTCTTTGCTTTTCTTTCCCTACTCCTTTCTTCATCTGGTTCATTTCTATCTCCTACTCATTCTTCATGCCTCAGCTTTCTTTGAAGAAGTTTTCTCTAATTCCCCAGGGTGGAATAGGTGCCTCTCTTCTGTGTACAGACAACACTCTATACAAACCTCCGTTGTAGCACTTGGCATATTATTAAAAATTATCTGTTTATTCATTTGCCTTATATACTGGCTCTTCATCGGTAGAGATCATATTATTTTTGTATCTGCTAGTGCCTAGACTATAAGTGCCCCTAAAATTTAGGACCAGAACTGAATTGGTGACTGAGACTCTTTCTTTTTTTTTTTTAATTAAAGATTTTATTTACTTATTTGTCAGAGAGAGAGAGGGCGCACAAGCAGCGGGAGCAGCAGGCAGAGGGAGAAGCAGGACTCAATCCTGGGCCCTGGGATCATGACCTGAGCTGAAGACAGGCGCTTAACAGACTGAGCCACCCAGACATCCTATGTCTGAGACTCTTTCCTCTCCTTTTTTTAATACTGTCATCTTCTTTTCTCTCCTGGGCTCAGCATTCTCAGTCCCCAGTGCTTTTTCTTGCTTGCTGCTCCCTGCTAGTCTGTCTCTCTCTATCCTGAGGTATTGACTGCTTCATTGACTCCAATATTTCCTTCCTGTGGAGCACTTGTTGAGCAGGAGATTGCTAATCAGAAAGCATCCATGCCATTTTCTAAAGAGGGGCTTCAAGTGTGTACAGAGCACTGGAGACGGGATGAGACTAGTACCAGCCTTCCAAGTGCCTGCTTTATAAGACAACAGTCTCACATCTGTGTAAGTTCTGATGTGTTGTTAATCTCATGACTTTATCTGATGTCTCTAAGAAGAGGTTGGGTATAAGAAATGACAAGTTAGATTCAAATTCTAGTGCTAATCACCTTCAAGGTGTGATTTTGAATGTATTACTTTAAATAACCTGGTTCTTCAATTTTAAAATGGGAATGATATTTACCTTACTCAGTCTTTTAGTAGGATTAAATGAGATAATATACATAAAACACCAAGCACCATAGCTGTACATATAGCAGGTAACAGGTGTTCGAGCAATATGAACTAAATGATCTGCTGAATTCCAGAAGAATCACACCTGGTCTGCATTGTTATGAACAACTCCCTGCCTTGGCTCAGCCAGAGCTCTTAGCGGTACTGCCTTCGCAACATGAGCTTTGGGTCCTCTCTCCTCCCTCCTCCCCCACCTAACCATTGTCCTCTCTTGGCACTAAGAATATAAAACCAGGTTAAGGTGGGGGCAGAGGCCTCTGCCTCTCAAACAGAGATTGTCTGGGGATGGTGTGGGTGTAGAGGGGGTGGCCTACAGCCTTGAGGCCTAGAGCTTATTCAAAGTGTGGTCCCTGTATTCAGAGCATTGGTATCACTTTGGAGCTTGTATGAAATACAGACACTTAGGCACCATTCAGATCTACTAAATTGGAATCTGCATTTAAACAATATTCCCAAGTGATTAAGAAGCACTATCCTGGGGCGCCTGGGTGGCTCAGTCAGTTAAGCGGCTGCCTTCGGCTCAGGTTATGATCCCAGGGTCCTGGGATCGAGCCCTGCATCGGGCTCCCTGCTCGGCGGGGAGCCTGCTTCTCCCTCTCCCTCTGCCTGCCTCTCTGCCTACTTGTTCTCTCTCTGTATCTCTCTGCCAAATAAATAAATAAAATCTTTAAAAAAAAAAAAAAAAGAAGCACTATCCTACAGGCACACAGATAAGCTCAGCAGGTGTGGAGGGATATAGGCTGTGCATATATGTCAGAACTGTCTAGAAGAGACAAAGCCTGCACAGGTGGGGAGGAGCTATGAGGGAGTATAGTCAGAGCAAAGGAGGTGTTCCTCAGAGGTGTGGGCTACAGAACTGTAGGGGGGCTCTTTGGGTAGGTATTGATTATGTGTTGTTTCAGTGCCCCTTCCTTTGGATGCCCCAGGAGTGAAATTATACCTTTGAGTTACCTGGTCATTATCACTGCACCAGCCAGAGAGTGACAGGTGAGTAGAGAGAGGCTCTCTACCACCATGAGCCTGGGGAGACCCTCCAGCAGGGACACCAGGACCATCTAGTTTAGCAGAAGAGTACTGTTTCCCTAAAGAGATGCATAACCAGCAGGCAGCTGGCTTCACTGCTGAAAACTTGCCTTGAGTTTGTGCTAGGCTAGACTCTTCCCTCACCCTACTCTTCAAACACCAACTGGCATCTCTCTCTCTCTCTCTCTCTCTCTCTCTCACACACACACACACACACACACACACACACAAAGCTGATTTAACAGAAACTCAGGGCTTTATCAGCCTTTGTAAGTTAACTCTCTCCTTCCCCTCTCTGACCTCCTTCACTGCTAGGCTGGGCTCTGAGCCTCCAGGAGCCTTTAACATTAACACCTCTGCTGCACAAAGCATGCCTGGTAAGAGTAATGGCAGGCCCTAGGCTTGGTTGGAAGCAGCAAGAATTTGTTTTTACCAGAGCCACCATATCTCCCTCTTAAGCACTCTTAGGACTCTGAATCTCTTTTTCTTTCCCAATAGAAATATTTCCCAGCCATCCACCTAGAGCCTCTTGACCTTTTTCTGTGGGAGAGTTGTTTCTGTATCTCAGTGGTAAGGAAAAGGCCCTGTTGTGCTTGCCCCCACCCCCAGAAATGGAGTGGGCTGAATGCCCAATAGCATTAGCAGTAACTGAAAGTAGTTAGAGTCCTAGCCCTAAGTCTCAACTGTCATTGCTCTTTTGCCTGCCACCCAATAGGTGAGCCTCTGGTTTCACCAGGTTTCTGCCCAGGCCCAACCCTCTGTGTTAGGGAGGATAACAAATCTTCACCACTGTCAATCTCTCCTCTGTGCTTCTACCACCCTTCATTCATTCCTGTCTCTCATGCTCCTCTCGCTGCCTTAAATGGGCTGCTATGTGTTCCTGTCTTCTTTTTACCATTAGACAAAAGTCTTCTTGGCAAGAAGCTGGTCTTGGTATTTTTCCCTCCCCAAAGTACATTGTTCCCCATCTGTCCCATGTTGGTATTCAATGACTATCGAGGTTTTTTAACAAGTGGTGAGCTCACTGATGTTTAATTATTGGGATGACAAAAAGGCAAGAATATGAGACTGCTCTGTCCAGAGAGCTAAGCTTTAGAGCTGCAAGTTGTCTTTGTGAGCAAAATGTGGTGCTTGCCAGGTATGATGAAGGTTAGAGAGTTAGAACAGGCTGAAAGATGAGGAAGAGGTAAGAGATTCCACAGAAGGGAGAAGCTGTTTGATACCAGCTCTCTGAGTCCATTGTCCATTGCAGACAGTAGCTCTTTACTCTTCCAAAGCCAGAGGAAAAGAATTGGAAATGGCAATTGTGTGAGGGCATCCCATAGACTGCCAGATTATTACTTTGTTTTCTTGGGAAAACCAAGGAGTCCAAAAGATTCATGAACTAGTGCAGGACAGGCTCAGTCCCTTGAGTAACTGAAGCTTACCAAAAACCCTCCAGTGACATTTGGGGCCAAGATCCAGATGAGGATCCACAGGTCAGTCTGGCCTAGACCAAATGTTAATGTCTGTTGACATTTTTCCTGCTTCAGCTTCCTACCATGTGCAGGGCTGAAGGACAGTCTCAAGGTCTCTCCAACCAAATGCCCTTATTGATTCCTGGACAGCATCTTTCCTCAATGTTCTGTGCTTCCGTTCTTACCTTGGGGAAATAGAATTCACATTTTGGAAGGAAATTGAAAGATCCTCTGGACATGCTTCGTAAAGCTTTGTTAGCCCTGAATATCTGGTTCCCTTCTTGCCCTCCTCTGGGCCCTGCCTAAGCAGAAGGACCCCAGAAACTCAACCCAGAATCCCTTGACCCCTCCAGCTCCCTTGATTTTAGAATCATTTCCCCTCTTCTTTCATAGGCCTCATCTCCAAAGTCTGTGTTGGCTGAAACTGAAGTAAAAAAGAAAGAAGGAGAAAGAGAGAGAAGGGACTGCCTTCTATCCACTGCCCACCCTCACGCATTTTCACCTTCTGCCTCAGGCCCTACCAGTCCATTTTCCTCCATTTTTTTCATGACGTAAAATTAGCCATTTTAACCATTGTTAATCTATTTTTAAAGAACTTGACACCTTCACCCCTTTCTCCATTAAGTGAGATAGTCTTTCCCTAAACAGGTGGAAATGGGGACCAGGGGAAGTGTGGCAGGATAGGGAGCTCAGAAACTCTCTAGGTCACAAGACTATATAGGCCAAGACCTGTATCTCTAGCTAGTCCAAAATAAGGCAGGAGACTCTTGAACATCTGTTTCAGGGTATAAGCTTAAGGATAGAGATGAAGGCCACAGGGGCCAGGCCAGGCCTCCCAGAGGAACCAAGGTTTCTCAGTTTCTGGCTCTGGTTCCTACCTCTTGGGTTATGAGGTTTGTCCCCTAGGCCTCTATGTCCCCTAGGCTTCCCTCAAGACACAGCTGCTACAGTGGGTGTCCCTGACTTGAGGTATTTGTCCTGTCTCCCAAAGAAAGGCTTTTTAGTCATAGGGTTTCCAGGTGAGTAGGAATGGGAATGAATAGCAGAACATCAATCTAGGACAAGCAGTCCTAACCATGAAGGAGGCAGAGCAGAATTCTAAATCTTTTTAAAAACTCGCCGACCCCTTGTCTCCCCATTTGAAAAAATGAATCTAGTTCTTTGCCATCCCAGTACTAGCTTCATATCTTTCACCATTCTTTTTCCCCCCCTCAGTAGTTTCTGAGTAGCTGTTTTTGAAAGCTAAATAATGGGTAAGGGAGTAGGAGCTGCCACTCTCGCTGGGATAACTCCAGAACCATTTTGGCCAATTCTCCTACCCCAAGGGATACTCATTCTGTGAAGTTTGCCTCCTGGCTCTGCAATTAGTCACGGTTCCTATAGCTGATGTGCTGGCACAGGCCAAGGACCAGCTGAAGCATGGTGGCCAGCCACCAGGCAGTACTGTCCCCATTTAGAGTTTTTCCCCAACTTCAGTGTAGCAAAGTCTTCTCTCCTTTTGTTCTTAATCAGTGGCCTCAAGTCAGGCATATTTTTTCTGGCATGTGATGCCCAGAGGGAATTCTATTCTTTGAAAGAAGATTCCCCAGAGGCTACCAGGTAAGTAAGGACTGAGGCACAGTTCTCTTGCAAGATGATGGATAGATATGATGACCTGAAATTCCCTGGCACACAGTGAGAAATAAAATATTAAAAACCAGCTATAGCCCTCAGTCATGACTGGAGGAATTATAAATTGGGACAATCCTTTGGGAAAGCAGTTTGGCATATGTATCAAGAATCTTAAAAGCACTCCTGCTTTTTGACCTTCTACTTTAGTTGAGAAAGTATCCGGGGCGCCTGGGTGGCTCAGTCGGTTAAGCGACTGCCTTCAGCTCAGGTCATGATCCTGGAGTCCCGGGATCGAGTCCCACATCGGGCTCCCTACTCAGCGGAGAGTCTGCTTCTCCCTCTGACCCTCCCCCCTCTCATGTGCTCTCTCTCTCTCTCACTCTCACTCTCAAATAAATAAATAAAATCTTTAAAAAAAAAAAAAAAAGAAACTATCCTAGGGGCACCTGGGTGGCTCAGTCTGTTGGGTGGCTGACTCTTACAATGTGGGACTGAGCCCCACATTGGGCTCCGCACTCAGTGTGGAGTCTGCTTGAGATTCCCTCTCTCTCTCTCTCTCTCTCTCCCCCTTTGCCCCTCCCCCCACTCGCACTCACTCACTCTCTCTCTCTCTAAAATGAATAAATAAAATCTTTTTTAAATTATTCTAAATGCAAATATATATGGATTTCAGCATAGCAGTATTTATAATAGTGAAAAATTGTAAGCAACCTGAATGTCCAAAATAAGTGAATGGTTAAAAAGTTAGTGTACAAAAAAAAAGTTATTGTACATCCCCTCTATGGATATTATGCAGCCATTAAACTGATGATTTCAAAAACCATGTAAAAATATGGAGAGTTGATTATATTCTAATACTAATTTTTAAAAATCCAGAATATAAGGGGTGCCTGGGTGGCTCAGTCGGTTGAGCATCCAACTTTTGATTTTGGCTCAGGTCATGATCTCAGGGTCATGAGCCTGCTTAAGATTCTCTCTCTTACGATGGACTCTGAAAAACAAACTGAGGGTTCTAGAGGGGAGGGGGGTGGGGGGATGGATTAGCCTGGTGATGGGTATTAAAGAGGGCATGTTCTGCGTGCAGCACTGGGTGTTATGCACAAACAATGAATCATGGAACACTACATCCAAAATTAATGGTGTAATGTATGGTGATTAACATAACAATAAAAACCCTACAAAAAAGGGGGTTTTCTTTTTTTGTAGGTTTTTTATTGTTACGTTAATAACATAACAATGTTATGTTACACATAACATAAAAAAGATTCTCTCTCTTCCTCTCCCTCTGCCCCTCCGCTTGTATTCTTTCTCTCTCTCTCTCAAAAAATAAAAATGCAGAATGTAAGATGGTTTGTTTTTTTTATTTTTATTTATTTATTTGAGAGAGTGAGTGAGAGAGAGAGAGCAGGAGCAGGGGGAGGAGCAGAGGGAGAGAGAGAAGCAGACTTCCTGCTGAGCAGGGAGCCCCACACAGGGCTCGATCTCAGGACCCTGAGATCATGACCCAAGCCAAAGGCAAATGCCTAACCAACTGAGCCATCCAGGCACCCCGGTTTGTTTTTCTTTAAATGTTGTTCTATGCATGTGTATTAGTTGGCACTCTGGTTATAGTGACAAATTTCAATTCAAGCTAGTTTAAGTTAAAAAGGAAACTAGACTATAAGGACACTAGGATTTCTCATAGTATTCAAGGACAGGTGTGCCCTTCAAGCCTTAGAAGGGTAGAGCAAGTTCTAGAATCAGAGCCTAGGAAGGACTTTATCTCTTGTGTCTGCTTCTTTCTGAACATCAGCTTTATTCTTGTCTCCCTGCCCAGTGGCTTTCCCTGCTACCTAATCTATAGTCTTGAGCTTTACATCTCCTCTTAGTCCTACTTTCTATTCTGGGGGAGACTCTGATTGGCTCCATCTGATCCAAAAGAGAGTGGGACCACACTGAACCAACAATGGTACCTGGAGCCCACCCCTTGACCATGAAGAGAAACACCAACTCCTAGAGAGGGAAACCCCAGAGTATTGTTACTGTGGTATACACACAAGACTTAAATACACTAGAACATTAACAGAGGTTTTTTCAAGGTAGTGAAACTAAAGATGAATTTTAAAAATTTTTAGCATGTATTACTTTATAATAGAAAAATCTAAGGGTGCCTGGGTGGCTCAGTCGGTTAGGCATCTGCCTTTGGCTCAGGTCATGATCTCAGGGTCCTGGGATCGAGTCCCACATGGGGCTCCCTGCTTAGTGGGGAGCCTGCTTCTCCCTTTCCCCCTCCGCCCCCCCCCCCCGCTCATGCTCTCTCTCAAGCACTCTCGCTCTCCTGTCTCTCCCTTAAATAAATAAATAAATTCTTCAAAAAAAAATCTATTAAACTTGTTGTGGCTATGGTTGTTATTAGGCCTGGGGTCAGCAGAAGTCTCCATTTTGGTTCTCCCAGTGACAGCCACTACAAAGATACTAAATCCTGGTGGTGCTTGTTTTTGGTAGTGAATTCCCTAAGCTGTTTAAGGAGACAGAAAATTCTGTTAATCACAGGACCAATTTGAGTTCTCACACTCTAGCTATAGCATAAAAATCCTTTCTATTTCTTTGTAGTTAACTTTACTTTGCCCCAAAATGCCTCTGCAGAAGTGTGGTGTGTATGAAGAAAGAGTGCTTTCCTTCTTTGCATGCAACAACCAGTAGCTACTCCAGAGCTGGAAAGAGAGTGGACACTCAGTGTGTTGACTTTATTTGAGTTGAACCTTCTTTTGAGGAAAAACCTAGATTAAGGAGATTTAGACTAATAAGAGAGGCCTCTCTGAGCTAAGCAGGATCTTCTGCCCCCCCGTGCAGATTTAGGCTTCACAGATTTTTTTTTCAGTTCTTCTTCCCCTCTTTGTAAAAGCCACTAGTGGCATTTAGAAAGATGGTCTCTCTTATGTTTCCTTGATCTTCCCCAAAGACCTTACACTTGTGAGAGGTATTTGTCCTTCCTCATAAGTGGGCCCATAAAGGTCTTACTATGTCCCCAAAAGATAGAAGTCCCAGCCAATTGCCTGGCACTGCAGGCAGCTCCTGGAGAAATCCTGGAGAAGGGAAGCTAGAGAGTAAAAGTGGGAGCTGCCCAAAACGCAGACCCAGGAAGTAGGACTCAGGACTTCAGGTCATACCACAAAGAGCTGTTATTGGTCAAATGATTCTCATATTGAGGTGTGGAGTCAGAAACAGATGGGAGTGCCTTATAGGCTGAATAAACAGCCATCTACAGGGAAGTAGAGAGGTCTAACCAATGCCTACATTGCTACTGAATATTCTTGGATGGCAGGTTAGTTTTCTGCCCAGCTGTGGACATTGGACATAAAGGCATTGAGTTGTATTTTCTGATCTGTCTCTAAAATATGATATCTAAACATGTTTATTTCTACCCACAGGCAAGAGATGTTTTGGGGAGTGGCATAATCTTGAAAACAGGAGACCCCAGGTAGTTTCTGAGCTGATCTCTGGACAGATTGTGACAGGAATGAGAGTTGGTCTTTGATGCCTTATCTTGCTGTACCCATGTGTCAGAGAGTGGCCTGAGCCCTAGGTCTTCCCTGCTTTCCTGTTTCCACATCAGTGTTATCTTTCTTCCTGGCCCTGTTCCTGCTCTAAGTTTACCCTGCTTCCTGCTTCCACCAAGGGAACTGAACAGGGTACAGACAGGACTGTTCCAGAGGTAGCCTTTCACAACTCAGAACTGCCTCTGCTAACTCTCTCATAAACCTAGAGGAAAATTCACATGCGTTCGGTGTAGAAAGGTTAGATAATGTTGGTACAAGCACTTTGCCTCTTCATACTTCATTCTGAATCCATTTAAATTTCCATTTTTCTGAGAATTAGTGCTTGGAGGTGAGGACAGAGGTTACCTTTCTTGTGGGAAAGCTAAAACTGAATCATGTCTCTACTCTGAATCATTCATGCTCAGTCCACAAAGCAAGGGCAAAATTGTTCAGCACCACGGAGAGCGTCTTTCATCCTGGTGACAAGATCAAGGGCACCTAGGTAAAAGATAAGGATTTGTAGCTACAAGCCCATCCAGTCTGATCTCCTTACTCTTCTGGCCAGTCACCAAGTACCCTTTTTCTCTTCAAGCTCTTAGTATTCAACTTCTTCCTTTACCGAATTAGGCTTTTAGGAATGAACTCTTAACTTTCCACCTACCTTTCTGCCTCCATGTTCTCTGCATCTCCCACTCATCTTCACCTCCCTTCCATTTCAGTTGGGAGCCTTCCTTCTCTGGCCCAAGGCTCTGTTTCCATATCCTCTTGAGTCCTCCAGGACCATGCCCTATCAAACATCTCCTTTTCTACCTAGCTTCTTTCCCCTCAGTCCAGAACACTGGTCAAGTATTTCGTAGGTCCAAAGAAATTCTTCAACTCCAAAATTCCCTCTGGTTATAATTTATTCTCATTCCTTCTCTTCTCAGTCTGGCTCCTTGAAAGAATATCTGTGTTCACTGTTTCTACTTTCTCTTTTCCTATTCCCTCCTAAATCTTATGTAATCGGGATTCTGTTCCTACTCTTCAACTAAAACTGTGTTTTCTGAGGCCACTTATGACTTCCTTATTTCTAAATACTGTATTTATCTTCTGGGATTCATCTGGTTTTTTGACACTATTGATAATTACTGGGAACTCCTTAAGGATGGGACTACTTTCTGTTTATTTTTATGAGCCCCAGGCTTGCCACTGATAAATAAATGAAGGAAATATAGGTGTCAGAGTAAGGAGAGGGAGGAGGCAGAATATCCCCTGGTCAGGCCCCTCCTCACCCTGTGGAGGGAATACCTTTTCCACAGATACTTCCCTACATAATCCAGGCCCCAACCTGTGAGATGCCAGGGCTGCAGCTGTGGGCCAGTCACTCCTAGGGCATACTGTCCATGATTGTGTGTGCCTTAAGGAACCTCTACTAATACCTCTATAACTAGCACAGATATATTGCTTAATATGTACTATAAAGTGCTCACATCTATTAACTTATTTTAGCCTCCGAAGAACCTTTCACATAGGTATTAATATTAGTCCCATTTTACAGATAAGGAAACTGAAGCCCAGATTACACAGCTAGTAAATGGAGGAGCCAAGATTTTTTTTTTAAATGGGTTGATGAGTTGAATTTGTTGAAGCTGATGATAAGTACCCAGGATCTCACTACATTCTTTTCTTTTGTGTAAGTTTAATAATTTCCATAATAACACATTTTTAAAGGATCAGATTGGATTAAATCAATGGATTTTTAAAAGATTTTATTTTTAAGTAATCTCTACACGCAACGTGGGGCTCAAACTCACAACCCTAAGATCAAGAATCACTTGCTCTACCAACTGACCCAGCTAGGCACCTCAAATCAATGGATTTTAATTTTGTTGTTGTTGTTGCAACAGAACCCTTTCTCCAACCAAAATTTTGTAGAAAGGTTGGTGTGTAAGTGAAATAAAAGAGGATCTCCAGGGGCGCCTGGGTGGCTCAGTCGTTAAGCGTCTGCCTTCGGCTCAGGTCATGATCCCAGGGTCCTGGGATCAAGCCCCGCATCGGGCTCCCTGCTCGGCGGGAAGCCTGCTTCTCCCTCTCCCACTCCCCCTGCTTGTATTCCCTCTCTCGCTGTCTCTCTCTCTCTCTCTCTCTGTCAAAATAAATAAAATCTTAAAAAAGAGAGAGAGAGGATCTCCATTCTCACTACTATTGCTTCCCTCTTGCACTCAGCCCCGCCCAAGGCACGGGGTTCAGGGAACACAGTTTAATGAAAATCACTGGACCAGACTAACTCTAAGAATTCTTCTGGCACTTTTACCTTCCTCTAATTATATTGGCTTTGCACTGGCCATTAGCCTATATATCCTGTCCCAGAAACAGTGAGACTGGGCTATTAATCATTTCTGCAGTCTGTGGAGAATTTGTTTGAAGGGTTGCAGAAACACGGGTTGCTGTTAGAGATGCATTTCAATGTCTGTCTCCACTGAGTGTTTAATAATCTTGCTAATTCCCACTCTAGTTCCCGGATCTAGCTAACTCCTGTCAGATGTCTTTGGGGGGCATTTTAAATTCTCCCTGATTTCTTGGAGTCAGACATTTCCTTCTGCCTGGATTTTCTCTGATACTTAACATTCATGAATATTTCACATTTAACCTGATTACATTTCCATGTGATGGTCATGGTGCATTGGCTGTGTTTCTCAGGGAAGACATACAGGAAGCTCACAGTAAAGACTTGAATTTTCAGGCACAGTGCCCGAGATCTTTGTCCTTGCCACTAAGATGGCCTTCTATCATGGATAGTGACAGGGGAGATGCTGAATGGTGGGCTTTGCATGGGACTTCTCAAGCCTACGGCTCTGAACCCTGGCTTATGACCCATAGGAACTGGCAGTTTCTCTCAGGGATCAAAAGCCACCAAGACCTGCCCAGTGGCGTTGAGGACCAAATGTGGGTCCCTGTGACCAGAATTGCTCAACAGCTTCCCAGCTCCCACTCAGACCCTATTCTTCCTGCAGTTTCCCTCCACTGTTACCATTTCTACCCAGTACCTCCAGACTGAGAAGCAACTCTGATGAATTCATCTGTGCCGAAGAGGGAAGGGTTAGCCCCAAATGCCTGAGGGGCTCATGTGTTTAAAGTCACCCCCAGGGAAAGGACAGTGAGGCTTACATGGATGGATGGAGTGGAGGGTTCCAGAGAAGATGCATGATTGGGAAGACCATAGATTTAGAAGTCACCAGTGTAAAAATGTTACTCTAAACTGTAGGAGACATCAGGGCTCCCTAAGGAGAGAGGCGGGCTGAGGGCCAGAAACTGCTGAAGAGACAAAGGGCTGTGGGGAGAGTAAAAAATGATGGTTAAAGAGGTAACATGAGCCAAGGATCACAGTGTCCTCGAAGCCAGAAGAGAAAACCATATCCAAATGGATATGGTATGTGTGACATATGAGAAATGCTACAGAAAAAGTAATGTGATGAAGGAAATTGGAGAGGTGCCAGTGCTTCCCTGGTGGGATTCCACAGGCATCTTTATGGGCTTTACCCTTTGAGAAGTCATCCCTCAAGCTGCTTTGGGAGTAGGTCCTACCTGTGGCCTAAGGGGAAAGCCAGACCCCAGCTGTCAGGTCTTCATGCACCCTGCAGGTAACACCTCAAGGCTGTTTTGGCCACAGAGAGGCATGTACGGGCCCAGGTCTGCATGGGACAAATGATATCCATTAGGAGTCTTTCAGGAGGAGCTGAGACAAAGAGGCAGAAAATAAAGGATTGGAGAGGACTACAGCATGGGAAGCTGCCTGAGATGCACTGGGGCACTGCAGCACCCCACTTGTTCTGAGCCCTGCCCCCTACAATCCCAGCTAAGGGGTGCAGTTCAGAGCAGAGGACAGAGGCCCAGGTTCTGCCCTCAGGATCACAAACCACTGTGGCAACAGATCCCACCCAGGGTCTTGTACTCTGGATGGCCTGAAAGAACACGGGCAAGGCTAGGATTTCCCTCCATTCTAGACTTTTTCCTTTCCCCATAATGACAAGCATGTTTTCATCCCCACTGCCTCATTCTAAAGAGAACAGAAGCCACCATAATAGTTATATGTCCTTCCCTTGCTGGGTCACTCAGATCCCTGAGTCTGACACTGTGGGGCTAATCCCGGAGCGTTCTACCTGTCTGTCTGCTGTCTGTACCCCCAGAGGCAAAACAGACAGAGCCTTGGGTCGACTCTGCAGTCTCAGACCTTGGGCTTACCATTCTTTAATCCTAGGTGGATGTCTAGAGTGGCAGTACCCATATCAGTGGTTGGTCATCAGTTTCTCAGGGAGAATGTGCATGACTCCAGCCCCTTCCAACTGACTACAGTAGGGTGGGCCAGGGCCCTGGACCTTGTACCAGAGGTTTGGGGTGTTTTGGAAGAAACAGTGAGGCCTGATTACTGAGTAGCACAGGACTAACTGGTCACCAACTGATTTGCCATTATTCATTTCTCACCTACCACACCCAGCCAACCTTTCAGGAGACACTCTTTAGGATTCATCTGTGGAATGAAGACGTTCTCATGAGAACTCTTGTCCATTGGCTATAGTCTTGAAGTCTGGCCTGGCTTGGCCAGTTAGTTCTCTGGATCCAGTGAAGGGACCCATCCAATGCTAGGGGAAACAGAAGGAGAAGGCCTGTCTTAGGGAGCAGGTACTCTGACTTTAATCCAGATTTAAACTCACAGGAACCTAGAAAGACCTTTCCAAACAAGTATACAGGAAGGCCCCTGAGGAACAGGGCAACTAGTATGGGAGGTTGGACAAGGAGATCCTGTGGGTTTAAGGAATCACAGTAGACTTTCTGGGGGAAGCCTGGCTCACACAGGCCTTTGAAGACAGACACCCAAGTGGGTGTAAGTGGGGCTGAGATCCGCGGCTCTTTTACGCAGTTCAGGGTCTTCCTTCCAGCGTGTATGGGTCTGCCCTTCCCTTCTTGAATTGCCTGTCTACTGCCAGGGGTGAATGAGCCCAGATGATGGGTGGGAAGACCAACTTCAGGACTGAGAGCAGCCCCATATATTCACTACCTAACAACTTTCTGTCTCTCCACTTTCTCCCCACAGGACCCAGCCGCCGCCTCCATCTCAGACGGGGACTGTGACGCCCGGGAGGGTGAGTCAGTAGCCATGAATTACAAACCATCCCCGCTCCAAGTGAAGCTGGGTGAGTGTGTCCGGGGGGTGAGGGAGATGTGGGGAGTGGACAAGTTGCTCTGGGCTGGGTCTGCAATGAGATGGCACAAATAAACCAACTGAGACTAGATGATTTGAAGACTCAAGCCACCAAGTCATCGGTGCTGCCAGACACCTTATCTCCTGCAAGGCAAAGAGGGAAGTTACAGTTCTCTGCAGGACCCAAAGCTCTAGGAAGCCTCTCTGAGGCCAAGAAGACTCCAGGTGTTCTAGGGGATAGCTTCAGGGATAAAACCATGCAACCCCAGAGAGAGGGTTAGAAGTCCCATCAAACACTGGGCCAGGCTGGGAGGAAACTGCCTTAGAGGTGGGGTGTCAGTTAATTATGTTTGAGGGGTAGAAAGGAGTGAGGATCCCAAAACCTAGAAGCTGAGATCCTCTCCCTATTCCTCCCTCATCCATCTAGAGACCTCAGGGCCTGGTTGGCTCCTGTTTTAGGGAGCTTCCCCTAAAAGTAAGCCCAAATATCTCCCCACCCCCTTTCCAGGGTCACCTTTCCTTTGGGGGTTTATTTCATGTCCATTCTGAAGGCAGTCAGAAGCAGCTTGCTTCCTTGAAGCCACTTGGCTCCCAACCACTGCCCATAGCTCCCGCAGCTGCTCTTCTCACTTCACCCTAAGCCAGACACTGCCCTTCTCCCTTCAGGGGCCAAAATTTCACTCACCAAAGGCCGCTGCATATACCAGACTTACTAAATTTTGGTTTCATGAAGAAGAATTACAGCACAGTGCATCCAGGAAACAGTTTTACAATTAAATACAACTCATGACTATCCTTCAAAACTCCTCTGCCATCCCTGCTACCGTCTTGGCCATTTTCTCCTCAGACTCCGGCTGCCCAGTAAATACTGGACCCCTCCTCCTAGGAACCTTTTTCCATCTGTTGTAAAACCCTTTCGTTGTAGCTGCTGGAGCTCCTTTTCACAGAGTCCTATTCTTTTATTCAGTTTGTTTGTTTGTTTGTCTGTTTGTTTTCTTGTGGTGTGTGTGTGAGGGGGTGTTTTTGTTTTGTTTTGTTTTTATCTTGCTTCTCTCATTCCAGACCACATCCTGGGATCTCCTCAGGCTGTTTTTCTAAACAAGAGAGCAGTTCTCTCAGTGGATTTGTTCATCTTCCCAAGACACCGGACTCCAACTGCAGCCAGTTTTATTTTTTACTGTTTAACAATACAAGTATTTTAACAAGTATAACTCTTCTTTCTACTCCCTCCTCCACCACATTCTCCTCCCCAGAGATAATCATTCTAAGCTTTTTTAGTTTTTCTTGTTTTATTTTATAACATAAGTGTTAGCATACTATACACATTTTCTGAAACTTTGTTTTTGTTTTTGTTTTCCATTTAATGCCTTGGAGCCCCTGGCAATGTCAGTATATGAAGAATGACTTCACACTTTTAAATGGTTGCATAGTAGTCCATAGTTTGGTTTTGCCAGTTTATTGTCTGCATTTTTTTCACTATTTCAAGCAATTTCAACATGCTTTTTTTTTTTAAAGATTTTATTTATTTATTTCAGAGAGAGAGAGAATGAGAGATAGAAAGCACGAGAGGGAAGAGGGTCAGAGGGAGAAGCAGACTCCCTGCTGAGCAGAGAGCCCGATGTGGGACTCGATCCCGGGACTCCAGGATCATGACCTGAGCCGAAGGCAGTCGCTTAACCAACTGAGCCACCCAGGCACCCTCAACATGCTTTTAAAATAACACTTATTTTCCTCCCCATTATATTACCACCAAAGCTCCTCATGAAAACTCAGAACCTTGTTCCCCTTGCACTAAGGAAACTCACCACCGGGAACTTTCAGGCAAATTGCACCCCCTAGAGTCCTGGAGTGGTCATGGCAGCTGCTGCCAGCTGGAAAGAAGCTGGAAAAAACTGGAGTCAGAGGAGCAGTGGCAAAGACAGAGGGTCAGAGACTGAGAGACGAGAAACTAAGAGACATGGAGGTCAGGGGAAATTTCAGAGTCACAGTAGCTGGAAAGTCCCATTCCATCCTGCCTCTCTAGGGCTAGTGTTTTTTTTTTATGAGAGCTTTCCCCTAGCATCTTTTTCTACCCAACATTCCCTTTTCCACATGGGGGCTTAAGATGAGTAGGAAAGGGTAGGCAGGCCCCCTCCAAGGCCCAGGCAGCTACTGGCTACTGGTAACAGTGTCACATACCAGACAGTGGGTCACCTGGTGGCCAGCCCCATAGATCTGGTAGACTCTAGAGCCTTGGAGAACTCAAAGGCTGGCACAAGTATAGCCAGAGGAGCTCCCCAGCCTCTTGCCCTTCACCCGACTAGCCCCATTCTTCCCCTCCCACTCCACAACTTCAGTGGCTCCTTTGGCTTCTGCAAAAATCCTGAGTTCCTTTGTCTGGCATTCAAGGCCTTCAAGCTCTGTTTGTAACCAGAGGGAGCCCCCAACCCCTTAACACAGGATCTAAGACATAAAGGTGAATGGCAAATAAATAAATGACTGAACAAATGTATCCTATTTTTCCAAACTGACCTCCCTCCAACCTCACCCCTCCATCCCATCTGGATCCATACTTATTTTGCTCACTTGTAAATGCATTTTTGTATATGCTATCCCTCCTTCCTAGAATGCCCTCCTCTCCTCCAGCTCAAGGTATCACCTGCAAGAAGCCCTGACTTCTCCATTCTTCTGCTTCATCACTCCCTCTCCAGCCTTTCTCTGGCATCAAGCATACACTAACTGCCCCACATGGGAGTACAGCTTCTGGAAGACAGGGGTCAGCCTCTTCCTGTTGCCTTTTACTATCTGCCTCAGGCTGTGCAGGGCCGAGTACTGTCTCCAACAAGCAACAGGGCCTGGAGCTGGGATCCCTGCCTCGGCTCCTAGAGAAGGAAGGGGTTTCACAATGGAGGCCCAGCCCAGTCAGTTCTGAGCAGTAAGGTAGGATGGCCCTGGGAGCAGGACACAGCTTCCTTCCCATGTTCTCCTGCAGAGAAGCAGCGGGAGCTGGCCCGGAAGGGCTCCCTGAAGAATGGCAGCATGGGTAGCCCCGTCAACCAGCAACCCAAGAAGAACAATGTCATGGCCCGGACAAGGTAGAGGCCCCCTTACCCCACCTGGACCCTGCCAGTCAACATCTATTTCTGCTGGTCCTATGCCTCTCCTTCTTCCCTCCCCTCCTCAGGCCCAGCTCCTTTCTGAGAGGAGAGAGTCTCAACAGGATCCAAGGGGCAGGGGGAAGTGGTGGGTCAGGGCCCAGTCCAGTTCCTCACCAGGCTATGCGCTCCAGTTGCCAATCCAATCCCCTAAATTTTCTACCCAGGCTGGTCGTCCCCAATAAAGGCTACTCCTCGCTTGACCAGAGCCCAGATGAGAAGCCACTGGTAGCCCTTGACACGGACAGGTGTGTACAGGGATGCTGGGGCAGCCGGGCAAGCCATAGGAACCCGTATGAACATACAAGTGGCCTGTAGAGGCTACACCTGCTGTATTGTCAGAATTGGGATGTGGGGTGTTCCTCAGGCAGCCAGGAGCCCTCCAAGGATGAATCCCCTGGGGAATGGAATTTTTTTATCTGGCAGTAGGAAAGAGCAGGGAGAGGAAAGGGGGACTGGCACAGTCTGATGCTGTCCAGAGACAACTGATGCGATTGCTGCCCCTTGAACGGGCCCTGATGCAATGTCCACCGTCCTGCTCCTTCTAAGGGAGGAGCCCGACTGCTGAGAACGCACGTGGCTACACTTGAACTTTGGGAAAACCCAACAAGTCAGGGGGATTTGTGCCTAGAAAAAAGGTGAGAGGAATGGGGGTGAAGGATGTAACAGCTCTATTTAGAAGGAGGTTCCAGGCGGCAATTCATTTAGAAGGGCGGGGCTAGGGAAGCTGGGCGTTTGCACAGCAAGCACAATCTTTTATTTAAATCTGCTGTTTACTTGGAAGTGTGGGGGAGGGGGAAGGTTTGGACTGATGGGGTAGGGGGTGGGGTACAGGGAGTTTTCTATTTAATATCAGGGAATCATTTCTCTGTCTTTTTTGTTCCACCACCAGCGATGATGACTTTGACATGTCCAGATATTCCTCCTCTGGCTACTCCTCTGCTGAGGTGAGGCCCCACTCCTTAGGACCCTAGACGCATCTGAGCAGGACCACCTCCATCCGGGAAAAGGGGTGGGGCCAACACCAAATCACACCCTGAAGGAGCAATGGGCAAAGCTAGGTGGAGCCCCATGGGGATGGGGCATAATGGGGTGGGGCCTGGGATGGGACAGTGTCGGATCGAACCTGGAGGCCCTTCGACACTGGCCTCAAGTGCAGGGAGCCCGGTTTTAGGGGCAAGCCTTGAGCCTGTGGTTAGAACAGGGCTCCTGAACAGAATGGAGTGTGAAATCCAGGTGATACTTTATTGGACTAGGCCTGAAATAGGGGCCAGCCAAATAGAGGCAGAAGTTGCCCTTAGAATGGGATGCCCTTCATAGAGAGGTGGGACCTCAAGGATGTATCTGTAAGGAAGTGAGGCCAGAACTGAAGCTGGGGCCTAAGAAGGGGCAAAGCTTGGCATTTCGGTAACCTGCGATGGGACTAAGGGGGGTGCAGATGGCCTGGGGATGCGACCCGGCTGTGGGTGGCGCTTCCGGATAGCCCCAAGCCTGACCTCCTTCCCCTTTGTCTACAGCAGATCAACCAAGACTTGAACATCCAGCTGCTGAAGGATGGCTACCGGTTAGACGAGATCCCTGATGACGAGGACCTGGACCTCATCCCCCCCAAGTCCGTGAACCCCACCTGCATGTGCTGCCAGGCCACGTCCTCCACCGCCTGCCATATTCAGTAGCGGGAGGGGCCATTGCGGCCGCCCGGGGCAGGGCCCCCCGTGGGCCAGGTTGGACAGGGCAGGGGCCAACCCGTCCCCAGCTTGTCCGCCTGCCCCCGGCCCCTGTGCCCCCTACAGCCGCCAACCTCGTAACAGTCATTGCTTCCTCCTATGGTAGGACGTGTACCTCTGTGTGTTCATGGAGCCGGAGAAACCAAAACCGGGTCTTTCTCCACCCCGGGGGCTGAGGAGCGGTGGGGGCTGTTTGTTCAGTTACTTGGGGGACCTTGCCCAGCACCCTGCCCCCCTCCCCAAAGCTGCAGTCCAGTGGGGGAGAGGAAGGACTAGACAGCAGGGAGGCCAACACTGATGAGTGGGGGTAGGGATCACAAAGCCAGGGGCTTGGCCCCACCCCAGCGAAGCCATGAACCCCCCAGCCCCAGCCAGATAAGGAAAGGGGCTGGGAGGGAGAAAGGCCCAGGGCAGTGGGAGCGGGACCCAGCACCTCAGAGCCCCCTCCACACGCCCCCCCGCCGGCCCATGTAACTATTTGTTTCACCCTCCTCTCCAGATGGGAAGCCTGACAAAGCTATCCGGTGGGATACTGCCCCCCCGCCCCCATAGAATCACTGCCTTCTTCTTCCTCTTTGCCCCATTCACCCCCTTCCTTGCTCTCTGGGCTGTGGAGAAGGGTAAGGTAGGCCTTAGAGACAGGCCAGTTTGGGGTGATATGATCTGTCCTCACCCACCCCCAGCCAATGCATCTATTTCTCTGCCAGCTCTGCCCACCCCCACGCTTCTTCACTGGTCTCCATCCCAGGCTGGAAGCAGGAGGTAGGGCTGGCCTCGAATGCCCCCTTCCCATCTCCCTCCAGCGCAAGATCCCAGACACCGCTTCCCAGCAAGAATCTTCAAGGAGGCAAGCTTAGGAGAAAAGAGTGGTTGTATGTGTATGGTAGGGAGAACTTGGCAGAATGTGTGTGTGTGTGTGTGTGTGTGTGTGTGTGTGTCTGTCTGTCTGTCTGTCTGTCTGTCTGTCAGGGTATGTGTCTATGTCTCTGTGTTGGGCCTGTCTCTCCAGATGTCTGGTTCTGTCATGGATGTGAGTGTCCGTGGCGGGAAAATGACTGTGTGGTCTGTTACGATGTGAGAGGCTGCTCAGCACTGAACTCAGAGCCCTGGCCCGGAGTCAGAAGCTCGGGGCGTGGCCCTCGTGCTAGCACTCTCTCTGTGATCTCAACAAGCACTTGTGTTGTTTCTCTGGGCTTTCGTTTCCTCAACTGTAAAATGAGTGGTGTCTGAAATTACTTCTAAGGTCTTTTCAAACCTGAAGGAATTTCTTCATAGAAATTTCTGTGGAAGTGTGTAGGCAGGTCTCTGTGTGTCTCTGAATACACCTATGGGACTTCCTGAGTTGTGTGTCTGTGTGGAAAGGAAAGGGGAAGTTCCTAAGGGGCCTGTGTGTACTTGGGATCTATTTGGGAATACATGTGTATTCTGTGAACATGGATGTGTGGGGGTATATGTGGTGTGTGTAGCTCTCTGCGGCATCTGTGAGTCAGAGTTTGTGTACTGCTGCTTCTGCTGCTGGTGCTGGTGTGGAGGGAGAGGGCAGAAAAGCTGAGGATGAAAACCGAGAGGGAGGAGGTGACTAAGCCCCACACCCCTGGACTAGGCAATAGAGACCTGCCCCCATATGAAAAAATATGAAAGCACAGAGAGCCTAAGACTGCTCAGGTCTTACGCCTCACAAACCTCATATCCCAGGACCAGGGTGTACACTCCCCATTCCTCCATGCTGACACCCTACACATGCTGGTGTATCCACTCAGATATATCACTCATGTGCTGCAAGTGTGCAGAGGACACCCCCACGGCCCACTCCCTGTCTGCCATTCCTGGGAGATGGGAGCTGAAAGGAGGGGAGGGGAGTGAGAAGAGAGAATAAGGCTGTTGGCTTAGGAAGGGTAGCCCCTCTCCATGCACCACACCCCCAGGCTGCCAACCCCAGAGTGTTGAGGTGCAGCTTTCTACCCTCAATTCCTCCACCCTCCACTACCTCATCTAGTGCAGGGACCCTGGGTAGGTGATGAGAAAGCACCAAAGGAAGGCAAGGACAAAGAAAGTACCTGCAGGGCCTACAAGGTCCATACTGGCCCCCATCTGAACCTCTCTCTGCCACCCTGGTCAGCATCCCCATCCCGTCAGCTGGGCCCTACAGCCAAGCTTCCTACCACTACTATCATTACCCTGGGCTCCCTGACTCACCCATCTAGAACATGGGTACCTCCTCTTTTCCGGGCAGGGCCCCCATGAGGGCTCATTTAGACTACTGCCTTTGCTGCTGACTTGCTCTATGACTGGCCCACTGCTCGACCTCTCTGGCCCTGAGGAACCAGGGAAAAGCTCGCTGCCCACAGGATACACTAGTTCCCTGGCAGGCAAGGGCTTCCAACTGAGGCAGTGTACAAGTGGTGGTGAGAAGTAGGAAGCTGGTAGCCAGCACCTTCTGGGTCTAGGAGAGTGTGTGGGTCCCTCCTTCCCTGTCTGGGATGTTGGAGGGGAGGAATTGAGGCCTTAGCTTGCCCCCTGCCCCCCTCCCCATTATCCTTCCCCCTTGTAGATACTGCCTTAACACTCCCTCTACCCTCAGCTCTGGCTGCCAACCAGCCAGGTTTCTCCGTGCTCACTAATTTATTTCCAGGAAGGTGTGTGGAAGACATGAGCCGTGTATAATATTTTTTTTTAACATTTCCATCGCAGTATTGACCATCATCCTTGGTTGTGTATCGTGTAACACAAATAATGATATTAAAAGCATCAAACAAGCCAGCCTCAGCTCCCTACCTGGGTCACGGGCAAGAGGCAGGTGGGCTGGGAAGGGGAGAGAACTGATTCTCTGGATACACATTTCACTCTGCTTCCACTCATGGGTTCCCAGGCCAGGCCTGCCACTGACCTGCTGCATGACCCTGGACAAGTCACTTGATGTCTCAGAACCTCCATTTCTCTTCATCAAAGTGAGAAGTTTGGCGTAGATGAACTCCAGGGACCCTCTGAACTCTTGGAAATTGGACTGTTTTGAGAGGCTCGAGGCAGGAAGAGGCTGAGGGTAGGAAGGGAATTGGATCTCCTCACCTCCCCAGGGATGGGGCTGAGCCAGGTGATATCATAATGGGCAGTGCCCATCCTAGTGAAAGAAGCAGGGTGGGGTAGGAGCAGGAAGGTTGTGAGGGAGGGCAGCTGAGAGATCCTCCATAGGAGGGGGTCACAGCAGCTAGGGGCACCTGCCAGGCTGGAGGTGTGGGCTTTCTGGCAGAGGGGGTGGTCACTGATGTCTTACAGGAGCCCTTGGTAGGTAGAGCCCACCACGGCATCCCCTAGACCTCACTATGTTCCTCTTCTCCCGCAAGACCAAGACCCCCATCAGCACCTACAGTGACTCCTACAGGGCTCCTACCTCTATCAAGGAGGTCTATAAAGACCCACCTCTGTGGGCCTGGGAAGCCAACAAGTTTGTGACGCCGGTAAGTAGAGGCTGGGTGGGTGGACAGGCCAGAATGAATGGTCATGTGTGTCTGAATGACTGGTAGTGTGTGGTTGTCATTATGTGTTTGTAATTATTTGTAGCTATGTATGTGTACATGTGCGTGCCCGTGCGCACACACATGCATGTATGGATTTTATTCATTTGCCTAGGCATGGAATTTATAATAATATATAAAATAGTACAAAATTCTGCCCTCATGGTGCCCTCCTACTCCACTAGGGTAGGAGGTGGAGAGAGACAAATAATTATCAAAAAATAAACAAGTTTTATAAATTATCCAAATTGCTGTATAGGAAATAAACAGGGTAATGGAAATGGAAAGTAACCAGGCAGAGCTACTTAGATAGGGAGGTTATGGAAGACCTCTCTCTCACGGTGACATTGAGCAGAGACCAGAAAGATGAGAGAACTACCCCTATGAAGAGCTAGCTGACAGAATAGGGTTCTAGGCAGAGTGATCAGAAAATGCAAAGGCCCTGAGGCTGCCTGTGGGATATGCCAGAAAATGTGCTATAGGCATGTTTTCATGCATATATATTATAGTCTTCTTGTGTCTGTATGTCTGTACTTGAAGATGAGTGGCCAAGTGGGTCTGTGCAGCATTCACAAAATGGAGACAAGATCTGTGAGTCTACTTGTGACTCTGCCCAAGGGAATTTATCTGTGTGTACCGTCCAACAAGTGGGAAGTATCTACATGTGCCAGGCACAATGCAGATACAACAATGAAAAGCCTGGCTGTGCCTGTGAAGAGCTCTCAGCAGACAAGTGAACAAAATAGGGTTGCCCGGTGGATATACTGATACAAGAGCTGGAAAATCAGGAGAGCATTCCTGGTTCTTGAAGGGCAGGTCTACTAAGAGATCTTGAGGGAGGAGGCTTCCAACAGAAAAGAATCAGGGGAAAGGGCAGCCTACGGACAAGGATCCACCAGGAATTAAGAACTGGAGCAGAGGGAGAGGCCAGCCCAATGGTGAGAAGAGCCACAGTGACAGGAGATTGGAGGGGCTGGGGCTCAGGGCAGGAAGCCCAGTGCAGTGGTGAAGAATAAGGAAAGGAGGATGTAGGTGAGAGATAAGGAGAGACTGTGGCAGTGAAAAGGGAATTTTTTGAATAGAAGAGAATTTTTAAAATAATGTTTATAATTATAAAATAAATACATGCTCAATGCAGAAAATTGGGATAACTCAGAGAAGCACAAAGAAAAAAGGGCTATGATCTCACCACCCAAATTAACCATTGTTAATTTATTATTATATGCCATTTTAAGAAGCAAACATTTTTTATGAAAAGGCATCACATTGTATACTAACACTCTGAATCTTGCTCTTTGCATATAACCACATATCAGGTACATTTTTTTGTGTAAAAATATTCTATAATGTCATTTTAATGACTATGGTATTTTATGAATGTACCAAATTATGTTTAAGGAATCTTATTGGAAATTTAGGTTATTTACAAAATGTTGCTAGTACAATCATTTGTGTACATCTGTAGACATCAACTATCTCCTTAGGATATATTACTAGACATGAAATTGTTGGGAGAAAGGATATGCACACTTTGAAAACTTTTGATATACACTTCAAATTGCTGTAATAAGGGTTATAATTTACATGCCCACCAAAAAAATATGAGACTGCCTGCCTGCTTTTTGACATTCAATAGGAGGGAATTTTAAGAAGTAGATCAGTAGATCTTGGTCACCATCTGGGTATGAAGAAGAGAGGAGAGATTAGGATGACTCCTGGGTTTAGGGCTCTGGCAACTAGAGGAATAGTAGTTCTGAGATTTGGAATTGCAGATTAGAAGAAGATTGGGAGTTCATTTTGGGACAAAAATATTCGAGGACTAACAGGAGATATCTAGTAGGTAGTTGGATATACTTAATCTGAAGCAGAGGGTAAAGGGTTGGGCTACAGATACAAATTCTGAAATCATCAACATACAGGCAGTAGCTAAAGCCATAGGAGTGTATGAGATTGCCAAGGAAAAATAAGAAAGAGGTCAAGGATGGACTTTGGAAAACACAGATTATTTAAGAGGTAAGTAAACGAAGAAGAGCCATAAAAGGAGACCGGGTGATAGGAGAAAAATCAAGGAGAAACCAACAAAGACAGCATTTTAGACAAAGATCAGTGCCAAACGTCAACACAGACATGGATCTCTTGGATGTAGTAATCCTTAGCAATCTGGCCAGACAGCTTCAGTGAGTGGAGAGAAGTGAAAGCCAGACAGCAGTGGGATTAAGAATGAAGAATGAGGCATACTCTCAAGGGCCCTCCTGCTTCAAAACAACTAGGTCTTGCATAAAAATTTACTTTTATTTTTTTCTGGACTCTCATGGAGGTGAGTGGTAAGTATACTTAGGATGCCCTGAGAATGAATGCCAATAACAGCACTACAAGCAGGAGTCTAAGCTTTAAGTGAGGTGAAGAAACTAAATCTTAAACTCCAAAATGAACCAGAAAGTTTAGTGGTCTCTGGCTCCCTGCCCCCACCACACACACACACACACACACACACACACACACACACACACACACAATGAATGTGTATCCTCCGTAGTAGAAAATACCCTCAATGTAGGTTTCCAGGTATCCTTCACAGTAAGGCCAATCAAATCTGAGTTTGCAATAAGAGGTATAAGGAAACAAACCACTATATTGACAGTCAGCAGAAATAACAAACAACAGACTAAAACCTCTAAGGACTTCAGATATTGGAATTAACAGTTAAAGAATACAAAATAATTATTATGCATTTTTAAAAAATGAAGTGAAATCATCAAAATGAGCAAGCAAGTGATTATATTTTTTAAAGACCAGACAAATGTAAAAAAAAAAGTAAATAGAAATTTTAGAAATAAAAAATATGTGTGTTAAAACCAAAACCTCAGTAGATGGGTCAAAGGGCAGATTAGACATAGCTTAAGAGTGTCAGTGAGATGACACAAAGAAATGGAAAGACATTCCTTGCTCATGGATTGGAAGAACAAGTATTGTTAACCTCTTTGGCATTGGCTGAAGCAACTTTTTTCTAGATATGTCTCCTGAGGCAAGGGAAACAAAATCAAAAGTAAACTATTAGTCTACATCAAGGTAAAAAGCTTCTGCGTGGCAAAGGAAACAACCAAGAAAACTAAAAGGCCACCTAGGGAATGGGAGAAGATATTTGCAAATGATATATCCAATAAAGGGTTAGTATTCAAAATATATAAAAAAACTTAGAAGACTCAACCACCCAAAAAACATAATCTAATTTTAAAAATGGGCAGAAGAGGGGCACGTGGGTCGCGCAGCCACTTAAATGTCTGACTTGATTTTGGCTCAGATCACGATCTCAGGGTCATGAGATCAAGTCCCGAATCAGGCTGTGTACTCGGTGGGGAGCCTGCTTAAAATTCTCTCTCCCTCTCCCTCTGCCCTCCCCCATTCTCTCTCTCTCTCTCTTTCTCAAATAAAATAAAATGGGCAGAAGACATGAACAGATATTTCTTCAAAGAAGATATACAGATGGCCAACAGACACATGAAAAGCTGTTCATCATCACTTACCAGTAGGGAAATGCAAATCAAAACAACAAAGAGCTATCACCCCACACCTGTCAGAATGGCTAAAATCAACAACACAAGAAACACCAGGTGTTGGTGAGGATGTGGAGAAAGGGGAACCCCCTTACACTGTTGGTGGAAATGCAAACTGGTACAGCCACTCTGGAAAACAGTATGGAGTTTCCTCAAAAAGTTAAAAATAGAACTACCCTACAATCCAGCAATCGCACTACTAGGTATTTACCTAAAGAACACAAAAACCCTAATTCAAAGGGATACATGAACCCCTATGTTCATAGCAGTATTATTTACAATAGCCAAGATATGGAAGCAGCCAAGTGTCCATTGACTGATGAAGGGATAAAGAAGATGAGGTGTATATGTACACAATGGAATGTCATTCAGCCATAAAAAAGAATGAAATCTTGCCATTTGCAACGACATTTACGGAGCAAGAGAGTATAATGCTAAATGAAATAAGTCAGAGAAAGACAAATGCCGTATGATTTCACACATGTGGAATTTAAGAAACAAAACAAATGAACAAAGGGGAAAAAAGAGAGAGAAACGGGGGCACCTGGGTGGCTCAGTTGGTTAAGCATCTGCCTTCAATCAGGCCAGGATCCCAGAGTCCTAGGATCAAGCCCCACGTCAAGCTCCCTGCTCAGCAGGGGAGTCTGTTTCTCCCTCTCTCTCTCTGCCCCTTCCCCTGCTCATGCTCTCTCTCTCTCTCTCAAATAAATAAATAAAATCTTAAAACAAAAAGAGAGACAGACAGACAAACCAAGAAACAGATTCTTAACTATAGAGAACAAACTGATGGTAACCATAGGGGAGGTGGGTGGGGGGATGGGTGAAATCGGTGATGGGGATTAAGGAGTGCACTTGTGATGAGCACTGGGTGATGTATGGAATTGTTGAATCACTATATTGTACAAATGAAACTAATATAATACTGTTAACTAACTGGAATTAAAATAAAAACTTAAAAAAAAAGAGTATTAGTGAAATGAAAGAGTGAAAGACATTTCCCAGAATGCAGCACAGAGACCAAGTGGTTAAAAAAATATGAAAAAAAAAAACAGTAGGCAATATGAAAGACAGAAGGAGAAGATCTCATACACATCTACTCAGAGTCCCAGAAGGATAGAGCAGAAAGGAGAATAGGCATTATCTGAAGAGAAAAAGGCTCCATATTTTCCAGAACTAATAAAATAAATGAATCCACAGATAATAGAATAAATAGAAGGAATTTCACACATCGGTATCTCACAGTGGAACTGCCCAACACCAGCTTAAGAGATGACCTTAAAAACAGGCAGAGAAAAATTGTTTTCAAAGTATCTTCCTTTTTTTATTTTTAAGATCTTTATTTGAGAGAGAGAGCGAGAGAGAGCACGAGCAGGGAGGAGGGCAGAGGGAGAGGGAGAAGCAGACTCCCCACTGAGCAGGGAACCCAACGCTGGGGCTGGATCCCAGGACCTAGAGATCACGACCTGAGCAAAAGGCAGACACTCAACTGAGTGAGCCACCCAGGTGCCCAAAGTATCTTTCTTTCAAGAACAAAAGAAAGATAAAGACATTTACAGCAAACAAAATGAAAATGTTTACTACCATCAGACCTGTAATAAAGGAACTTATAAAGGATATACTTTGGGGAGAAGGAAAGTGATCACAAAAGGAAGGTCTGAGATGCAAGAACGAATGATGAGCTAAGAAATCGGTAAACGTGAGTTAAATTTAAGCAACCAATGCCAATGGAAAATAATTATGATTTTTAATTTGTTAAATTTAAGGAAAGTGCCAAAATTTAGAAAACAATATCATGTAAGATACAAGGGTAAGAAAGGAATACAAAAAACTTATTATTCACAGACAATACAGTTGTGTACGTAGCATCTACAAATTATTAGAATAAGAATTTAGAAAGTTGGCTGAATATAAGATAAAAAGTCAATCACATTTCTTTACCTCAACAGCAAATATTTAGGAAACATAATTTTATTTTTTTTTAAGTTTTAATTTATTTATTCATTTTAAGTACTCTCTACACCCAACATGGGGCTCAAACTCAAGACCCCGAGATCAAGAGTCGCATGCTCTTCCAACTGAGGCAGCCAGGTGACCCAGGAAGCATAATTTTAAAAAATAAAATACACACACACACACCTATATCATTCTAGCAAAAAACAACAGTAAGTAGAGATCTAACAATGTGTATAAAACTCTATGGATAATATAAAACTTTGATTAAAAAAATAAACGGAGATATAACATGCATGTAGATAGGAAGAGTGACTAACATTTATAAAGCATAGTATTACTGTAGGAATAGCCAAATTGACTGATAGAGAATGAAACAGATCAGATATGGGGACATATATATATGGAACAATATACAACAGAGATGACTGAAAGTAAAACTATGGGAAAAAGATATATCAGAATTGGAATAGCATTATATATTGGTGCGGGGGGGGGGGGAGCGGAGGGAGACATAGACTATTCAATGGGACAGTTGGTTATCCAGATGGATAAAAAGAAAACTGATCCCTAACTCACACCAACAGCAACTCCTGACAGATTAAAGACTTAACTATGGAAAGTAAAACTATTTGCTTTTAGAAGAAAATATAGGACATTATCTCCCTTATCTTAGAGTATAGTTGTATTTATTAAACAAGTCACAAAAGTACTACATAAGAGATTAATAAATTCATATATGTTAAAATTAAGAACTTCTTACATCAAAAACTAATGATGTAATGTATGGTGATTAACATAACAATAAAAATTTTTTTAAAAATTAAGAACTTTTCATCAAAAGACACTATAAAGAAAATGAAGATACAAGCCACAAACTGAGAGAAGATATTTGCAACATGTAATTGACAAAAGATTAGCGTATAGAATATACAACTATAATTTTCTGGGTTGAAATTGAACATATGTATTTTGACTCTCTCCTGAAACCCTCTAGAACACCTGTAAATGGATATTTGACACATAAACTCACAAGACTAGTGAGAGAGAAAGGACAATGGCTACAAAATTTCAGAAGCTAGAAAGTATGATCAATAACTAGTACCTGACAGCAGATCTGAGAAAGCTGAATCCAAAGCCATCAGTGGGAAACACAAGACATAATTCAACTAAAACTGCAGAATTTTCAAAAAGGCTCAGGAATTGGTAATACTAGGCTTCTCTGGAACCGAAGCTAGGACAGGACTACAGCTAAAATAAGGATGATTTGAAAGCTGTTTAAGAAGCAGTTAAACCGGGGCGCCTCGGTGGCTCAGTCAGTTAAGCAGCTGCCTTCGGGTCAGGTCGTGATCTTGGGGTCCTGAGATCCAGGCCCTCAACTGAGCCCCACATCGCATCAAGCCCCCCATCCAGCTCCCTGCTCAGAAGGGAGTCGGCTTCGCCCTCTGCTCCTCTCCCACCCCTCCCAACTCGTGGGCACGCTCTTTCTCTCTCAAATAAATAATTTTTTAAATATATTTTTTTAAAAAATCAGTTAAGCCCACTAATCCCCTCTTCTATTCCATGCCACGGGGTGACTGCCCGTCCCATCTCTGCAAAAATCAGAAGGCTAATTTTTTTGGCAAGGATCTCAGGACTGGGGATACCAGGCCCAGCTGAGGGCAGGGTACCATGCTGAATACAGGTGAACCTCCATATACTGAATGCCAGCACCCCCCCACAATCCTCTTCCCCACTAGATTCTCAGAACACTGGTAGCCAGGCCACTACCCGGAGGCCAAAAATTGAGAGTGTCTCCTGAAGAATCTGATCAGCCTAAGAGGGAAGACCTACAGATACTGACAGAATTTGACAAAAATAGGTTTAGCCAGACAATCCTACAATGATGCTCTTGGTTGACAAAGCCCACCCATAAACAGCTCAGAGCCTCCACTAAGCTTTTTTAGTCTCCTACTCCTAACCATGAGCTGACAATCAAAGATACAGACATTTGAGGAAAGTCGCTAAGGGGAAAATTGATGACGTCTATGAGTTCTCCTAAATGACTGGGTGTGTGTGTGTGTGTGTGTGTGTGTAAAGGTCAAGGGAATGCCAAGTCATGTGGCTCTTTCACCTATATGGAGTATGACTGTGCAGGATCTGCCCAAAAAACAAAACCTCAGCTGGGCACAGAGATCCAATAAACCCCTCAGCTGAGGGGCTTTCAGGGCAGTAGGGGCACCAGGTCTCCTCTTGGCCAAGAGAAGCCTTTGCTCTTTAGATCGTAAGGGGGAAATGAGGGTAGCTGTGTCACCACCCCAGCACCTTGCTGTCCACTATGAGGAAGTCCCTTCTAGTCTCTGACTTTGCCGGGTGTCCCACCCCTATGACCCAGCTGCCTTTTTACACCAGCTGCTTGCAGAGATCTATTGGTTTACAGCTAACTTGGCATTCATTCTGCCCTCAGCTGAGGACAAGGGAGCTCCAGAGGTAGGTCTTAATCAGGAATTCCACAGATCTAGCCCAATATGGGATTGAAGGAGCTAAGACAAGGTAAACCCCAAGAAGCAGAGGAACCCAGGGCCTGAACCAAGATCAGGAAAAAGGTCAGGGTAGGATAAGAACGAGGGCAAAGTGAGTGTCAGAGTCAAGGGTGATATTGGTGTCAAGATCAGAGCCACAGTAGAATCAGGGTCAGGTTGGAGTCAGGGAATTAGATTTTTTTTTAAATCCTCTCATTGATTTATTTTTTCTTTTTTTTAAAGATTTTATTTATTTATTTATTTGACAGAGAGAGAGAGAGAGAGAGAGAGAGAGAGAGAGAGTGAGCACAAGCAGGAGGAGCTGCAGGCGGAGGGGGAGGGAGAAGCAGGCTCCCCGTTGAGCCCACGTGGGGCTCGATCCCAGGACTCTTGGTACCATGTCCTGAGCCGAAGGCAGACACCCAATGACTGGGCCACCCAGGCACCCTTAGGAATGAGATTTTAAATTAGGTGTCCCTCCAGCCCCATCCTTCATCTCCTTCAAGGTGCCAAATTCCCAGAGAGCGCTCCCTTCCAAAACACCTGCATAAGGCAGCTGGCTCCCAGGGCAGCCAGGCTTTCCTGAGGCTCCAGGTTATACCAGAGCACTGTTGGTCTGTTTGGGGAGACCCAGGCCCTGCTCCCAGATAGCACACAGTCTGCAAGGAAACAGGAACACCCAGCTCTGCCCTTAAAGAGCTCCCAGTCAAGGAAAGGACAGAAATGAAAACATCAGAAAAGCACTCTGAGGACAAATGCCTGGCTCCAAGCCCTAGCCTTGGATAGAAAGAAAGGAAGAAAGTGTGATTCAAACAAAGAACTATGCAGAGGGGGCCAAGACTGGCATGGGGATCCCTCTGGCATAGGGAGGACACCCAACTGGGCAGACTTTCTCAATAGGGGCTGGATCTGGGTCCAGCAGGACACCAAAGCTGGGGCCTTTATGCACTTAGTCATTTCCTCTCCTCCCCTCTCCCCTTGCCCAGGGCCTGACTCAGACCATGCAGCGCCACGAGGATCCTGAAGCCCTGCAGAAGATGGTCAAATGTGCCGTGCAGGACTACAGCTATAAGGGTTCCATACCAGGCCACCCCTACTTTCCTGAGAAATACTGGCTCTGTCAAGAGGAAGGTAGGACCTCACCCCTTACCTACCCAACAATGACCCCACTCAGAGAATTCAACAATGACCCTTAACCTGAGCCCAACTTGAATCCAGACCTCCACCCTGATCCCATATCAACTTTATCCCCACCCATAATCTGGGCTTCTCCAATCATCTCCAGTCCAGCTTGACTCCCAACCACCTGACCTGACCCTAACCCTGACCCTGAAGGAGATCCAGGCCCTGCCTTTTGGGAGTTTCCTATTTGTGCCAAAGAACTGGAAGAGGCCTGGGTCCTAGCCCTAAAGAGATGGAGGGAATATTAACCTCTTCCAAACAAATCCCTCCAGGTATATTCCAGGGGTATCTTTTCCCATCTTCTTAGTGACCCTGTTCCATCAGTTTCTCCATCTCTCCTGCATCTCTCTGCCCCACCACACCTCTTTCCCCTTGACCTGGAAGCGTTTTCTAACCCCTTCCTGCCTAAAAATTCTCTCTTGCTCCTCCCCTTCACAGCCAAGATTCTTAGAAACATAGTCTATACTCACAGTCTGTACTTCCTCACTCCTTGTTACACCTTATGAGAAATTATCTTTCCCATTCGGTTAGGTGTTTGTGATGTCTCACTGTACATTCCAAAAGAGCAGAGTCTTTCTTATTCACAGCTGTGCCCCTCCATCTAGTATAACCAGGCCTCATAAGTGTTTATTGAATTAATTGATGATAAATATTTATCCAGTTGAAATTGGGAGTCTGTATCTCCTACATTCAAACATTAAAACTGCTCTTGTATAGTTCTAATTACTGCATCCATGGGACTCTTCAATTAATGAGACCTACATTATGCATTTCACGCTCTGACCACTCTACTTTTTTTTTAAGATTTTATTTATTTATTTGGGAGAGAGAGAGAGCAACAGAGCAACAAACCAACAGAGGGGTGAAGGGCAGAGGGAGAAGCAGACTCCCCACTGAGCAGGGAGCCCAATGTGGGACTCCATCCTGGGACTCCGGGATCATGACCTGAGCTGAAGGCAGACGCTTAACCGACTGAACCACTCAGGATCCCTCTATTTCTTGATACTCCTTCCTTCCTCAGCTTCTCTGAGGTCTCTTTTTCCCCCATTCTGGAAATGTGGGGTTCCTCAGGGTGCTAATCTGAGCTCTCTTCTCTCCTTTCTCTCCTTATTCTTCTCCTGAGACCATTTTGTCTAACCAGTGTCTTAACCGACAACTCTAAGTCTTTATTTCTACCCTTGACCTCTCACTAGAATTCCACTCTCCATCTGATTATGGTCAACTTTACCTGAATGTCCCCAAACACCTCAAACTTAATATGTCCAATTCACCAATCCAGAACTCCAAATCCCAACACCCTGCCCCACACATATATACACCTGCTCTTCCTCTAGGGCTCCTAGACCTCCTTTCCTGGTGTCTTGCGCATGTGTTCTTTCAGACTGTCAGGGTAGTAGATCATGGAGGGTCTTCAGGACAGACTTAGATGACTGGGTGGGTGGGGCTTTGGAGGATTTTAAGTAAGGAAGTGTCATGGTCAGATTTTCATTTGTGAAAATCTATGTAGAGATCGGATTGTACAATTTCAAAAGGAGGTAAGGAGGTTAGTAGGCCAATAGTAGTAAATGTTTTCTATGTGCCAGGTATTGTTCTAAGTGTTTTACATGTATTAACTCATTTAAATCTCACAACAATCTATGAGGTAGATAGTACTATTACCCCCATTTTAAAATTGAGGAGATTGAGACACAGTGAAATTAATTAATTCAGTCAAGTTCATACAGAGCTATTGGGCAGAGCTGAGATTTGAACCCCAAATGTCTGTGAAGTCCATTCTATTAACCATGACATGATATTGTCTCCTCGTTATGGCACTGCAAAGATACAGGGGTGAGATCATGGGAGATGAGAAGAGGGGATAGCTTCAAGTGATTTTAAGGAGGCAGAATAAGCAAACTTTGGACCCTGGATGTGGACGATGAGAGGGAGGAAAGAGGAAGAAGATCCATTTTTAAGTTGGCTGATTCAGAAAAGGTGGTCCCAGGATGCAAAGTGATCAGCTCAAAGGATCCAGACCCTACTCAGAAACTTGCCCTAGGTGAGAAATGGGCTGCATCTCAGTGTGTAAATCTGGGGCCAAGCTGGGCTTGACTGGCCTGAGGGATATTAGTAAGAGTCCAGCTTTGTGCTGGGGATCAGAGGAGAAACATCTAGGGGGACCCAGATCCTGGGGTAGAATAAGGAGTAACAGTGTTTTGTGTTTCCACCCCTATTATCAAATAGACAAATGGACCCCATACTACCTATGTGGTGACTGGTATAACACATGGAGGATGGGACCTTACAACTGCACCGGCTGGAACAAATATACCACGTGCCTTCCCCAGCTAACTAAGGTATCTACTGTGACCAGACGCCTGGGGTCTGGGACATACATCTCCCTCCACTGCTAAACCAGTGAGTGGGGTCACAGTGAGTGTGCACTCCCTGACTTGCTACCTTCCTGAAGCTTGCCACCTGGCCCCTTCCCACATGGTCTGGCTAATGATAGGCTGAGCCTACCTGCTCCACTCTCCTTCCTTTGTGATGTGAGCAAGGACAAGAGAAGGGAAAGCAAGGCCACCCCGTTGCAGCGCAGATAGATAATAGGAGAGTCTTCCAAGGAGATAGGAAGGAGCCCAGCTGCAGGCCCAGGCCAGAGGAAAGAGGAAATTTGAGAGGATGGGAGGCCAGAGCAGAGGTTCTTAACTATAGCTGATGGCTGACCTTGGGTTGACTGAACCCTTTTGAATCAGAACTTCAAGAGTCAGGATTTTTCACAAGTCCTCCAGGTGATTCTGATGGGCAGGCAATATTATAATATTGACACTACGTCTCCCCAATTAGAGACACTCCAAGACATAACTACACAGAGTCAGCTAGACAAAGAGAGGTAAAAGCAAAGGCAAACGCTGAGGCAGGGGTGCCTGAGGCCTAGGTCCAGACCCCATCCACCTATAGCTTCATTTCCTTTCCTTCCTATCCCCTTTCCCCGAGCCTGGAGGCGGAGTAACCGCGTTGTATTTCCCAGTGACAACCCTAAACACTCCGAGCCTGGGAGAGTAGGGGAGCATCTGGAGGGCGGGAGAAGACACAGCCTGGGACTGGTCTGGGTGTTCAGGGAGGACCCCCAAAAGGAGAAACTCTTCCAGGTCAGAGTTTGAGGTAGCATGTGTGCCACTTTCAGGAGGCAGGAATGGAGACAACTGTTCGAGGAATGCCTTTGCAGTGCCCTCCTAAGCCGGAACGACTCAACGCCTATGGTAACAGTTGGTGGGGCAGTAGTGGGGTAGACCAGAAGGATGATGGGATGGGACCTGGGGGATGTGGCAGAAGCCAAAGATAGGGGGTGTAACCCTGTCTCCTCTATCTGTCCCTGTTTTTGTTTCCATCTCTTCCTATCTCTGACCCTGTCCCTTCCCTTTCCTGTAACTGTAACCGGGTCTCCCCGGCTTGGGTCCGCGGGTGCAGAGCGCGAGGTGGTGGTGAACATGTTGAACTCGCTGTCACGGAACCAGCCGCTGCCGCAGATCATGCCCCGATGCGGGTGCGTGGATCCTCTGCCCCGCCGCCTGCCCTTCCAGGGTTATGAAAGCCCTTGCTCGGGCCGCCACTACTGTCTACGTGGGATGGACTACTACGTCACCGGAGCACCCTGCACGGAACGCCGCTTCCGGCCTTTGTGTACAGAGCAGCCGACTGTAAGGTTCGCAGGGACGCTCCCTCCTTAGGCAGGCCCCGCCCCCAACAAGCCCCCCATCCCACCCCACCCTACCCCCGCGAGTCCAGCCTCACCCCAGCTGTGCGCGCCCCATCCCTCAACAGTTCCAGCTCTGCTCTGCCTCTATGCCAGACCCTACCCCAACTCCCGCCGCCTCTATCCCCTTACTGGGCCCTGTCCTGTCCCGCCCTCCGGGCCCAGGGCCTGAGCTGACTGCTGAGACCGGAGAACCTGCATTAAGATTCCCCCAGGTTCCCGGCCCTGTCCGTCCGGAATTGGGCTCAAGGTCAACCTAGCTCTGGAGGCCCCGCCAGAAGGTGGGGTTTTTTTGTTTTTTGTTTGTTTGTTTTGAGGAAGAAACCCCACACACCAGTCACATCCCTTTCACACACCTGGTTCCCTACCTGGATACCCGGCCCTAGAGACGCAGGTTCTAGCCTCTGGAGTGCCAGGTGTCCTCAAAAAAGCGCCTTCTATTCCTGGGTCTCAGGTCACCGTCTATAATGGGCAGGGTCATTGCCGGGTGTTATGTGAGCAAGGAAATGGTAACCGTATTACCAGAGGGGTCCTGGCTTTAGAGCCCCACACCACCTCTGAAGGTAGACAGCCTAGCGTGTTACTGCTGAGGAAACTGAGGCCCAAGCCCTCAGCTACAACCCAGACTGCGGCGCAACCTTCCCCCTGCACCAGGTGGCAGTCAAGGCGGGCCGAGCCTGGGAGAACTCCAAAGTCCGCGTCGGTCTTAGAGAGCTTGTGGAGGAAGGTGGCGGGGCGGGGGGAAGTGGGGGTGGGTGGGTGGTGGAGTGTTCCTAGATCCTGCCCCTACCCCACGGTGATTCCCCCCGCCCTTCCCCGGGTAGAAAGTCTGATTAATTGTGCGAGACAGAGCCTCATCCGTCACAAGGGCAGGGCGGAGCGAGAAAGTGCCTGAGCCTTAGAAATGTCGTTAGTGCTGGAATAATTGACCTCCAATGGAGAGGACCCGGGAGCTCCCAGCTCTTCAACGACTGGAGCCCGACCCCCCCCCACCCCCCAGTCCAGCGTACTCCCACAGCCCAGCCTGGGCGGCGGAAACCAGGCCTAACGAGGATAGGGACTTTCAGGTGTCTTCCCACAGGGGAAGCTTCGATGGGGTGTTGAAGGGCCAAGAGGCCCGAGGGGAAGAGCGCCGCTCAGAGCCCTAGTCTGGGTTTTGAGGCCCGACCTCTCCCTGACCACCACTTCCTCCTCCAGGAGTGTACTGACCTACGAGCACCGGCCCGGAATGCAATGTGCTGTTATAACTCCCCCGCCGTCATACTACCCTTGTCCGAACCTTAGGTAAGTCTGGCGCAAATGGCGTTTGGCGCCGCGGGGAAGGCGGGGACGAGTTGGGGCGGGAACTGTCCACTGCGATGCACTGACTAGAAAATGCCACCAGGGGGCGGTAGTGTCATGGGGGTCGTCAAAGCTGGCAAAGGAATGGAGCACCCTCCATGAGAGGGCGTTGAGGCTGACCTCCAATGGTTACAGGTTGGCAGTGGGGCTCAGAGTCAGGAGATCATGGCATTAGGTTCAGGGCTTGAAGTAAAGGATGAGAAATTAATGTTATGGAGCCAGTATTGGGAATCAGAAATTTAACAGTAGAACCTGAGGTCTCAGGAGGTCAGTTTGGAGCATGGGGTCAATACTAGGGGCAAAATGTTGGGATACCGTTAGCATTGAGAATTGGAATCAGATGTATGAAGGTCCAAAAGGGCTGACCCATTTCTCCCCACAGATGGGACACAAGCCACTTCAAGAAGACCGGTGGCCCCCAGAGAAACAACTATGTCGTCCACCCTGAGTTTGTGTCTGAAACCTATCCTGACTGCTACTGCTGGTAGACCCCAGGCTGGCGGGCCCAAGAGGGCTGAGCAGTAAATAAACTCTTCACCCCAAAGGCTGCCTCCTGTGTCCTTACCCCCACAAGATCTGGCAGTGAGGAGCCAGTCACTCAGGCCCCTGCCAAGCCCCTTCAACTGAGGTACATTTTCTTAGTCATCCTGCCCTGAGCCCTTCTTGCCCTCATCATCTCAGTACTTCCCTTGGGTGGTCCTGAGTGCCCTCCTGACACATAACAATGGTTGGTGTTGGTGTCCTCCCTCCACCCAAATTAATGGGTCTACCTAGCCATGCAGGGCCACCCCAAGAGGACCCTCCAGCTGACATTTGTTCAGTATCCCCCAGACCTAGATGTTCCCTCACCCCCCATCTCAGTAGATGCAGTCTTCCATTCTGCAGTCAGAGACCTGTCCCTGTACCCAAAGTTCTTGATCTCTGCTCCCAGAGTCTCCATCACAGCCCTGAAAAAGTCTACGTTCAGACATCCTTGCTGCCCTCCCTTACCCAAGTTCAAGAGTCTAAAACATAATTTTGGAGGGTCTCATGACTAAGAAATTTCAAATTACAAAGCAAAGCCCTCTTTCTCTGTCCCTCCAGAAATAAGAGGTGAGGTGTTCTGGAATCTCTGGGATCTTTAGTATTTTTGCACCCAACTCCTCCTCGGACGGAGCAGGGGTATGGCGGGGCACATTTGCCACCTCTAACGGTATCACCACAGGGTGTGTGTTGCGGGGGGAGATCAGAGGGGGCATTGCAAAATACTGAGGTCCCCAACCTCAAATACTACTGGTCTGGTCCGTTGTGAACTGACAACTCGGGCTTCCTGGCTGGTGGAACTAGGCTCCTTCCGTAGGTTCCTTGATTGGATCCACCCTGCACTGAGCCTCTTCTGTGATCCCCCAGAACCCCGCTACCCTTTTTCTATATGAGAGAACTTTTTCCATATGGGAAACTTTCCACATGAAGAGCTAATGAGAGCATTATACCAAGATGGCCTCCACCTGCCCAAATCTGGAGGGAAAGGAATCCCAGTAGCCAACCCTACCCCCTTTACCCTGCCGCTCTCTCCTCCTCATACACATCCCAGATTTAGCCTAGAGGTGCGAGAACCCCTACACTCTACAAGTGCTCCTTTCTCCAGAACTACATGTCCCAGAAGGCCTAGGGAAGAGCCCCGCTAGCATCCAGTAAGCAACGGCCCAGCGGGGGTGGGCCTGCAGGCAGGGGGCGGAGCCAGGAGACACTGCTGGTGGCCTTCCAGAGTTGCCGGGAGGTGGCCACAGAGCAGTGGGAGAAAGGTGGGAGCTAAGGGGTGGGACCTCAAGTCCGCGTGACAATGTGGGAGGAGGGATCGAGCGCCAGGGGCGGGGCTGGACTACGAGGCCCGAAGGGAGACCGAACGACCGGGGCGTGGCCGAGCAGCAAGGGGGCGGGTCCCGAGGAGGGCTTCAGCTGTTCCCAGCTAGGCAGCGCCCCGCGCCGCGCCGTGGCAGCCCAACTCCGGCTAGCTTGGAGGGAATCTTCGGGAGCCTCCCTTCACCCCCACTTCTGGGGTCACTGCCGTGAGTGAGCCCAGGGGGAGGACCTTGGGGGGTTGCTGAGGAAACACATTTCCTGAACTTTCGCTCCTACTGATGAGTAGGGGGTACGAGCCTGGACACCTGGGCCCCTCCTCAAGCCGCGGTTCCCAGCGGGCGGCCGGCCCTTTGACCTCAGTCTGTCCCTTCGGACATTGTAGCTGTAGCGCTGGGGTGGAGGGGGAGTATTCCAAGCTGTAGGCGCAGTCACTCGATCCCCTCTGATCTCGTCCTTGGGGAGGGCAGGGAGATGGGCTGGATCGAGTTGCCTTTGACATTCCCTCCCTCCTTGGAATTATGTTCGACAAACGACTCAGCTTGGCATGGCCTCCCCGCTTTGGGGCCGGGCTGGGCCCTCCCCCTCAGATCCGGCTAGGGGCTGGCAGCCAAGACCGAGGTTGAGTGTCAAGTGGGGAAAGGTTTGGCTAGGGCAGACCCCACCTGCCGGCATTAGCCTGTGGTTAGCCAGACGACGGAGGCGGCAGATTACAGGGGTCTCTAGCGCTGTTAACACAGGAACCACAGTTCCTCCTCCACAGCCCCGTACCAGATGCCATGAAAATTGCCCTTTTCCCACCCCAAGGAGCCTTTCTGGAGCAAGCAGCAGCACCAACCCTTGAGAAGATAGGCTTCACCATGCACACAGCCACCTGATGGGGAGCCTGTCCCACCCTCTGACTCACAAAGCTCCTTTCCTCTGCTGCATTCAGACTGCCAGTCAGACCATTATCTCCCATCTCCTAAAAATTATGCTGTGGAGGGTTAAGCTGGGATTTCGGATTTAGGCAACCTTGCCACCTGGTAACTTCAAACAAGTTCCTTTTTCTGTTTGGGCAAGTTTCTTCGACCGTAGACTAGGCACTATAGCTATGCCTCTTGTTCAGTATTATTGTTAGGGTTGGATGCTGTGGTGGCATTTGAGAGACCAGCACAGGGCCTGCATGGAGTGGGTGCCCAAGACTGTGGGCCCCTGACCTTCACCAAAAAACCTTGGAATCCTAGAACATTAAGATTCTCAGAACCTATTTGGAAATGGCTTTTGAGGTCATCTTGGTGGCCTCTCCATGCCTCCAGTGTCATGAGATGGGCTGACTTAATATGAAAGTTTTGAGGATGAGGGGTTCTCTGTCCTCTTCAGATATGGACCCTTACCGCTTATTCCCTCAGTGCCCAGAATGGGGCCTTGGTTGTCCTGAATGAATCAATATAAATATATAGCAAGTCTGGCCTGGACCACCTAAAACCATCCTTGGTTTCTGCTTAGCTTGAGGGCATCAGCTGAAAGCTACTGTGTGCATTCTGCAGGAGGGCTTTTCTAACCTATACCCACAGGTAGGGGATGCAATAGAGGGGTGGGGGAGTTTTGAAAGCTAAGTTGTATGGGATGAGAGGCAGGGAGTAAGAGGCTGTTCCAGACCAGCTGGAACTGACCAGCTTAGGGATATAGGGGGAGGGAGCACAGAGAATGAGGCCCTAAGACAACACCTCCTTGGAGGGGGGAGGCATTGTAGTGAGCTGTATATTGACATCTGAGATAAAAATTCTGGTCTGCACCTGTCATTCTTTTTTTTTCTTTTTTTAAGATTATTTATTTATTTGAGAGAGAGAGATCATGAGCAGAGGGGAGGGGAGGAGGGTGAAGCAGACTCCCCACTGAGCAAGGAGCCCAATATGGGACTCAATCCCAAGACCCTGGGATCATGACCTGAGCTGAAGGCAGACACTTAACCAACTGAGCCACCCAGGCACCCTGCACCTGTCATTCTTGATGACAGTCTCTTTGTGGGAGAGGTGGGGGAGGTGAGGACCCTGAGCAGTTCCGGCATCTCCTTGGGAGTAGCTGAGGACTTAGAGACAGACACTGGCATCTGGGAGGAGGCTAATTACTGTTTGCCAGTCTCCCTCTCTCCTTCCTCCCAACTGGAACAGATGGGCAGCTGGCTGGCTGGCAGCATGTATGTCTGTGTGTGCACCTGGCTGGTGCTATTTCTTTGTTGAACTCTGCCCTGAGGGCTGAAATATGGTCAGTTGCCTCGGGCAGCAGATTGGGACACACACTGCCCCCCCCCCCCGCCAGGTCTATGGCGTTTTTTCTGCAGTCATATGTTTAACATACAGTATATGAGAGTCTATGTGTGCAGTAGCGGGTGTCCACTCCTTGGAGAGCTGATAGGTGAGGGAGAGACATTGGTTCAATGTGGGTAGGTGAAAGTTCCTAGAGCAGATGGCTGAAGGATTTAGGTTAGGGAAGGAATGAGCTTGGTGGTCATAGGATAGGCCTGGCTGGAAATGGAATCAAAAAGGCAGATGAGACCACATCATGCCTTGACCCTCAATTGCAAAGCTTATAGTTCTGAACTTAAACCTGGGGGTCATGCTCTAAACCGAGAAGAGATATTGTCTCATAAGTGCTTTAAAAAGATCACCATGGTTGCTGTGAGCATTGGGGGAAAAGAAGGTGGAAGCAGGGAGGCCTATTGGGGAAGTACTGCAATGATACATGGGAGAAATGACAGTGCCCAAAGTAGGGCAGGGGCAGAGGAGAGTGGGTGCTTAGTGGAGACAAAGCCAGGAGGTAGCTGGCCAACAAATGTGTTGCCAGAAGGACAGCAGGAAGATTGGCAGGGAAATGGACTTGGTGATCAATTGCTGAGAACAGGGTGGAGTTTGAGAGCAAAGAGAGGGTGATCTGAGAAGTCACCATGGCCACCATGCTACACTTTTTACACCAGCCCTAATGTACAAACCCAACCCTGCCTCTCTCCAAACCAGGCCCATGACTGCATCTGGCTTTGGGTATCTTCTCTAATCTCCAGATTTAATCTGGTTTTTGACTCAAGATTAAATTCCATGCCTGAGATGTTCCCCCTTCCTCTCTCCTCTCCCCTTGCAGGGACAGGAAAACCAGCCTACTGCCCTGTTAAAGATCTTAAAGAACTGGCTGGATTGTCTTCCCTCTCCCACCATGGCCTTCTCCAGACCCCTCGCCTGCTCCTCAGCCTGAACTGCCCCATGTATGATTCAAGGAAGCCTGGCTAATTCTGTGATCCTAGACAGCTCCCTGACCCTGTCTGGGTTGTTTCTCCACCAGGAAAATGGGGATGCATGCCATCTGCTCCTCCCCAATCAGAGTCCTGACTAATTATGGCAAAAACTGGCGCTCATGAGAAAGAGTGGTTTAGAGGGGAGGGTATGTGCTATGGTGAGCGCTGTGAATTGTGTAAGACTTTTGAATCACAGACCTGAACCCCTAAAACAAATAATACATTATATGTTAATTAAAAAAAAAGAAGAAGAAGAGTGGTTTAGACACATACAGATAGTCCAGGTAAGGGTCAAGCCTTTATGTCCCAGACCTTATATCCCAGAATACAACCTTCCCAAAATATACACTTCCTCTTTCTGATGCAGCAAAGGGAAATACTGTGGAATGAGAAAGCTCATTTCTACTTCTCTCTTCCCTTTCCAGAATCAGGCAGTCCAGGTTCAGATGCTCTTTGTCGGGTGGTCCCACTGCCCACTCCTTCCCTAACTAGGGGCTCATGCCCCAGAACCCTCAGGAGAAGAGCCAAGCCTACCCCCGTTGCCGCCCTGGGAGCCGCGCAAACCGTAAGAGCCCCAAGGTCATCGCAGCTGCAGCTATGTACACCTTCTTGCCTGATAACTTCTCGCCGGCCAAGCCCAAGCCCTCCAAAGAGCTGAAACCGCTCCTAGGCTCCGCGGTCCTGGGGTTGCTGCTGGTGTTGGCCGCAGTGGTGGCCTGGTGCTACTACAGCGCCTCTCTACGCAAAGCGGAACGCCTGCGCGCGGAGCTGCTGGACCTCAACCGAGGCGGCTTCTCCATCCGCAACCAGAAGGGCGAGCAGGTCTTCCGCCTGGCCTTCCGCTCAGGCGCACTGGACCTCGACTCCTGCAGTCGCGACGGCGCGGTCCTTGGTTGTTCTCGCACAGCCGATGGGCGCCCCCTGCATTTCTTCATCCAGACTGTGAGGCCCAAGGATACGGTCATGTGCTACCGCGTGCGCTGGGAGGAGGCAGCTCCAGGGCGCGAGGTGGAACACGCTATGTTCCTGGGCGATGCAGCGGCACACTGGTACGGTGGTGCTGAGATGAGGACCCAGCACTGGCCCATCCGCCTGGACGGCCAGCAGGAGCCTCAGCCCTTCGTCACCAGCGATGTCTACTCCTCCGGCGCTGCATTTGGAGGCATCCTCGAGCGCTACTGGCTGTCATCGCGTGCAGCTGCCATCAAGGTCAACGACTCCGTGCCCTTCCACCTGGGCTGGAACAGCACGGAGCGCTCGCTGCGGCTGCAGGCACGCTACCACAACACGCCCTACAAGCCACCTGCGGGCCGCCCTGCCGTGCCAGAGCTCAGCTACCGCGTGTGTGTCGGCTCCGACGTCACTTCCATCCACAAATACATGGTGCGGCGCTATTTCAACAAGCCCTCGAGGGTGCCAGCACCCGAGGCCTTCCGGGACCCCATCTGGTCCACGTGGGTGCTGTACGGGCGTGCCGTGGACCAGGACAAAGTGCAGCGTTTCGCCCAGCAGATACGCCAGCACCGATTCAACAGCAGCCACTTGGAAATAGACGATATGTACACCCCTGCCTATGGAGACTTCGACTTCGACGAGACCAAGTTCCCCAATGCCAGCGACATGTTCCGCCGTCTGCGTGATGCCGGCTTTCGCGTCACGCTCTGGGTTCACCCGTTTGTCAACTACAACTCATCGTGCTTTGGTGAGGGAGTGGAACGCGAGCTGTTCGTGCGCGAACCCACAGGCCGGCTGCCCGCACTCGTGCGCTGGTGGAACGGCATCGGCGCGGTGCTCGACTTCACACGCCCGGAGGCTCGAGACTGGTTCCAGGGGCACCTGCGGCGGCTGCGCTCACGCTACGCTGTGGCCTCCTTCAAGTTTGATGCAGGCGAAGTCAGCTATTTGCCGCGGGACTTCAGCACCTACAGGCCGCTGTCCGACCCCAGCATATGGAGCCGACGCTACACTGAAATGGCACTGCCCTTCTTCTCCCTGGCGGAGGTCCGCGTGGGCTACCAGTCACAGAACATCTCATGCTTCTTCCGCCTAGTGGACCGCGACTCGGTGTGGGGCTATGATCTGGGGCTGCGCTCACTCATACCCGCCGTGCTCACCGTCAGCATGCTGGGCTACCCATTCATCCTGCCCGATATGGTGGGTGGCAACGCAGTGTCTGAGCGCACAGCGGGCGGTGGCGAGGTGCCCGAGCGCGAGCTCTACGTGCGCTGGCTGGAGGTGGCCGCCTTCATGCCCGCTATGCAGTTCTCAGTCCCGCCCTGGCAATATGATGCCGAAGTGGTGGCTATCGCGCACAAGTTTGCCGCACTGAGGGCCTCGCTCGTAGCGCCGCTATTGCTGGAGCTGGCTGGTGAGGTCACTGACACAGGCGACCCCATCGTGCGCCCCCTCTGGTGGATTGCGCCCGGTGACGAGACGGCACATCGCATCGACTCGCAGTTCCTTATCGGAGACACGCTGCTGGTGGCACCAGTCCTGGAGCCCGGCAAGCAGGAGCGAGACGTCTACCTGCCTGCAGGCAAGTGGCGCAGCTACAAGGGCGAGCTTTTTGACAAAACCCCAGTGCTGCTCACCGATTACCCCGTCGACCTGGACGAGGTCGCCTACTTCGTCTGGGCATCCTGACCCAGCCCAGGACCCAGGAACCCCACAGCCCTAACCTCTGCCTTCATGCAGGCCTTTCACCCTCCATCACAACCACATCGTGTATCCCCAGGACGTCTCCACCTCTGCACCACCCACTAAGTGGGTGCCGACATAAATGTGCCCAACCAGCCGGGGTAGGGCCAGGTGAGGGGGCGCTAAAGCAACTTCCCTTTCTAACGCACAATCCGAAAGACTGTTCCCCTCCACACTCACTCCAGTCTGCCAACTGGAGTGAGGTGGAAGAGAACTTGGAAGGAAAAGGTCAGCTCTCTTCCTGTTACACATGATTGTGTTTTAAAAGCACAAAAAGAAACCTTACCCTCCATCCTGACCTGAATGGCCATCTTTGCCCTTCTGAGGTGGGGACTTGATCCTCTTTAAGGTCCCAAAATAGCCCCCTGCCACACTTAGAAGGGCACATTCTTGATGTTGGAAGCCAGGTCCAGAGTTCCCAGCACTGGCTTGAAGTATGGCTGACCTGGTCCCACCCCAGCTAGGAAGATGGGATGGAGGTGTCGGGGCAACTGACAAGGAGAAAGGAGGTTCCATCCCAGAGGACAGGAAGACTGGGCAGAGCGCGGAGCCATCAATGTTGTCCCTCATTTGTGAAGAGACTCCTAACACTGCACTTACCGGTCCATGTAAACACATGGACTCAGCCATGGGCCAGGGCTATGGCCTATGGGCAAGGACTTGCAAGGCCGTGCAGGCCAGACTTGGTGCCTTAACTCAAGAACCTTTGTGTGTGTGTGTGTGTGTGTGTGTGTGTGTGTGTGTGTGTGTGAGAGAGAGAGAGAGAGAGAGAGAGAGAGAGAGAGGCACCATGTGTCCCTGAATCTACGGAATGAACACAACACTTCTGAAGCTGGATAAGCCAGGAAAGAGGGGGCAGGGAGCAAATTGGAGGTTTTGATTGTTGAGCTGGCCCCTCCTGTTTGATGTCCCTGGGAATCTAGTAGGAAATAAACAGCCCTTTCAAGATCTCTCAGCTGCTTCACTCCCTGTATACGTGGCAGGAGTGTAGCCTAAACGGGAGCACTGTTCTTATTCTGATGGTGGTGTGCTTTGGCACATGAGCTCTGTGGGCACATCAGCACCTGTAAATACACATACAGGGTAAGGTCTTTCATTTCAGCCATTTTCTCTTTCTAAGAAGAGCAACCTCAGCCAGAGTGAGTTGTTGCTGACTTTGCAGCTGAGTCTGAGGAAGAAATGGCTTGCCAAAGTGGGGAGGTGGGAAACAGGGCAGGGCTCAGCTTCCCTCAACCCCTAAAGAATGCATCCTTTTGCCCACTCCTCCACCCCCTCTATTTCCCCTATGTGAAAAATGCCTAATGAAAGTTTTGGGGCACTCTCGGATGTCCATGTTGAGTGCTGATTCTACCACTCTTGTCCATAAGCTGTTTGATTTTAAGTGAGCTGCTTAACCTTGTTGAGCCTGTTTCCTCATATGTAAAATGGTGATGATAATGCCTACCTCCCAGGTTGTTGTGGGAATTATAAGCAAAGATGTGTGTAAAGTGCCTGGCACAAGTAGGTGCTCAATAAAAGGTAGCTATTATACTATTATACTTTTTCGGGGGGGCGGTACACAAAAATAACAAGGATTTTTCCAGGCCCAACTGGCTTCCTCTGGGCTTACCTGTGACAAACTTTTCCCAAGTCTTTGCACATAACACCCAGTTGAGCTCTAAGTTTGTGACCCAAAGGACACTGTGGTCCAGGAAAAAGGCAAGAGGAGAGATATCTGAAGATGGGGTGTCAGGAGCCAGGATTCCTGGGTCCCCAGGAGATGGGGAGTAAATGAATTAACTTCCTTCTCCTTTTTGTCAAGAGCACCCACCAATCAGTACTCAATGATGAACCTCCTGGGGCACCCACCCACTGGCTGGGAAGCGGCTATAGAGGCAGAACACCGAGGCTGGGTCCTGGAAGTTTCCCTGAGTGGCTGGAGAGCATGACTGACACTTGAATGGCCCTCCAGGTTTCTGTGCAATCTGAAGCCATTTTAACCAACCTCTGGAGCCTCGGTTTCTTCTTATTTATTTATTTATTTATTTATTTATTTTGAGAGAGAGCTGGGGAGGGGCAGAAGGAGAGGGAGAGAGAGAATCTTAAGCAAGCTCCACGTCCAGCACAGATCCCAATGTGGGGCTCCTTCTCATGACCCTAAGATCATGACCTGAGCCAAAGTCAAGTGTTGGATGCTTAACCAGCTGAGCCACCCACGCACCCCAGTTTCTTCATCTATTCAATGGAATTTCTAGGATTCATTGAGATGTGCCTGTAAAGCACTTATGCAAAAATTGGCAAATAGTAAGTGCTCAATAAATGGTAACTCCTATCAACTCTTATTTTAGACAAGGGACACTAAACATGAAACAAAGAGAAGCTCTGCCTAGAACCTGTGTTGTCCAATGTGGTAGCCACTGCCCACATGTGGCTTCTTAAATTTAATTGTAAAATTAATTAAAATGAAATAAAGCTTAAAAGACAGTTCTTCAGGCACACTAGCCACATTTCAAGTGTTAAATGCCATGTGTGACCAGTGGCTAACCTATTGGACAGGGCAGATTATAGTTGCAGAAAGTTCTAGTGGACCAAGATGGAGGAGTGTGCGCTGCCTGAGATGGCATAGGGAGGGATAAAGCAATCTGTAAGGCCTGAGTAATCTGGCACAGAGGAGGAGGAGTATAAGGGCATGAAGGGCAGGCAGCAGCATCTCACAGCCTAGATGGGGGAGGAGGCACACCATACCCACTGAGCACTCACTGTATGCTGGGACAGGGCCAAAGGAAAGAGTGCCCTCGTCTGGCCAAATTCCAGCAAACCGGCCCCTGGCTTGCAATCTGATTTCTAGTCAGGCTTCTGCCAGTCTCGTTAATCACAAAGGCACAGATGAACAAACTGAAGCACTGAGAGAGGAGGGTATTGGCAGGAGATTAGTAACCACGGGAACCTGGTGTTCTGCATCCAGACGCCTAGAATCTCCTACCTGGTATTGTCCTACCTTTCAACAGCATTGCCCAGCCCTGGCCCATATACCACCAAGGATGGGGAGCCAGCTGAAATATGTATCTCTGAAGCTGCCGCCCAATGGTTCTAGGTCAAGAAGTGTTTCCCCTTCCCCCACTGATACCAAAAAAGAGAGGTTCAAGAAGTGGGGGTGGGGGGACTAGAATGGTAGGAGCCATGAGAAAGAGCTGGATTTGGGAAGATAGGGGGAGGTGAGGGAACTGGGCTGGAAGTTACCTTTCCCTAGTCTGGCCCCTTCCAGACTTGTCCAGTGCCCCATCCTCTTGTGCATTCTAAACTTCTCTCTCTCTGTACATCTGGGTGAGGGGACTCTCCCTACTCCAAGGGAATTTCCAGCACCCTTGTATGGCCAGGATTTCTCATTTGTCTCCCCTGTACCCCTGGGCTGGTTGGTGGGGACTGATTTGTGGGAATGGGGAACTCCTCCAGAGGTAATGGAGAGGATCAGAGTGGCCACTGCAGGAAATCTGGGACTGGGGCCTAATGTCCCCATTCTGTGACCCTGTATACCCTGAGAGTCTGCCTTGGTCTCCCTTCTAATACCATATGAATCAGCTGAACCCTAGCCAAGCCCTCTAAGCCCAAGATGTGAGTTTTCTGAGGGTCTTTGCCCTGTTCCCCAAGATTCGGGTAAAGTGTCTCTCACCCTGGTTGGCTCCAGAGCAAGTCTTCTGCTGGTTTCTGGTTGCTTCTCCTCTCCTCAGGTCCAAGGCTAATGGTGACCTCTCCATCCCTTTATCAGTTCTAGCCTGGACCACTGCAACGGTCTTCTAACTTTTTCAACTCTTGGACTCTTCAATCTAATCCACACAGCAGCTAAGGAAATCTTTCTGAAATTCAATCAAATCACTTAGGAAAATATCCAAGCTCTGATGTTCAAGGCCTCTAATATCTGAACACTTCTCATACCTCTGTTTCTGTTTTACTCACACACACATACTTATGAGTATATTTTGAAAAGCATTTGAAGAAATACTACCTTCTGTTCTGGAAACAGTTGCACAGCCCATCCCTGCAAGGCGAGGCCTGCCTGGACCCAGCCTTGAAGAAAACCACAGTGGCAACTGGGTGATTTCCTTTCCCGCTATTGTCCAACTCAGTGGGACTTCTGCTGACACCCTCCCTTCTCTGGCACACACCCCAGCTCCCAAGGAACAACTGGTTTTTATCTGAAGGCTAGTCATCTACTTCATCATGACCAAGGATCTTTCCAGCAGCTTGAGGGGAAGAGAGAATCCTTTTTTTTTTTTAATGCACTTTACCATTTTAATGGATTATACAGGAAAACAGAAGCTGACCTCTTTTTTATATTAAAATATAATTGATATAACATTATATTAGTTTCAGGTATACAATGTAATGATGGGATATTTCTACGTATTGCAAAGTGATCACCATAGTAAGCCCAGTTAATATCTGTCACCATACATAGCTACCAAAAAAATATTTTTCTTGCAATGAGAACATTCAAGATCTACTCTCCTAGCTACTTTCAAATATACAATAGTTTTATTAACAATAGTCACCATGATGTGTGTTACATCCCCATGACATTAATTTTATAATTGGAAATTTGTACCTTTTGACTCCTTCACCCACTAGGGGATAGGAGAATTCATGACCTGAAGCCGGGGTTGGGCTTGGGTGAGGAATGGGAAAAGACAGAAGAGGGGGTCCTGTCCCCGGGAGTCTCCGGTCTGAAGAACAGGAAGAGATTGTGCCTCTGTACTCTGTATCTTTAGGCTGTTTTTTCCTCCCTAGCCCCCTTTTCCCTCCTCAGGGAGTCCAGTTGAGGCCTTCCTATTACACAATCCTGAGCAGGAGGTGGATTGAGAGGGGAAAGGAAGGGGAGGGGAGGGGAGGGGAGGGGAGGAGAGGGGAGGGAAGGGAGGGGAAGGGAAGGGGGTAGGGGTGGAGAAAGGCACAGCTGATTTCGCTGCGCACCTATAGCACAGCCTCTAGGGGGCAGCAGCGGGGCCGGCACAGCCCTCCTCTAGAAAAGAAGGGACAGGTTGGGCCAACAATCTGGACCAATGGAGATGTAAGCCTCTGCTCCCCAAACATGGGGGCCCCACTTGTGCAGGTCTCATACCTGCACAAGTATTCCAATTGAAACTCTACCATCGAAGCTACCATTATAACTTCATTCCTTTGGGTCTTCAATTCAGCAAAGAAGTGCATACTGTGGGCATGTAAGGTATTGTGTCCGAGGGTCAGGAGGGCATTTTAGCTTTCCAGAGCCCACCCTGGTCGGGATAAGTCTGGTAAAGGCGGCACTGGGGGAAACAGGTGGAGTTTCAAGAGGAGCCTCTTTAGGTGTAGGTGGGGAAACAGGACAGTATTTATAGGATGGGTAGTTATTGGGGAAGGCTTCCGGGAGGACATGCTCTGGAGCTTGGAGGGCCCCGGATTAAAGGGGAAATTGCGGTCTCAGTCCCACATTTCTGGACGAGCTGGCCAGAAGCAAAGTGGTGATGATGACAAAGGCTACTCACCTGTCACGTCCATCTCAGGTTCACTCTCTCCCACCTCATCCACCTCCCGTAACATGCCCTGGTCCCACCCTGCCATGAATTCTTCCTGCAGAGAGTAGATGATACAATTTATGGGGGTCCCCACGCCAAAGTACCTGTGTTTTGTTTTTGTTTAATTTTTTAAAGATTTTACTTATTTGTCAGAGAGAGACACAGCGAGAGAGAGACACAAGCAGGGGGAGTGGGAGAGGGAGAAGCAGGCTTCCCGCCGAGCAGGGAGCCCGATGCGGGGCTCGATCCCAGGACCCTGGGATCATGACCTGAGCCGAAGGCAGATGCTTAACGACTGAGCCACCCAGGCACCCCAAGTACCTGTGTTTTAATGGAAAACTCTGTAAGGCCCAGAGAAATGACTCAAAAAGCCGTACGTAGTATTCTAAAGCAGAGTCTTTCCTTGGGAAGTTCATCCTCAAAGCCCCCCACATATAGGCAACTGCCAGGGCCATCTACCTTTTTTTTTTTAAGATTTTATTTATTTATTTGACAGAGAGAGCTAGAGTCAGAGAGCACAGTGCGGGGGAGGGGAGGAAGCAGGCTCCCCGCTGAGCAGGGAGCCCGATGAGGGGCTCCAAACCAAGACCCTGGCATCATGACCTGAGCCGAAGGCAGACGCTTAAAAGACTGAGCCACCGAACTGCCCCACCGTCTACCTTCTTAAGCCTCAACTTCCCCAGCTATAAAAATGAGCAGCAAAATTAGGTCATTTTCCAGGTCCCTTCCAACGCTGACGTATAAGGTTTTAGCATTTTGAGCTTCAACAGCCTCCCATGCTGAGAGCACGGGGCTGGCCAGCCCTTGTTAGGAGGCAGCTAGTCTGTGGTTTGGCACCACTGCCCAGCCGGCATTTATTAAATCAGTGGGATGTGGTCCCTGCTGGCCTGGAAAGAGAACATTAAGCTCCAAAAACTTCCTGCAGCAGGCCTCCTTCAGAGAGCACTGCTCAGAGGGGTGAGGAACAAAACCATTCAGGTCCTTGGCGGTGCTCCAAGATCCTGTTCACTAGTATTTTTGCCCTGTCTGCACGGAGAACCCGTGACTGAAAACATCTGGAAGCCTGCTAAAGACTTGGGTGACTTCTCTCTCTTTCCTTCAGGGGTGGCTGTTCTCGACCTTGGTAATCCAAGTTGACCTTTGCCAATGCCCCTTCACATCCAACCTTCTGCACTTCACTGGGCAACAACCCTCTAATAAAATCCACATGAATCCATCTGCTAACAGCTTCTGGAAGGGCTGGAGGATCTAACACCTGCCCCGCATTCCTTGAGCCCTAGTAGCAAGGGAGAACAGGGCTGAGACCCAACTCCCGCGCCTCTGGGTCTTACAGTTGAATTGGAGAGAAAGGGAGTAGGTAGGAAGAGAGAAATGTCGATGAGAGCTTGCTAAGGGTGCAGAAGGCAGCTGCAGGCAAGGAGGGCACAGGTGGAGTGACGGGGCTGCTGGATAGCCTAGCAGAGTCCCCCAGGCCTGGGCATGCCTCTTGCCAGTGACCTCAAGCCATGCTGACCAGGTTCATGGTGACTCATGGGGTCCATGTGTCACAGGCCTGGTGGTCCAGAGTTGTCTGTCCCTTGTCTCCCTCTTGTGACCTGGGATATGTCACAAATTCCTTGGGTCTCCATTTTAGGAAGTATCAACTGAGAACCCACGACATTTGTGCCTGGTGCCAGGGAGAGGGTGCATCAGTGAGTAGAACACACCCAATTCCTGCGCTCTGGCCCCACTGGCTTGTATATCCTGTCCGCCTACAGGTCACAGTCTCAGGTACACTGGCGGGCTGGGGTCAGAGTGTTTGCAGTTCCTGAGGCAGGAGAACCACCCTGGCAGTGTCTGCTCTCTTCTCTCCGACTCTCCTCCCTCAGCTTCTCTGGGGCATAATGCGTGGACACAAGATTCCCTCTGGCTAAGGTCAGAGCTCCAATTCACTTTAGCTTTCTCCCCACCGAGGGCAAGAGTCCCCAAGAAATAAAGACAACAGGTTAGATGGACAGATAAGCTGCCTGAAGTTTATTTATAAAATACAAGGACGCACTTACTGCACCTAGACTTTTTTCTTAACTCCTCCTTTGCCTTCCTTTTCACCCAGCTGAGACGTTTGTTTGCTCTCTGAGAGTCCTCAGCTGATTTTACTAACCGATCTGCTCTTTGCTACGATGAGCCAAAGACCCACACAACCTTCCCCGAGGCTGACACTGTTCATCTCAGAAGGCCCTCAAGGATCCCACTGAGGTAAATGACTCCGCTCTGGTCAGCTCAGGACGCTGAGGAGCGGAGAAACTGGTGTCCTTCTTGGAGCGCGGCCTGCATCTCCTTGAACTGAGCCAACTGGCAGGCCTCGTCCAGCCCCAGCCAGCGGTAGGCCTGGTGCTCTTGGGAGAGGCGGATCTCCACGTTGTAGTCCTTCACCTCGGCCAGCCAGTAGATGACTGTTTTAGGCTTCTTCCTGGCCACATAATTGAGCTCCATTCTGAATCCCTCAATGATGGTCAGCTGGCCGGCTGCTATGCCGGCTTCCTCCTGAGTCTCCCGCAAGGCCGTTTCCAAGTCATCTTCTCCTGGTTCCACATGGCCTGGTTAGGGAAAAAAAAAGGAAAGGGAGCAAGAGAGCATCTTCAGCAAAGGTGGAATTTTCAGGTCTGATGATTTAAAGATGGGGGTCTTTGGTGGCTTTTCTAGATGTTGTTAGGCTCAAGGGGGCCTAGAGATTGGCAATATCCTAACTATGCCTAGGAATGGGGAGCAGAGCTGGGAGCGTCTGGGCAATTCCTCCCCCCGACCCCATCTTCTCTGCAGAGAGTTAAACAGACCATGTGTTTGGCAAGTCTGGTCTAGAAGACGGCTCTTCAGTGGTGAGAGAGATGGCCTCCCTCAGACCTCTGCTTTCTTATCCTTTGGAGCCCTCCTCATCCCATGTTCTCAGGGAACCCTTTCCCTTGGAGACCTTAAATTGATCTTCTGAAGGAGGGGCAGTCCCTTCTTGGCAGACAGGAGCAGCTGAGGAGGGAGCGCTTTGCCTACAATCTACAGTGAGGACTTAACACTGTCTTAGTTGGTCCCTGAAGTCCCAGGGCCAACAGGCTCCAAAGCCCTGCTGTTTCCAAGTAGCTATCAAGGCTTTTCCACATTGTTTTCATCTTTCTAACTGAGCAAGGCCAGATTCCAGTTTCACAGGGAAATTCCTGATGGGAACTTAGACTAAGGACAAGCTGAGAGCCCGTTCTAAGAAAATTTGTTGGCAAGACCCAAACCCAAGGAGACAGCTGCCAAGAAACTGTTGTAGGAGAGCCTGAAGCTCTGCAGAGTGGGAGCAGGCCTCAGTTTTGCCTCCAGGCCTTCCCTGCAAATTCTCAGCCTGCCTGGAGGGGCCCAGAAGGACAGGGAGGGGTCTGGCAGCCCCTGTCAGCACATGGCTCCAGAGAGTTGCTGGGGGCCTCCTGGATCAGGAGCTCCTGGGGAGTAGGAATTGTTAGCTGTTCCCTTCTTGGTTCCGACACAGGGCTATATGCTAGCTCTCCACCTTCCCAGGGGTTCTCACAGCAGTGCCCGGAGTCAGAGAGGTTGCTGCACAGCTCCCACAGAGTCAGGACTTAAAAACCCAACCTAGCTCATGGCTTCTGGAGAATTTTCTCTGTACAGCACCTCATGTAGCCGTGTACACAAAGCCAGGTAGGTACTGCATGGGGGGGCGGGGAGAGAGGGGTGCTGGTGGTGAGAGAGGTGCGCTGATCCTCATGCCCCATCCGCACTCAGAAGTGTGGGGCATCTCTGAACGTGCCCTTCCCAACGGCATCTACGCTCCATCTACCCACCAGCGTTAACAGGACAACCTCTCCCCAGGCCCAAGCAGGACAAAATTTGGAGAGGTCCTTTGAAATCTTTCAGCGAGAGGTACTATGCAATGACTTTGGCAATCAGGAGACAAGTGTGAACATTCCTATTCATAGTATTTGTGACACTTCTGTCCCTTTCACCTTATTTCTCCTTAGTGAAATGCAAATGTGCAAAGTTTACTTCCTGTTCCGCTTTCCTTATTTTCCTCCAACCCTGGATCCTTCCTCACCCCTCTCCCACGGCACTCCCCTTTAAAGTCTCTGCTCCATTCTGTCTGGGGGCTGCTCACACAGGGCTCCTGACCTGTAACCCAGTAATGACTAGACCCCAAGGTCCCCAATTCCCAGCTCAGTGCCTTTTCTCCATTTACCACAGAGGCTGGTGCTCCAGTAAATGACTGACACACACACACACACACACACACACACACACACACACACACACAGACCCCCTTCTGCCCTGGGATTCAACCACAGAGTTCTATTTCCAGCTCCGGCCTGGCATGCAGACCATGTATGTCAGGAAGGATCAAGGGCTCCTGCCCACCCCACCCCGTCCTGCTGCACAGTCAATGGGACGTAAGCTTTATGGGGTGCCTGATAGGGTAGCTTTCTAAGCAACGCTTGGCACTTTCTCGAGAGCCAGCCCCTCTGCCTTGCACCTTTGGGAGGAGTCCAGTGATGAATGCCGTCTGATGCCTGCAGCAGTAGAAACTCAATTGCAGGTTTGTCCACCGTGGGAATGAGGCATCTTCGGAAGATGATCAAGCCACATGCTCTCAGGGCCATGGTCTATTTGAGGACTTAAGAAGATGGGAGACATTGGGAAGTTACACAAAACAGGAGGATCCATCCTGGGGGCAGCATCTGGTGCTGGGGAGTAGCACAGATCAGCTAATAGTGACCTCATCAACTACAGAAAAAGGCAGCATTCCAAGGACCAGTGGGGGGAAATGAGGAATCAGAGACTAATTTGTGAATGATGGTAGGACCCTGGCCCCTACCCTGTCTGTGCAGCTCTATCCCAACTCCTCCAAGGTCTCCCTGCTAAGACACAGGGCTGGTGTGAGTGTGTTAAGAGACTGGAGGTCCTCGGAGGCAAACCCCCTGAACCTGAAGAGATGCTGGGAATGGGAGAGATGAGGAATATCATCATCAAACCCGTGGTCCCATTTCCCTCAGCCTCCAGCCTGAGTCTGCGGGGCAGAGACTCCAACGATGGGGTTTCTGATGGCCTGAGGGGTCACTTAGGAAAGGTAGCTTGGTGTCCTAAAAACATTTTTGTTATTGATATTTTGTCTTTTATCCATGTTTTAGAATGTTATACATTCACATGGTGCAAAATCCAAAGTACAAAAAGGCACACACAGTAGAAAGTCTCTTTCCCACCCAATGAGAAGCACACTGGCATAGTGGGTCAAGAGTATGACTCTGTAGCCTGGGGTCAAGTTCTGACTTTGCCACTTATTCACTGTGTGCTTAGCTCCTAAGCCTCAGTTTCCTCTGCTGTGAAACAGGATAGTAACAGTTCTACCTCAAAGGGTTGCTGTGAGATCACATGACTTAACTTTTGTAAAGGGCTTGCCTGGCATGTAATGAGCACTCGGTTGGTTTCAATATGCATAGGAAAATGTCTGGAAGGATACACATCATTAATAGTGTTTTCTGGAGGACGAGATTATGGCGAGACTTTCATTTTCTAGTCCCTATATTTCTGCATTGTTTGGAAGTTCACAGAGAACATTTATTAATTTTATAATCACCAATTCAGTAAAGACTAAAATTTTTTAGTCTTTTCCATTTCAGTTACTTTTATTTTCTTTTAAGATTTTTTTTTTTTTTGAGAGAGCACAAGCAGGGAGGAGAAGGAGAAGCAAACTCCCTGTGAGCAGGGAGCCCGACGCAGGGCTCAATCCCAGGACCCTGAGATCATGACCTGAGCCGAAGGCAGACGCTTAACCGGTTGAGCCACCCGGTGCCCCTCAGTTACTTTTCTATTTCAGAAAAGAATGTCCACAACAACAAAAGACAGAAAGGGAGAAGAGTAGGAGTATCTGCAGCAGTGAAAAAACAATTCATCATCTGAAGGGGGTCGTGTCATCAAGGTAACAAAAAATATGGAAGATCTCTTATGTAAGGCCTCACTAAAGAAAATGTGTCATTGCTTTGGTCAACAAATATTTATTGAGTACTGACTATGTAATAAGTACTGTGCTAGGCCTTTGCTCTCATGCAGTTTATATTTTAATGGGAGAGGCAGATTTTTTTTTAAAGATTTGGTTGGGGGGGAGGAAGGAGAGAAAGAATCTCAAGCAGATTCCATGCTGGGCTCAGAGCCTGTCCTGGGGCTTGATCCCACAACCCTGAGATCATGACCTAAGCCCAAACCAAGAGTCGGACACTTAACCAGCTGCACCACCCAGATGCCCTGGAAGAGGCAGAATTTAATCAAATAATTAAGCAATTTAAAAAATAATTGCCGATAAGGTATGTGCTACAAAGGAAAAATGTGTGATAGGTAACCTGACCTTGTCTGAGGGATCAAGGAAGACTTCCTGGAAAAAGAGATGTTTGAGCAGAGAAGTAAGGATGAGTAAAAGGTAAGTTGGCAATGGGAAGGAGGGAGAAAGTATGTTCCAGGCGGAGGGGACAGCATGGGCAAAGGCCCTGAGGTAGGATGGCAGAACTGAGAGAAAATCAGGTGTCTCAAATGCAGCAAAGGCCTAGGACAGTGGCCCAGGCAGGAAAAGATCTAAGTCAGTAGGGCCTCATCTGCAAGATTCCAGGGCCAAAGAAGGCTCTGGTGCACAGATAGCACAGCTGATGCAGAGAGGATGGCTGGAGCTGGAGGTAATGTTCTCTATGGCCCCCATGCTGTTACCCATCAAGATGAGCCTGGGGACGCCTGGGCGGCTCAGTCGGCTCAGGTCATGGTCCTGGGTCCTAGGATGGAGCCCTGCCATCGGGCTCCCTGCTCAGCAGGGAGTCTGCTTCTCCCTCTCTCTCTGACCCTCCCCCCACTTGTGCACGCTCGCTCTTTCTCTCTCACTCAAATAAATAAAATTTTAGGGGCGCCTGGGTGGCTCAGTCGTTAAGTGTCTGCCTTCGGCTCAGGTCATGATCCCAGGGTCCTGGGATCGAGCCCCGCATTGGGCTCCCTGCTCGGCAGGAAGCCTGCTTGTGTTCCTTCTTTTGCTGTGTCTCTCTCTGTCAAATAAATTAATTAAAATATTGAATAAATGAATAAATAGAATGTTAAAAAAAAAAAAAAAGATGAGCCTGCATCTGTCAAAGGCACAAAAATCAGACCCAAAATGAATCTCATTCTTCAGGACTGCCAACAGATAGTTTACCAAAAAACCAAATGCACCCAACACTGATCTTTCTAAATGTTTCTTTCCTTTTTTTTTTTTTTAGATCTTATTTCTTATTTATTTATTTGAGAGAGAGAGAGCATGAGCGGGGAGGGGAGGGGCAGAGGGAGAAGAAGACTCCCCATTGAGCAGGAGCTGCATATGCGGCTCCATCCCAGGATCCCAAGATCATGACCTGAGCGGAAGGCAAATGCTTAGACGACTGAGCAACCCAGATGCCCCAGTAGCAGGCTTTTTAAAACATTATATTCTATTTCCCTGGTCTTCCTATTTATGCCAAGAACTTTCCCCATTCTGGAAACCAGAAAGAAGCACCCTGTCACCACAGAACTGGTGAACAGAGGATCAGATGTCCACTTTCTCCCTATGCTATGGACCCATGGAGAGGACAGTTGTTCTAGAAAGGCAAAACTCCAATCTACCCTTTTCAGTTGCTTGGCTTAAGCCAGCTGTTCTCTAGAATTTCTCTCCTTTCCCATACACATTACTTCTACTCATGCTTTCAGAAACAGCTCAGTGTCACCTCTTCTGCGAAGCCTCTGGCTTCCAATCATCTCATCTTCTGGGCCTTCAACACGGCTTGAATAAACTTCTGTAGGGTTTGATCGGAGAAGAACACTCAGAAAATTAAGGATTTAGTGTAGGGATTAGATCTTGTGCAATTATGGAAGTCGATGGAGAAATCCATGCAACTCTGTCACCTCTGCATCTGGTGTTGAGGCTGCAGTCTCTATAGGTCAGCCAGGCCAACAGTTGGGAAGGGAAGCTGGATGCGAAGTGGAGGAGAGCAAGGAAAACTGGAACTTGTGAAGACAAACCGGATCCTATGAGGACAAGTAGAACTCCTGAGGACAAACTGAAACCTGTGACTTCCTTTCACCATCTCCAAGCTCATTAACGTGGGTAACTTCGAGGAGCTGGAGCCCTTTGCCATAGAGCTAAATGTTCATCTGGCCCAGCACCCAGAGTATCTGAAGGAGGAGATTCAGCAGGATTTGGGGAGCTGCAGGCCTGGGTGCTTTAGCCGGCACCAATAAGGTGAACCAGCAGATCAGCATTCAAAGGTACACACTGCCACATGCTTGGTATCCTGCTCTCTTTTACAGTGTGCTGGCTGCTACTTCACTTCAGCTTCCCAAATCGTGCACACAATTTTCTTGAGGTCGACCCTAACTTGGAACCATATAGGAAGGGAATCCTGGGAAACACAGTTCCAGCTTAGCCAAGTAGACACAGTACAAAGCCACCACAAGCACAATACCTAGTCTGGTAAGTCTCAGGCTGTACCTTTGGCAGGGAAGATCCAGATTGTGCACTCTGTCTCCTTGGAACCCAGCACAGCAGCTCTCAACAGATGTTCATTGACTCAACAGAACACTCTCCCCACATCCCACTCAAACAAATGCTCAGGGTATGTTCTGGGATTTTGGGAAATAGCCCAGTGTTTTCCTGAAGAGTGCCATTTACATAAAAGTCAATGGAGCTATTGTTGTAGGTTTTCTGTTTTTCTGGAGACCATGGAGTGAAACTGTCCTGGGGTTTGAAAGAGGCCAGCTTATAGAGAAACACACACACACACACACACACACACACACACACACACACACACACACGACTCCAAGTGGATTCAAACCTCAGGGGGTTAAAGAACACAGCATCCAATATGCAAATGTGCTTGCAGCCAGGATTGCAGAGATGAGAACTCTAGGCTGACAGCAGGCAATTCACACTTCAGAAAAGTGGCAAAGTGCCTTAGGTGGTTAAAAAAAACCTGAACAAAAAACTCCTCAATGTCATCAGAAGGTTCCAGAAGCTAAGGAAAAGTGCTCTTGCCTTTCTCTATATATACATTTCCCTTACAGCTTAGGAGGTTCAGGACCTAGGTGCCAAAAAATAATTCACAGATAAATGGCTGTACTGATGTGTTGTGTTCCAATGTTTTCATCAAATTAATCAGTGTGCAATTGCAAGCATAGCTCAACCCCCAAAAGCCCTCACAAATATACCTTTAGATACAGAAAGAGCTCCCCAAATCCTCTCAGCGTGTTCCTTATAATCTAAAATCCCTTTAGCAGAAACTCTTCCATGCCACTATGTTATCAATTAAGCCTTGACACTGTGCCAGCTACACTGTGCAAGGTTCTTTACATGTGTATTTTTTAATGTTCAAGACAAATCTTCATCATAAGCAGGATTGTCTCCAGTTTTAGATAAGGAAACTAAGATTCAAAAAGGTTAAAATACTAGCCCAAGAGCATAGCTGGTCTGTGAATGGCAAGATTTGAATCCAAGTAAGCCTAACTCCGAAGTGTGTATTTTTACCCCCTTCCACAGCTCTGCTTAATGTGAAAGAGCAGAGCTTAGAGCACAGATGGTCCTGAGAGAGGACATGCAAATAATTTATACAATTATTTCCAGTTCCCAAATTCCCAGTCTTTGATCTATATTCGCATGGAGGATTTTTAAGGTACCTGGCTGGAATCCTTTCCACAGGACAGGTTTTAGTTGGGGTGGAGGAGGGAGGGTGTGTAGATGAAGGTCCTGGTGCCCAGAGTTGACCCTGGGGAGGTAAAGTGTAGCCTGAGGCCCCGAAACTTGGCCTATCTGATAAGAGTTTCTATGCGTCCTCTGCTTTTTCTCTGAGAAGCAGGAACCTAAAATCACATGTTCAAAACTTCATCAGGTAGCCTGGGGGTTCCCAACAACCAAGTGTTGGGAATACCTTTAATGCTAGCCTTGGACAAGCACACAAGCAACTAACTTAGGGTGCTGGTATCCAGGAAAGTTGCCCAGGCCACTCCACTGTAAGGAGGAAGGCCAACTCTGCCTGCCCACAAGCAACTCCGACTGCTCAGTTTTCCCTTTCTTCCCCCATCATAATGGTCTTTTCTGATTCTCCAACTCCCCTCTTCCCTTTCAAAGGATTGAACAGAAATGAGGTGCCCATCTGTGAATAAAGCTCTTTCTTGTAAAAACAACAACAAAAAGAGAAAAAGGAAAAGGAAAGAAAAGGAAAAAGCTTCCAACTACTGTGAATAAATTGAGACCAAGAAAATGTTCCCTCAATTGCACCTTTTCCTGGACATCTGCCACTCTCTTTTCTCATAGAAACCAACCTGCTGAGTCATCTTGCTATCTTTGCTATTTGGCTGAGGGCAGAAACGGGAGATTTCACCTGTAATGGCATGAATATTGGCTTCTAGGATGAGGCCAAAGTCAGACAAGGTTGGAACAAAAATCATTCCTAGTAAAGAGGATCTGTTAAGTGGCCTATTAGTGCCATCTGCTGTACAATTCTAGAAAGCAAACATGGGGAATTCTAATATTAGAGCCTGAAGGGATTTACTTACTCATCTAACATCTGTTGAGTGTGTCCCATTTGACAAGCAGTGTGACAGGACTGAAGAGTGGATATGAAGCTGAATATTATAAAGCCGCAGCTTTCTAAGTGTTCACAGCCTCATGAAAGTGAAAGGTACTTAGACAAGTTCCCAGTTTATTTTGTGCACCATAGGGGTATGTATAAGATGGAAAGGAAGCAACGAAGAGAGAGTGATTATCTTTAGGTCAAAGGGACACCCCATAAGGATTCTGAAGGACGGCTAGGAATTCACCAGGCAGAATAAAGGTGGAGGCAACGGGCATTCCAGGCAAAGGGAGGAGTGTGGGTAAAGACCCTCAAGCACAAAATGACATTCCACTGATAAACAGTTTGTAGGCAATGAGGAGGAGCCTTTGACTGGTTTTAGGCAGGGCTGCCAATATGGTCAGATTGACATTTTACAAAAACGAATTCTGGCAGCAAGGAAGGTAGAGAATGGATTGGAAGATTGGAGGCAGGAAGATCAACCAGTCACAAGCTTTTTGCCAACAACAGTCCAGATGACAAATGATATACAGTTAAATTAAGGCAGAGACCCCGAGAAAGGAGAGGAAGGGATGAATTTGAGAGATATCTCAAAAAGAAAACCAACAGTATTTAATGTTTCATTGTCCAAGGAAGAGGGGTGGGGGAAAGGGGAGAAGAGAGAGAGAGAGGGAGGGAGAGGTTGTTTGGTTTGGGTGACTAGAGAAGTTGGTGGAGTAGGAAGTAGAAAGTAAGCTAATGATTTGTTTGGGAAAAGATGAATCTGAAGTGCTGTTGACTACCCACAAGGTAAATGAACAGATGGAATTGTGCTCAGTGATCATCTCATTCCAACTCTTCATTTCCAAAGATGAAAATTTCCTACTAGAGAAAGATTTTGCTCCCACCATAGATACCTCTGCAAGCCACTTCCCTCTACTTGGGTACGTCTGCCTGTGCATCTGGTATTCTGGTATTCAAAGCATTTTATCCTCCTACAGACAGAAACAACATGGAAAACCATGGCTAGCTTTGCAGTGAAAAAGACCCAGCTCCCTAATTCAACAGTTGTATTACTTTAAGCAAAATACTTCTCTAAGCCTCATCTGTAAAGAGGGTAACTTCTACTTTACATGATTGTTGTAGAGTTTAAAAAACACATATATAGGATCTGACATAAAGAAGTACTGAATATATATGAGTCACTTTCACCCCTGTTATCATAAAAGGTCATCAGGAAGCTTCTGTGTTATGTTTCAATGGCAAGCTCTTAGCTTCTTCTGATAGCTGAATCAAGAAATGGCTTTTCATAATTCCAGCAAAACTGCTGGTGAACACACTGTTCACCACACCATTTATATTCCTTATGCATAAAGTACCACAACATAAATTCCTTTCAATAAGTACTAGGAAGAAATTTCACTCTTTTGCGAAAAATGGTTTCCTTATTTCTCTGACAAGTTTTGAGCTAAATTGGGTACTTGCAGTAAGTCTACTGGCCTTGTTAGCTAGTATATTTGTTTGTTTCTATTATGAAGGTAATAGGTACCATTTTTTGAGGGGTTACTGCTTGCCAGGCATTGTGCCAAGTGCTTTACTTTCATTATTCCACTTAATCTTCACAACAACCCTCTGAGTCTTCACCGCAATTTTTCAGAAGAGGAAAAAGGAAAGCAGGTCTGCCTGACTCCCAACATCATTGCTCTTAACCTCGACTCTGTATTAGCGTTTTACATTTGGCTATTTGATTGCACTGTTTATTTTCTTTCTTTTTTTTTTTTTTCAGAGATACAGTAACAAATACATAGGGCCCAAAACCAGGCCAGAACAAAGGAAAAGGAAGTTCTGGTTTAGATGGTGGGACTCTGGTGATTTTCTTTTTTTACTACTGCTGATTGTCAAGATATTATCTATTCAACAGATGAAGCCATTAGAACATACAAAATCTCTTCTGGAAAGCAGACAGGGTATAAAGGGTAACAACAAAGTGAAACTGAGGCCAAGGGCACTCCTGCCGCCGGTCCCTAAACCCGGAACTCAGAATTCCGATGTCCCACCCCATCACCACCAGCAAGCGGGCCAGCAATGCTCAGAGCCATAGAACCCTCCCCTCTCCCTGAGGATAGAGGAAAACTGAGGTCCTGAGAGCAGCCGGGGCCTGGCCTGCCCACGCCTCACTGAGAGTCTGGTGTGTCCACCCTTGACGGTAGACTTGACGGTCCACCCTTCCGCAGCGACGGAAGATTATTCAACTGCAGATTCCCATCCCTCCAACGATCAGTTTCTCCGTGGAGAACTTCACCCAGAACCCCCTAAGACTACTCACCCAAGCCCAGGGCGGCAAAGGCAGGCCTTGAACAGAAGCGGGGCGGGGGGGAGTACGACGACCAATCCGGAAGGTTCGGTTGCGCTTAGAGCGACCAATAGGATAGGGTAGAAGGCCCCTCCACCCGCCTCAAAGATGCCGTACTTTCACTTAGAACGTCGCGAGATCTTCACTCATGCGGTATGATTGGTTGAAAGACGCAGCTTGAGAGTTACGCCCACTGCTTCCCTGATTGGTCTTCTCGAGAAGAAGGCCTCTAACGACAACGAGCTCCCCCGGCGCCCATTGGTGGATGAGGCGGGGCTGTCGGCGCCCGGGCGCCGGCGCGGGCGTTCGAACCCGCGCTTGGTGGCGTTACCATGGGGATGCGGCCTGGCCGGCGCCTCAAAAACTGGTGAGTTGACAGCACGCCCGCCAACTTTGGGGCTCTCTCCTGTCGGCATTGTCTTCTGTCCTCAGACAGGGTTGACCGAGGGGGAACTTGGAAGCTACTGAGGTGAGAAATGGTGGGGAGAATCGGGGAGGAGAAGGGTAGGCCTCTGCCCCGCGGGAGAGGGCACGCTGGACGCCTATAGAGCGCGAGAGGAGGCGGCGGTTGTAAGGAAACCGGGATTTGGCCTTTCCTGGTTGTTCGAACGCTCACCTACTCTCCTACCCTTCATCCCCTTATCTCTGCTTTTTCTTCAGTGATTATCTCGAGCGCTACTTCTCCCATGAAGCCTTTCTGAGTCTCGAAATTTTCTTGCCTTTGAACCCATGGCCCTGAGTGGAACCTTAGAGCACTTCTATCCGGCTTTGGGTTATTTGTGTACTTCCGTGAGCCTCATTCTCCTCGTTCCTCCCATATAATTTAGAGGTTTTTTGAGGCAGAGCGACCATCTTTTATTCCCAGTGTCTTACACACAGTAGAGTTTTCAGGAAATATTTGTTGAGTTGAGTTTAATTCACCACAAATGGATTGGGTTCCCCTCTATGCACTGCCCTGTTTTCCCTCCCGTTCAGAGGGTTTTGTTGTTGTTGTTTTTTATGGGAGTAGAGGGAGGGTACCCTAATCTCATATTCGGTAGGACCTGAAAGTCCACGGTTGGCCTTTCCACTGTTGGTGAAAGGAAAAATTTTTTTGTAGTGCTTGCTAGAACTCTTCTGGTATTGTGGCTTTTAATCTTATTCTCCCAATGCTTTTATTAAACTCCTTAATGAGTCTGCTTAAAACCATTCTGTTGTTGCTGAACGCCAGGAGAATCTCAGTTTCTTAGTGACCCACAGCTGTTGCCACATTTTAAGAGTGCTGTGGAAAACGGTTTTAAAGCATTTTCTCCTTTGTATTCTCCTTGTAGTCACTCTGCTTCAGGTGCATATAACAGCTGCTCTGGTAGTTGTCCATTCATCAGCTGTCAATTGCATTACCAAGACTGTTGTTTTGTCAACTCATAAGACTATATATTGCCAATCTGGATTGTTGATGATTCTCCTGTGAAATTCATAGCTCAATGATGATTAATAAGAGGATTGAAAAAGTCAGGTATAGCAGCTATGTTATTATTATCCTCTTATAAAAGTTTGACCACAACCATATAGCTAAACGGCAGATCTGTGACATGTAATGGAAACCAGACTGGGGATTCAGGGTTTGGCTTTGGCTCTGTCTCTACTCACTGTGGCTGACTTTGCAAGTCATTTAGCCCTTTTAGACCTCACTTTTTTCAACTGGAAAATCAAAGTGTTGAATTATATTAGAATTCCTGTGACTCTACTATCAACTTAGTCAAGCAATTGGTTATTTTTTTAAATTCCAGTATAGTTAACATACAGTGTTACTAGTTGCAGGTGTACAATACACTGATTCAGTAATTCTCTACATTACTCAGTGATCATCATAAGTGTACTCTTAACCCCCTTCACCAGTTCACCCATTCCCTCCACCCACCTCCCCTCTGGTAACCATCAGTTTATTCTCTGTAGTTAAGAGTCTGTTTTTTGGTTTGTCTCTTTTTTTCTTAAATCATTTGTTTTGTTTCTTAAATTCCACATGGGGTGAAGTGATACAGTATTTGTCTTTCTCTGACTTACTTCACTTAGCATTTTATCCTCTAGATCCATCCATTTTGTTGCAAAATGGCAAGATTGCATTTTTTTTATGGCTCCATAATATTCCATTGTATATGTATTCCATCTTCTTTACCTGTTCATCTATTAAAGAATACTTGGGGGGCGCCTGGATGGCTCAGTCGTTACGTGTCTGCCTTTGGCTCAGGTCATGATTCCAGGGTCCTGGGAACGAGCCCCGCATCAGGCTCCCTGCTCCGTGGGAAGCTGCTTCTCCCTCTCCCACTCTCCCTGCTTGTGTTCCCTCTCTCGCTGTGTCACTCTCTCTCAAATAAATAAATAAATAAATAAAATCTTCAAAAAAAAAATACTTGGGCTGCTTGGCTGTTGTAAATAATGCTGCAATAAATAATGCCATAAAAATAAGGATGCATTTATACTTTTTTTTTCTAGAGAGAGTGCATGTGCAAAAAGGAGAAGGGGAGGGGCAGTGGGGGAGGGAGAAAGAGAATTTTTTTTTTTCCTCAAAGATTGTTTTTTTTTTTTGTCAGAGCGCACACACACGTGGCGTGCAGGGGGGAGCAGCAGGCAGAGGGAGAAGCAGGCTCCCCGCTGAGCAAGGAGTCCAATTCGGGGCTTGATCCCAGGACCCTGGGATCATGACCTGAGCTGAAGGCAGATGCGTAACCGACTGAGCCACCCAGGCCTCCGGAGAGAGAGAATCTTAAGCAACGAGCCCAGTGTGGGGCTCAGTCTCACGACCCTGAGATCATGACCTGAGCAGAAATCAGGAGTCCGTTGCTTAACGGACTGTGCTACCCAGGTGCCCCTATTTTCAAATTAGTGTTTTTGTATTCATATTCATATGTACCAGTTTGCATTCCTAACAGTGCATGAAGATCCTTTTTTCTCTACATCTTCACCAACACTTGTTGTTTCTTGTGTTTTTTATTTTAACCATTCTAACAGATGTAAGGTGATATCTTTTTGTGGTTTTGATTGCATTTCCCTGATAATTAGTGATGTTAGGCATCTTTTCATGTGTCTGTTGGCCATCTATATGTCTTCTTTGGAGAAATGTCTGTTCATTTCTTCAGGCAGTTGGTTATTGATGTCAGGTAAACATCACACGTTCAGCTTTCCAAGGACTGTACAGCTGGAGCTGATAGCTGCCATTTATTGAGCATTTACCTTGTGCAAAGCACTATATCAGGCTTTATATAAATATTACATTTTTCTTAGCATAGTATATCAATGTACTGACCACATATTATTTCATTAAAAGCTTTTGGTTTATGTTATTTATTTAAATCTTTAGCTGTTATATGTCCTAATGCAATGTCTGTGGGGCAAACTAGGGCATGATCCTCATCTTCCAGTTTAGGAGGAATAGCAGTTTCTTTGGGCTGCCATTTCATTGTTTGTAATGTAAGGAGTTGAACTCTTCTCAGTCCCTTACAGATTAATTGATCAATTAATCCACTTTCTTGTACTGCCTTAGCAAATCTGTTTGTAATTTGTGCAGAGTAAATCCTCAACGAATTTTGTTAAATGAGTAATAGAGTTTTACTCATACTTTGAGTATTGTGGTCATTGTATACTTCCCTAGTTATTGTCTCAAGGATTTTGATGTTCACATCCTGTTAAACAAGAAGACTCTTCCATAGGCATAAACTAATAATAGGTACCATTTGTATTGGGAAAACTCAATTTTCCACCCATATGTCTTCCTGTGTAGGGAAAACCTCATTTCTTTTCCTTCTGTGTGTCTCCTTTACCACTCATATAGAAGACTTCTGACACTTCGGTCGAATGTGTGGGGACTTTTTCCCCACCAGGCAATTGTCTATGACACCAGCTGTGGGTCCTATAATTTAACTCAGTCTAACTCTCCCTGCCTGGAGATAGTGTCAGATCCCACAGGTTAAGGGCTCAGTCTGATGAAACTGCTCCCACTCCACTTCAGATGCCAACTCTAAGTAGTAGGTCCCCAGGTTATTCACAACTTCTGTCAGATTTGGCTACAAATCAGAGGTTCCTGTGACTCCCTCCTTGGATTCAATTAATTTGCTAGAGTGGCTCACAGAAGTGAAGGAAATACTTAAGTTAACCAGTTTATTAAAGGTTACGATAAAGGATGTAGTTGAACAGCCAGATGAAGAGACACATAGGACAAGGTCTGGGACAGTGTCAAGGATAGGAGCTTCTGTGCCCATGGAGTTGAGGTGTGTCACTCTGCTGGTGTGAATGTGTTCACCAGCCTGGAAGTTCTCTGAACTCCATACTTTTGGTATATTTATGGAAACTTTGTCACATAGGTGTGATCAGTTCAGTCCATTTACATCTTCTCTTCCCTCTCTGGAAAATGGGGGGTAGGGCTGAAAAGTTCAAGCTTCTGCTTATGGCTTGATCTTTCTGGTGACCAACGCCCACCCAGAGTTGCCTCATGAGAACAAAAGATGCTCCTAGTACTTGTTTGGTCTTTTTTGTGTGTGTGGTTTTTTGTTTTGTTTTGTTTTGAGTAAAATGATAGAAGTTTACTAAGTGAAGATACAGAAAAAGCTCTCAAGAGTGAGAGGGGTCCTGACAGGGTTGCCCACTCCTAGTACTCTTATCACTTAGGAATTTACCAGGGTTTTAGGAGTTCTGTGCCAGGAACTAGGGGCAGAGACCAATATATGTTTTATATTATCTTATATCATTTTGTTGTGTGCTTCTGTGTCAGATACTGAATGTAACATTTTCTTTACATTATTCCAATTCTTACAAAAGCAAACATCTTTCCCAAGTCACTATCATTTTTTGCCTGTTGAACTACAAGCAGATTCCTAAATGATCTCCCTCCTTCCATTTTTGCCCATCCCCTACAATCCATTTCCCACAGAACTCGCAGAGTGATCTTTAAAGATCTTGTCCTTTCCTCACTTAAAATCTTCCAGTGACTTCCTGTTTCATTTCAAATTAAAATCCAGGGGTGCCTCGGTGGCTCAGTTGGTTAAGCATCTGACTCTTGATTTCAGTTCAGTTTGTGATCTCAGTCAGGGTCGTGAGACTGAGCTGGGCATTTGGCTCATGCTGGGCGTGGAGCCTGCTTAAGATTCTCTTTCTCCCTTTCCCTCTGCCCCTCCCCTGCCTCCTTCTCCTAAAAATAAGTAGGGATGCCTGGGTGGCTCAGTTGGTTAAGCGTCAGACTTTTTCTTTTTTTTTCTTTTTTTAGATTGTATTTACTTGAGAGAGACAACATGCTCTAGTGGGGAGAGGGGCAAAGCAGGAGATAGGGAGGGAAAGAGAGAGAATCTCAAGGAGACTCTGCACTGAGCTTAAGGGCCGATGTGGGGCTCGATCTCATGACCCTGAGATCATGACCTGAGCCCAAACCAAGACTCCTACACTTAATCAACTGAGCCCACTCAGGCACCCCTAGCTCCTAAGCATCAGATTCTTGATTGTGGCTTAGGTCATGATCTCAGAGTTGTGAGATCCAGCCCCATGTAGGGCTCTACATTCGGTGCAGAGTCGGCTTGTCCCTCTTCCTCCCCCAATGTGCACACGCATGCTCTCTCTCTCTCTCTCAAATAGATAAAATCTTTTTAAAAATAATTAATTGATTAATTCATTAAAATCCAGACACCATTACTTGATCCAGTAGACCCTCATAATCTGGCCCTACCTTTCTGTCGTCATCTCATACTCCTTTCCCTCTCACCAACTGTGCTAGAGCCAAACTGGTCTTTTCTTAAATGCTTGATTGATCATGCCATGCTCATTTCCACCTTAAGGCCAATGTAGTCACCTGGAATGCTCTTCCTGCTAATCTTTACATGAGTGATTCCTTTGTATTATTTCACATTTCACCTAAAATATCCCTTTGAATGAGGTCTTCTCTAATCATCCAATGTGAAATAAACCCTTCACCCTGCTTTATTTTTCATCATACTTATCACTATATAAAATTATCTTGTTTGATATCATCTCCTCCCACTAGAATAATAGACCTTCAGGGCAGTGACCTTATCTGTTTTCTTCACTGCTGTATCCTCTTATGTCTAGAACAGGGCCTAGTTCATAAAAGGCCCTCAAAATTGATTTCTTGAGTCATTGGATCAAAGGTTCTTGTTGGAACTGTGACCATAGCTATGTCCATAGCAATTCATTTGAGTAATACAATCTTGTTTCATTTTATTGCCAAAGGAGCAGTGAGTCAGGGCACCAACTCTGAGTTTTCCTGAGCAATCAAATTATCCTGATACAAAAGTTTCTACCACCTATGACTGTAAATGGTATCAAATGCTTTTGTATAGTTTTAAAAATAGTGTAGGGATATTTATTCATTTATTCATTAAATAATTATTGAATGTTACTTTTTTCCAGACACTGTTTTAGAAACTGGAGATAAGGGTACCTGGGTGGCTCAGTTGGTTAAATGGCTTAGTTGGTTAAGTGACTGCCTTCGGCTCAGGTCGTGATCCCAGGGTCCTGGGATCGAGTGCTGCTTTGGGCTCCCTGCTCAGCGGGGAGTCTGCTTCTCCCTCTACCCCTCGGCCCTGCTCATGTTCTCTCTCTCACACACACACACTCTCTCTCTCTCAAATAAATAAATAAAATTTAAAAAAAACTGGGGATAAAAAAGATGAATAAGACAAAGATGAATAAGACACATTCCTTTACCACAAGGAAATCATATTCTAGTGGAGGAAATAGACATCCTCATAGATAATTATTACAGAATGTAACTGCAATGATAGAGATGTGCAAAAGCTATGATATGAACACATACGGGATTTCCAGCCACATACAGGGAGATCAGAAAAGACCTCATTTATGCTTTAATCATTGGGTAAGAAGTAGGCAAGTAAAATGAGGTTTGATGAGAGTGGGAAGAGACCATTTAAAAGGGCAATGTGAATAAATGCACAGAGAAAACAGTCTAAGAAGTTGACTAAACTGGGAAGAGGAAGGGGCTAGACCATAGGAGGCTTTGTAGGATGTGCTAAGGAGCTTGGACTTTGCCCTTTAAATAGATGACAGGATGACATTGAAGGGTTTTAGATAAAGGGAAGCAGCATAGTCATAACTGTGCTTTCTAAAGAATGGTCGACTATAGTGTGGAAGATGGTTTGGAGGGGGCAAAACTGGAGGCAGGCAGAGAGAGCAGTTAAGAGACATGTAATTATCTAGGTGAAAGATACTGGGACTGAAACCACCAAGGCTGTGGTGGTTGGAATGAGAATAGAGAGGGGAAATTTGACAAATATTACTAAATTGACTGAACCTGTTGATTAGATTTGGGATTAAAGTAGAAGAAAGGAATCTAGGATGCTTCCCAGTTTAGCTCTGAGTCACTGGTGGGTGATATTTTCACTTACCCACCCCATGCCCCTACCATGGAAAAGAAAGGTGGAGGGGTGGTTTTGTGGGGAGGTCATGAGTTTGGTTACTGACAGGTAGTTTAGATTGCTTGATCATGGGAACATTTTGATAATCCCAGCATGTTTTTGCTGCCAGACATCTATAAGATTGTCAGTTTTATTGTGAGGTGAACTAAAGTTACACTGGAATCCTAGGAGCATCCTACTAACATTGTACAATATTCAGAAAGATTCTAGTTGCGGTTTCACCAGCAATGAGGAGCAGTCTTTTTTTTTTTTTTTTTAAGATTTTTAAAATTTAAGAGAGAGAGAACCTATAAGCAGAGGGAGTGGGAGCTGGAAAAGCAGGCTCCCCACTGAGCAGGGAGCCCAACACAAGGGCTGGATCCCAGGACCCTGGGATCATGACCTGAACCGAAGGCAGCCGCTTGACTGACTAAGCCACCCAGGCACCCTGAGGAGCAGTCTTTTAAGTTAGTTACCTGCTTGTGTTGAGATTTGATTGGTTAAAACTAGTGGCATAGAATCGCATAGCCAACATACCAAATTCATATAGTTGTTTTTTTTTTTTTTAAAGATGTTATTTATTTGAGAGTGAGAAAGAGCACAAGTGGTGGAGGGCTACAGGCAGAGGGAGAAGCAGACTCCCTGCTGAGCAGGGAGGCTGACTCCGGTCTGGATCCCAGGACCCTGAGATCATGACCCGAGCCCAAGGCAGACGCTTAACCAACTGAGCCACCCAGGCACCCCTCATATAATTGTTTTTAATTATCTATGCCTTGGTTTCTTGATTTTTAAAAAGGGAGATGATAATTGCCTTGTATCACAAGTCTTGGAAGATTAATCAGGTAGCACAATTGATTACATATTAATAATTTAGATCCTACTGAATGGAATTATTCTTTGAATTTTCTTTGCTTTTTCAGCATCATTCCTTTTTTTTCTTAATTTAAAAAAATTTTTTTAAGATTTTATTTATTTGACAGAGAGACAGCGAGAGAGGGAACACAAGCAGGGGGAGTGGGAGAGGGAGAAGCAGGCTTCCCACTGAGCAGGGAGCCTGATGCAGGGCTCGATACCAGGACCCCAGGATCATGACCCCAGCTGAAGGCAGACACTTGACGACTGAGCCACCCAGGTGCCCCTAAATTTTATTTTTAGTTTAGTTTTTTTTTTTTTTTTAAGTAATCTCTACACCCATGGTGGAGTTTGAAGTCGTGACCCTGAGACTAAGAGACTAAGAGAACTCTACTTGAGATTTTTTTTTTTTTAATATATAATGTATTCTTTGTTTCAGGGGTACAGGTCTGTGATTCATCAGTCTTACACAACACCCAGCATTCACCACAACATATACCTTCCCCAATGTGTATCACCCAGCCACCCCATCCCCTACCCCACTCCCCTCCAGCAATCCTCAGTTTGTTTCCTAAGATTAAGAGTTTCTTATGGTTTGTCTCCCTCTCTGGTTTCGTCTTGTTTCATTTTTTCCTCTTTTCCCCTGTGATCCTCTGCCTTGTTTCTTAAATTCCGCATATCAGTGAGATCATATGATAATTGTCTTTCTCTGATTGACTTATTTCACTTAGCATAATACCCTCTAGTTCTGTCCACATCTTTGCAAATGGCAAGGTTTCATTTTTTGATGGCTGCGTAATATTCCAATGTATATATACACCACATCTTCTTTATCCATTCATCTGTCAGTGGACATCTGGGCTCTTGCCATAGTTTGGCTGTTGTGGACATTACTGCTATAAACACTGGGGTGCAGGTGCCCCTTTGGATCACTACATTTGTATCTTTGGGGTAAATACCCAGCAGTGCAATTGCTGGGTTGTAGGGTAGCTCTATTTTCAACTTTTTGAGGAACCTCCATACTGTTTTCCAGAGTGGCTGCACCAGCTTGCATTCCCACCAACGATGTAGGAGGGTTCCCCTTTCTCTGCATCCTTGCCAATGGCTCTCGTTTCCTGAGTGGTTAGTTTTAGTCATTCTGACTGGTGTGAGGTGGTATCTCATTGTGGTTTTTGATTTGTATTTCCCTGATGCTGAGTGATACTGAGCACTTTTTCATGTGTCTTGGCCATTTGGATGTCTTTGCAGAAATGTCTGTTCATGTCTTCTGCCCATTTCTTGATTGGATTATTTGTTCCTTGGGTGTTGAGTTTGATAAGTTCTCTGTGGATTTTGGATACCATTCCTTTATCTGATATGTTATTTGCCCATATCTTCTCCCCCATTCTGTTGGTTGTCTTTTGGTTTTGTTGACTGTTTCCTTTGCTGTGCAAAAGCTTTTTATCTTGATGAAGTCCCAGTAGTTCATTTTTGGCTTTGTTTCCCTGGCCTTTCGAGACCTGTCTAGCAAGAAGTTGCTTCAGCCAAGGTCAGAGAGGTTGCTGCCTGTGTTCTTCTCAAGGATTTTGATGGATTCCTGTCTCACAGTTAGGTCTTTCATCCATTTTGAATCTATTTTTGTGTATGGTATAAGGAAATGGTCCAGTTTCATTTTTCTGCATGTGGCTGTCCAGTTTTCCCAACACCATTCCCAACACTGTCTTTTTTTCCATTGGATATTCTTTCCAGCTTTGTTGAAGGTTAGTTGACCATAGAGTTGAGGGTCCATTTCTGGGTTCTGTATTCTGTTCCATTGATCTGTGAGTCTGTTTTTGTGCCAGTACCATACTGTCTTAACGATTACAGCTTTGTAATAGAACCTGAAGTCTGGAATTGTGATGCCACCAGCTTTGGTTTTCTTTTTCAACATTCCTCTGGCTGTCCTCTGAGGATCATACATTCCTCTGGCTATTTGGGGTCTTTTCTGGTTCCATACAAATTTTAGGATTATTTGTTCCAGTTCTGTGAAAAAAGTTGATGGTATTTTAATAGGGATTGCATTGAATGTGTAGATTTCTCTAGGTAGCATAGACATTTTAACAATATTTGTTCTTCCAATCTGTGAGCATGGAATGTTTTTCCATTTCCATTGTCTTCCTCAATTTCTTTCATGAGTATTCTATAGTTTTCTGAGTACAGATCCTTTGCCTCTTTGGTTAGATTTATTCCTAGGTATCTTATGGTTTTGGGTGCAGTTGTAAATGGAATCCGACTCCTTAATTTCTCTTTCTTCTGTCTCGTTGTTGGTGTATAGAAATGCAACTGATTTCTGTGCATTGATTTTTATATCCTGCCACTTGTATGAGTTCTAGCAGTTTTGGGGTGGAGTCTTTTGGGTTTTCCACATAAAATATCATATCATCTGCAACGAGTGAGCGTTTGACTTCTTTGCTGATTTGGATGCCTTTTATTTCTTTTTGTTGTCTGATTGCTGTGGCTAGGACTTCTAGTACTATGTTGAACAGCATTGGCGATAGTGGACATCCCTGCCGTGTTCCTGACCTTAGGGGAAAAGCTCTCAGTTTTTCCCCATTGAGAATGATATTCGCTGTGGGTTTTTCAGAGATGCTTTTATGATATTGAGGTATGTACCCTCTATCCATACACTGTGAAGAGTTTTAATCAAGAAAGGATGCTGTACTTTGTCCGGTGCTTTGTCTCCATCTACTGAGAGAATCGTACGGTTCTTGTCCTTTCTTTTATTTATGTAGTGTATCATTGATTGATTTATGGATGTTGAACCTTCAGCATCATCCTTTAGAAATAATTCCTGGTGCCATTGTGGCCACAGTACCCAAAAGGATGTAACTTTGAATAAAAGAATCTATATCATTTTAGTAATTTAGTAATTTATAAAGACTGATTATGATAGGGGAGCCTGGCAGTCTGGAGCCTGTCAGTGAGCATGTGACTCTTGATCTCAGGGTTGTAAGTTCGAGCCCCATGTTCAGTGTAGAGATTACTTAAAAATAAAATCTTTTTTCCCCTGAGATTTATTTATTCATTAGATAGTGCACGCACGTGCATGAGCTTGGGGGAGGGGCAAAGGGAGAGGGAGAGAGAATCCTCAGACTTCCCGATGAACGTGGAGCTGCACACAGGGCTCCATCCCGGGACCCTGAGATCATGACCAGAGCAGGAAACAAGAGTCAGCCAATCAACCGAGTGAGCCACCCAGATGCCCCTAAAGATAAAATCTTGAAAAAAAAAAACTGATTATAATAGTTATTTTTTCAATGAAACGCATGAAGATATATTTTGTTGAAAGTATTTTATAACTGCAAAATGGCAAAAATCTGCAAATGATAATTTACAATTAGATTAGACCAGGATTTTAAAATTAAAGCGCTGAATTTAAACCCAACACTGGTTACCATCTATTCCTGGAAATTCTTTAAAAATTAAGCCTCTGTATTTAGAGAGAGTAATACTTATATTGTTTTCAGATAACTGGGTTCAACAATTTTCTTATGTTTATTTTTAGGTGATTGCTTCCATGCTTTTTACCAAACTAAGAAATTTAATAAGCTCATAGTGGGGCTTTTGAAAGGAATTGGAGTAATTGCAAAGTATTAACTACTTAACCATAAACTTGAAACTTTTCTTTTTCCACTGAAAAAAGAATCTCTCAAAAACTGCTTTTGGGTATAACTCACATGATTAGTATCCCAAAGTCCACATCTAGCCCTAAGAATTCCATTAAGTGTCATATATTCTCATTCCTTTGCAGCTGTTGTTTTGAGCAGTTGTTTAGTATCACTTGTCTTCTGTTGAGATCACTAGTCTATAGATAGAATAATCCCTAGAGTTTGAAATAACTAACTCCCTTGTTGGGGGAAAAGTATACTCTCATCCACCTTTTAATCTTCCAATGATAATACTGAATTACTTATTAGGGACCTTATGCCTAACATGGGGTACAGAAACATTTTAATGAAAGTTGATTGAAAATGTTGGGTTTGTATTGTATACATTTCTAATGGTACAGTAGACCCCAGTGACTTTGTTAGCAATCCCCTAAAAAGTGATCATTGTTAATGTGTCCTACAGCTGGATGGGCTGGAGGTTTAGGATGTGAACATACACTAAAAGCTGCTGAATTCACTTTAAGTGGGTGAGTTGTATGCTATGTGAATTAGATCTCAGTAAAGTTGTTTTATATATATTTAAAAGTGGTCATTGTTAGAATTTAGGGGAACTCGGGGGAAGAAATATTTCTTGGCAATCAAGCTATTTTAGTTGGGGCATTGGGGTGACTCAGTGAGTTGGACATCTAACTCTTGATCTCAGCTCAGGTCATGATCTCAGGGTGCTGAGTTCAAATCCCATGTTGGGCTCCATGCTGGGCATGGAACCTACTAAAAAAAAAAAAAAGAGGGGCGCCTGGGTGGCTCAGTTGGTTAAGCGACTGCCTTCGGCTCAGGTCATGATCCTGGAGTCCCTGGATCGAGTCCCGCATCGGGCTCCCTGCTCAGCGGGGAGTCTGCTTCTCCCTCTGACCCTCCCCCCATCTCATGTGCTTTCGCTCTCATTCTCTCTGTCTCTCAAATAAATAAATAAAATCTTTAAAAAAAAATAAAATAAAATAAAAAAAAATAAAAAAAAAGAAAGAAAACAATTTTAGTCCTTTTGTTTTCATACTACTATAATAATAATTAGAGTGTAATATGCTCTAACGTATGCTAACCTTCCTGTGTAGTCCCTTACTTTCAAGAAGAGCATATTTGTTTAAAACATACATAATTGAGTATATAGAGAGTGGAAAATAGGAAGATGTTTGAAGAAGCCATGGAGGTTTAGCCTACCAAAGCTATGTGACCTTGGGCAAGTCACTTAATCATTCAGAGCTTTAGTTACCACATAAAATGAAAGTTTTGGACTACATCCTGGCTCTCAAACACAAATGCCCCCAGGGCTAACCAATTAATGTAAATAAAATAAAGTTGGTTGGTTGGCATAAAGGAACCAGGAGCAGAGAGCCCATGGTGTATAGGGTAATATATGCTATTCTAAAGAGAGCAGACACAACTCAGTTTTCATCTGTTGACTTATTGTAGGCCCAATGTAACTATCTTTTAATTTTCAAGAAAAGTAGAAACTGGATTATTTTTAATTGCTCTTGATTTTTAAATAGTGCAACTAATTCTAAAAAAAAATTTTAAACGCTCTGTAAGCCAAACTGCAAGGTATGAAGGAATCTTTCATGTGCTAAATATTCTAGATTAGATCAGCTGTTGACTAGATGATTTCTATTGACCTGGCTAGCTGTAGAATTCCTTTTCTTTCTTTTTTTTTTAATCTTATAGAAATACAATGTGGTGCATACCAAAAAATAAGTGTGAAACATATGCAAGTTATAAAGCATAATACAAAATGAATATCCAGGACCTAGCACATGATCTCCCTATGTTCTCCTCCTGTTGCACATTTCCCTGCTCTCTCCTCAGAGGTAACCGCTATTGTACGTTTTGTGCTTAGATGCCTAAATAATACATTGGGTGTCCTTGCTTTTGAACCTTATAAATAAAAACAGTTTTCTAGGATTTGTTTTTCTCATGATGTTTCTGAGATTTGATAAATTACTGAATGTAGCTGTAGTTCTTTTATCACTATTATATAATATTCCATTATATGTATATATCCAAATTTATTTATTCTCCAGCCAATTAGACATTCAAGTTGTTTTCAGCTTTTGGCCCTTGTGAAGAGTGCAGCTATGAACATATTTGTATGTGCCTCCTAAAGCATGTGCAAACATTTTGTGGGGTGTATACCTAGGAATTGAGTTGCTTGGTTCTATGATATATGAAGGCTCAACTTCATAGGATTATGTCAAACCTGTTTTTCAGTATTACTGATTTAGCCCCATGATTTTTTTTTTAAGATTTTTAAATTTAGGGCGCCTGGGTAGCTCAGTTGCTTAAGCGACTGCCTTCAGCTCAGGTCATGATCCTGGAGTCCTGGAATCGAGTCCCACATCAGGCTCCCCGCTCAGTGGGGGGTCTGCTTCTCCCTCTGACCCTCCTCCCTCTCATCTCATGCTCTGTGTCTCTTGTTCTCTCTCAAATAAATAAATAAAATCTTTAAAAAAAAAAGATTTTTAAATTTACTTTTTGACAGAGACAGAGAGGGAACACAAGCAGGGGAAGTGGGAGAGGGAGAAGCAGGCCCCCCGCTGAGCAGGGAGCCTGATGCGGGGCTCAATCCCAGCACCCTGGGATCATGACCTGAGCCGAAGGCAGACGCCCAATGACTGAGCCACCCAGGTACCCCTAGCTCCATGATTCTTGATTCTGAAAGTTCTCCATAGCTCTGCCTTCTCTAATTTATTCTGTTCTTTTCTTCCACACTTCTTTTCCCCTGGTGAAGATAACCTGGTTCACTGCCCCTCTCTTTTCTTTTTTTCAAGAACCATATGTTCTCTGCCATTTCGTTAAGAACTTTTTCCCTAATAGAATAAAATCATATTTAGAAGTAGATATTATCCTTTCACATTTCATAAATGTAACTTGCTAAATGAGCCTTTTTAAAAGCTTTTCCAGGGGCACCTGGGTGGCTCAGTCATTAAGTGTCTGCCTTCAGCTCAGGTCATGATCTCAGGGTCCTGAGATCGAGCCCCACATCGGGCTCCCTGCTCAGCAGGAAGCCTGCTTCTCCCTCTCCCACTTCCCCTGCTTGTGTTCCCTCTCTCGCTGTGTCTCTCTCTGTCAAATAAATAAATAAAATCTTTAAAAAAAATTTTTCCCATACAGAAATATTTACTTAAAATTTAATGGTCATTTAAAGATTTTTTTTTTTTAATTTACTTGAGAGAGAACAGAGAGGGAGAAGCAGACTCCCCGCTGAGCAGGAAGCCTGATAAGGGACTCGATCCCAGGACCCTGGGATCATGACCTGAGCCGAAGGCAGACGCTCAACTGACTGAGCCACCCAGGCACCCCAAAACTTAATGGTCATTTAAAGAACTTTGTAAGGTGTTATTTGTCAGGTTCTATATAGGATTAGTTACATTTAAGTTCTGTTTACTGTGTGCTTGTGTTTTTTTAATTTCCTCACAAATGATCTGAATAATTCTGGCATTTATGAACTCTTAGTTGTTTCAGGAGTTGCTTAGCATAAATAATTTGAAATTTTGAGGTGCCTGGGTGGCTCAGTCAGTTGAGTGTCTGCCTCCGGCTCAAGTCATGATTTCATGGTGGTGGGATCGAGCCCTGCGGGTGGCTCCCTGCTCAGCAGGGAGACTGCTTCTTCCTCGCCCTCTGCCCCCCCCCCCCCCCCCCCTCCCCCCCCCCCCCCCCCCCCGTGCTCTCTCTCACTCTCCTACTCTCTCAAATAAATAAATAAGGTATTTTAGAAAATAAATAATTTGAAATTTTATTGAATGGAGGGAATTTTTTTAATTTGGGAACGTGAATTTTTCTGTAATCAATTTGAATATTTTTCTTTTAAAAAGATTATGAACACATGCAGGTTTTCAGCTACTCTAAAAACTACCCTAAACCACATTTTACTTTCCTCTTCACTGTATTTTTTATAATATAAATAAATACCCTTTAAAGGGGAATCATTTAATTAACCATTATCAAAATAACAGATTATTTAATACCCTGAAGTCCATGTACAAGTGAGTCAGACTTTTTTTTCTTTTTCTAAACAGACAAATATATTTTATGTAAGATATATAAGGAGGGGTGCCTGGGTGACTCCGTCGGTTAAGCGTTTGCCTTCGGCTCAGGTCATGATCCCGGGGTCCTGGGATTGAGCCCCGCATTGGGCTCCCTGCTCACCCTCACCAGGGAGCTTGCTTCTCCCTCTGCCGCTCCCCCTGCTTGTGCTCTCTTGCTCTCTGTCAAATAAAATTTTTTAAATAATAAAATAATACGGTTCCTAAGCATCTGAATAAAAGGGTTTTGGTTTATATGTTATTAAGCTAATATTGAATTACTCTTTTTAAATTATTTATTTTTAGTTTTTTAAAATATTTCTTTGAAAGAGAGCAAGAGCGGGGGCAGGGGGTGGCAAGGGGAGAGGGAGAAGCAGACTCCCTGCTGAGCAGAGAGCCTGAGAATGGGGCTCCATCCTAGGACCCCAAGATCATAACCTGAGCCAAATGCAAACACTTAACTGATTGAGCCACCCCGGTGCCCCTACCTCCCCCCCTTTTTTTAAAGTAATGTCTACACCCAACCTGGGGCTTGAACTTACAACCCCAAGATCAAGAGTCATATGCTGTACTGACTGAGCCAACCAGGCACCCCTTGAATTACTTTTTAAAAACTATAGCCATCACACCCACTTAGAACATGTTCGTTATGCCTTTCTAATTTATTCAAGTAAAGCTCTTGAGATTTTCATTCTCTGCTTGAAGAGTCTAAATAAGTGTTCAGCATGTGCATTTTTTTATAAAGTAGACTTCATGCGCAACTTGGGCTTTAACTCACGACCCTGAGATTGAGAGTCGTATGCTCTACTGACTGAGCCAGCCAGGCACCCCCGCAGCTCAAATTTCTACAGAAAATTCCAGTACATTTTCTCAGTTTCTTCCATGGTTAACTTTGGTTTTGATAATTATAGAAGTGAAAGCTTTAGGGGAAGAGCTTTTCCCTTTTAGATGTTAATGTAATATCTAAAATTTAATGGCAGAGGTTTCTTTTAGAGTGATAAAAATGTTCTAAAATTGGATTGTGGTGATGGTTGCACAACTCTGAATATACTAAAAACTATTGAATTGTACGCTTTAAATGGGTGAGTTTTATGGTATGTGAATTATATCTCAATAAAGTTGTTAGAACTTGATGTCCTGGAGGGATTTATTGACCCTTTTTTCCTATTCCCTCTTTGATAATTCAAGTATATGTGATGTCACATGAATTTGGGAAACTAAAAATAACTTGGGTGCTTTTGAACTTGGGCCATTTTCCCCCAGTTTTTCTGATTAGCAAGGAATATATAGACCTTAGGTTTAGATTTTCTACTTTTTTATAGCAATCAGAAACTTTTATTAGACGTATTGAATAGTCTGCTTATAGAATTGTGATGATAACAGTGGATTCTGATATTTTCTTCAGGCTTTTTGAAATACTAATACCTGCCACTGGGTTCATGGTAGTTACTCAGTTGTCTCCCCCTTGACGTAGAAGACAGAACTCTTTTAGCAAAAATAGCCTATTTACTGGGGTGCCTGGGTGGCTCAGTCAGTTAAGTGGCTGTCTTTGGCTCAGGTTGTGATCCTGGGGTTGTGAGATCTTGATTTCAGCTCAGGTCATGATCTCATGGGTCGTGAGATCAAGCGCTGCTGCGGGTTTTGTGCTGGGTGTAGAGCCTGCTTGGGATTCTCTCTCACCCTTTCCCTCTGTCCGTACACCCCTTGGCCCCCCCAAAATAAAAATTTAAACAAATATATCCAGGGTTCCTGGGTGCCTCAGTTGATTAAGCGGCTGCCTCTGGCTCAGGTCGTGATCCCAGGGTTCTGGGATGGAGCCCCGCATGGGCTCCCTGCTCAGCGGGGAGTCTGCTTTTCCTTCTGCCCCTGCCCCTCCTCACTGCTTGTGCTCTCTCTCAAATAAAATATTTTTTTTGAAGATTTTATTTATTTGACAGAGAGTGAGCACAAGTAGGGAGAGCAGCAGGCAGAGGGAGAGGGAGAAGCAGGCTCCCCACTCAGCGGGGAGCCTGATGCGGTGCTCGATCCCAGGACCCTGAGATCATGACCTGAGCCGAAGGCAGATGCTTAACAACTGAGCCACCCAGGTGCCCCTCAAATAAATAAAATTTTTAAAAAATATATGTGTGTGTGTGTGTGTGTGTGTATCCAATTTATCCATGGGATCGCTTCAAACAGTTTTTATAAGGAATATTTTTTTCCAAGTCATTGACACTATATATTTGTTTCACGAACTCCTTGTTTTTCTCAGGTTGACTTAAAAAAATTAGACTGATTTAAGAAATGTCTTCCTTTATTAGCAGATGTCATCTAGATCAGTGAAAAAAGTTATGAAAACTGATATCATTTTAACTTTTTTCCAGAGGCCTAGAAAAGAAAAATCACACAGTTGAAAATCTCTTTTCTCTATATGTTACATGGATCTAAAATAACAATGACACTATATGATTTTATTTAATGTGAAATTCTAGAAAATACAACTCATCTATAGTGACAGAAAGCAGGTCAATGATTACCTTGGGCCCAGGGTAGAGGAGAGGATTGATAGCCAAGAGTGTATTAGGAACTTTTAAAAGTGACTGATGGGACTGTCTTGATTGTATTTCATCAAAACTCATAGAACGCTACCCTCCTGATGTGTGGGTCTAGTTTATTATATGTAAGTAAAGTTGATTAAAAGAAAAATCAGATAAGACCACGCATACACATGACTTATATTTGTATCAAGTGTTAGTCTTTTAATATATAGCATCATCTAGTATCTCCACATTATATAGGTAATCAGACATTTATGTTAACTATGCCAATGAGAGAAAAGTACTTGTACAATTGTCATTGATGAACTAGTTTGAAGTTAATAGAAGCCTACACATACTATTAATTAGTATATTTTGCAAGTATATCTACTTTAGTATCTCTAGTCCCTTACTTTTTGATTCTATGTTATATATTCAACTTTTCACCAAATAATAGAAACCGTCTTTTAACAATGTTAAAAGTCTTCATATGGTGCATCTATTTGTATCTAGTCAGGCAGCCAACACTTCCTACATGCCAGGCATAGTGATCAGTGCTGAATAAGAGAGCATGGTACCATCCTTATGGAGTACTTTACAGTTTTCAAATTAGTTTTACATAAATTTCTTACCGCATCCTTTGAGACCGGAAAGTGAAACTCAGAAACTGACTTTGCCCAAGTTTACACAGCTAGATGACTGAGAGTTAATCTGATTCCAAGTTCAGTTTCAGGCACTTTAGATGGATAAAGTTACATAGTTTAGGTAGATGAATGGAGAGTTTGAGAGAGCATGTGAAATAGTTGGATCTTATCCACATCCTGGAATGTGAATAAACTTCCTTAATTGTGTATAAAGTTGCATATATTCCTTCCAGTTGATTTTTTCTAACACCAGGTTAAGAAAGTTTGAATTTCTGCCAATTGGATTTCTTCCAAGAGTAATTTCTTTTTTTTTTTTAAAGATTTTATTTATTTATTTGAGAGAGAGAATGAGAGATAGAGAGCACGAGAGGAAAGAGGGTCAGAGGGAGAAGCAGACTCCCCTCTGAGCAGGGAGCCTGATGCGGGACTCGATCCCGGGACTCCAGGATCATGACGGGAGCCGAAGGCAGTCGCTTAACCAACTGAGCCACCCGGGCGCCCTCAAGAGTAATTTCTGATTGTTAACGCAACAGCTGAGACCTGGCAGATTCTGGGTGTCACAAAAGAGAACTCTGCATGCTTGTGGCATTGAATGTGAGTGGGCCCTATGTACAAAAATCTGTCCATCAGAGCGCCTGGGCGGCTCAGTCTCTTGATTTTGGCTCAGATCATGATCTCAGGGTCATGGGATCGAGCCCTTGTGTCAGGCTCCTACTCAGGGGGAAGTTTGCTGGAGATTCTCTCCCTTTCCCTCTGCCTCTCCCCGCCCCGCCCTGCTGGCATGCACTCTCTTCTCTCTCAAATAAATAAACATTAACCCCCCCCCACACACACACACACACACAAAACCCTGCCCATATGGCCCCATTTGGATTTCACTGATTTGCAGGGAATTTTCTTGGTGATGGCAGGTGGGAGTCATTCCCTGCTGCAGCACAGATGCAGGAGGCTCCTGGCCCACTGAGTGGTGTAGATAGTAGGTCTGTTGTGGCAAGGGGATGGCAATGTGGCTGTCTTTGCTGCTGTTTGTGAAGGAGGAAGATGGAATAGTGGAAAGAACATGGGACTAGCCATGAGAAGACTTAAGTTCCAATCTTAGAACTTACTTGAGAGCTATGTTACTTTGGGCCACTCATTGATTGATTCTAGTTTTTCTCCTTCTAAGGAAAATGAAGGAGTAAGATGTGTATCACAGATAAATCTCAAAATCATTATGTTAAATGAAAGAAGCCAGATACAGAAGAGACCATATGGTATAATTCCATTTATATAAAATTCTATAAAATGCAAACTAATAAATAATGACAGAAAACAGATCAGTGATTGCCCAGGGCCAGGGGCAGAGAAAAGAATGGAATGCAAAGAGGCATGAGGAATCTTTTGAAAGTAATGAAAATGTTCTATATTCTAATTGTGGTGGTTTCACAGGTATATACAACTGTCAAAATTCGTGGAATTGTACACTACTGTGTACACACACCCCAAAAAGGGGATTCCAACTTTTAATAAGGGCTTAAAAAGAAAGAACACTGAATAGATTTGGATTATTTACCATGGGTATAGGAGGGGAAAAAGCACAGATATGTACTTGTGTATTTGTATAAATATGTATTTATTTACCCACTTTGCTCTATAGTTAATGTAGTGGGAATGCTCAAACACTAAACAACATCAACAGCCGTCAGCCTTGATCTCTAACTCTTCCTTTATCCATTTGTCATGTTTATCTGAAATGTTATGAACTAGTAGCAGTAGAGGACATTTGAGGTCAAATTTCTTAAAATATTTGAAATACTTAATTTACTAAAAATTTTGGTCTAATACCATTTATTTGTCTGATAGTTTTGCTTCTTAGTGGATATTGTACCCTATCACCTTTATGTTGTGGAAGTCTATTTACATCATTTTATCACAGTGTGACAAAGGTGTCAGTGGTAAATTTTTAACCTCCAATATATGAGGAGCACAAGAAACAAAATGGAAATGATTTGACAATACCCTCTCCCCCAGTTCTCATCCTGTATTCTATTAATGGTTAAAAATACTCAAAATCCTTCTTAATAAATACTTCCAGAAGCCAAAACTAATTGATTGGAGTTGACACTGAAGTTGAAAATTGACCTAGAGAGAATATCCGGTAACTCAAATATGAAGTAAGTAGTGACCATTCTGGATTAGTTGTGGCTGTATAGAGCTATTCCTGATCTCCTTCTTTCCCTAATGCTCAGGCCCTCTGTGCTTAAGACTTGCTGGGATATGGGACAGTGGCAGCTACTTCTAAGACAGAGACGTGCTTCTTGGCGGAAAGCTCATTTTAGGTTTTGGTCAGGAAATATAAAAGATGAAGCTGTCAAAGACTAAGGTAATTGAAACACATAGACTATATATTTAAAAAACAGCAAAAACAACAACAACAACAAAACAGCCATGAGTTAATAATGAATTTTTAAAAAGCACCCTACTCCCCCCAAAAAAGGCAAAACCCAAATCCTAAAGGAACTCATTTAGATACCACTCCTGCATTCATGTACAAACTCTGCTTTGGATAATCAGGTAGCCCTAGTTGTTGACAAAAAGTTGATCTTTACAGGAAAATTCCACCAATAATGATATATTCAGAAAATCACCATTTTGCAGCCCTTCATGAAATAATTATGGCAGGTAGCAGTCATCACTGGATGAAACCGTTGGATTAATTGGCTGATGAGAGAACTTTAGAATGAAGGAATCAGGCTGCAATTCTAGCAGACATTTGCATATATTCTGATGTGAAGGTGATGTATTTATTTTTTTAAAGAAGTGTTTTTTTTTTTAAGATTTTATTTATTTGACAGAGACACAGCGAGAGAGGGAACACAAGCAGAGGGAGTGGGAGAGGGAGAAGCAGGCTTCCCACGGAGCAGGGAGCCCTATGTGGGGCTTGATCCAGGACACTGGGATCATGACCTGAGCCGAAGGCAGACCCTTAATGACCAAGCCACCCAGGAGCCCCTAGGGTGATGTATTTTAAAGATTTTATTTATTTATTTGACAGAGACGCAGTGAGAGAGGGAACACAGCAGGGGGAATGAGAGAGGGAGAAGCAGGCTTTCTGCTGAGCAGGGAGCCTGATGCGGGGCTCGATCACAGGATTCTGGGATCACAACCTGAGCCGAAGGCAGACATGTAACGACTGAGCCACCCAGGCGCCTGGGTGATGTATTTTAAAGCACATGGTAGCACCTGTGAAGTATTTTTGCTGGAAACGTGGAACTTGATTCTAATATAGGGTTGCAAGATTAGGCCAAAACAAAACAGGACACTAGTTAAAATTGAATTTCAAATGAATAGTATTTTGTTTTGTTTTAGTATGTCTCATACTTGGAACATACTTGGTTTATGCAACAAATCAAGGAATAGAAAGGAAAAAAAGGAAGGATGGGGTACTGCTGTGTAAGATAAAAGACTTAAGAGACATAACCAAATGTGTGGAACTTGTTCAGATTCTGAGTTAATATTTTTGTAAAAAGATATTTTAAAAATATTTGTTTAGGGGCGCCTGGGTGGCTCAGTCGTTGGAGCATTGGGCTTTTGATTTCACCTTAGGTCATGATCTCTGGGTTGTGAGATTGAGCCCTGCCTCGAGCTCGGTGCTCAGTTGGCTTTCTCTCCCTCTGCTCCTCCCCTTGCTCACGTCCTCTCTCTCTCAAATAAATAAAATCTTAAAAAAAAAATTTTATATATATATATATATATATATGGGGGAGTGCCTGGGTGACTCGGTTAAGCATCTGACTCGATTTTGGCTCTCGTCATGATCTTGGGGTCATGGGATTGAGCTCCACCATCTGGCTCCTGGCTCTGTGCTCAGTGGGGAGTCTGCTTGTGATTCTCTCTCCCCATCTCCCTCTGTTCCTCCACCCCCCACCCCCATCGCTTGCGTGTGTGTATGCGTGTGTGTGTGCGCGTGCACGCTATCTCTCTCTCAAATAAACCTTTAAAAATACATATATGTTTAGGGGCGCCTGGCTGGCTCACTTGGTAGAACACACAACTCTTGATCTCAGGGTTGTGAGTTCAAGCCCCATATCGGGTGTAGAGGTTACTTAAAAATAAAATCTTTAAATACATGCATACATAAATGTTTAAAGATAAATATTTTATTGTTGGAAAACCAGACAGCAACGTGCAAATGCACAAAAATTAATTCAAAATGGATTAAGGACTGAATGTAAGAGCTCAAACCATAAAACTTCTAGAAGAAAATATAGGTGGTAAGCTCTTTGACATCAGTTCTGGCAATGATTTTTTGGATTTGACACCAAAAGCAAAGGCAACAAAAGCAAAAATAAACAAGTAGGACTACATCAAACTAAAAAGCTTCTGTACAGCAAAGGAAACCATAAATAAAATGAAAAGTCAGCCTACTGAATGGGAGAAAATATTTGCAAATCATATATCTGATAAAGGGTTAATATCCAAAATATATAAAGAGGGATGCCTGCGTGACTCTGTTAAGTGTCTGCCTTTGGCTCAGGTCATGATCCCAGCGTCCTGGGATCAAGTCCCACATCGGGCTCCTTGCTCAGTGGGGAGCCTGCTTCTCCCTCTGCCTGCCACTCCCCCTACTTGAACTGTCTCTCTCTCTCTGACAAAATCTTTATATATTCTGGATATATTTTTTAAAGAACTCCTACAACTTGATAGCAAAATAAACAGTCTGGAAAAAAAAGTGGGTGGAGGATCTGAACATTTTTCCGAAGACATACAGATGGCCAACAGGTACATGAAAAGATGTTTAATATCACTCATCATCAGAAAAATGCAAATCAAAACCACACTGAGCTGTAACATCTATTAGAATGGCTATTATCAAAAAGACAAGAGATAACTAATTCTGGCTAGGATATGGAGAAACAAGAGCCCTGTGCACTACTGGTGGGAATGTTAATTGATAAAGCCACTATGGAGATTCCTCAAAAAAATAAAAATAGGGGCACCTGGGCAGCTCAGTTGGTTGAGTGGTCTGCTCAGGGTCCTGGGATAGAGCCCCGTGTAGGGCTCCATGCTCAGCGGGGGAGTCTGCTTGAGGATTCTCTCTTTCAAATCTTAAAAAGAAAAATAAAAATAGAACTACTATATGATCCAGCAATTCCATTTCTGGGGACTTATTCAAAGAAAACACTAACTCAAAAAGATACATGCAGGGGCACCTGGGTGGCTCAGTCGTTAAGCATCTGCCTTTGGCTCAGGTCATGATCCCAGGGTCCTGGGATCGAGCCCCGCATCAGGCTCCCTGCTCAGCAGGAAGCCTGCTTCTCCCTCTCCCACTCCCCTTGCTTGTGTTCCCTCTCTCGATATCTCTCTCTCTGTCAAATGAGTAAAATCTTAAAAAAAAAAAAAAAAAGATATGCAGCATTATTTACAATGGCCAAGATATGAAAACAACCTAAATGTCCATCAAGAGGTGAATGGATAAAGAAGTAGTGCATATGTATAAGTGTGTGGGTGGATGGACCTTGAGGGGATTATGGTAAGTGAAGTAAATCAGACAAATACTGTATGATCTTACTTCCATATGGAATCTAAAAGAAACCACAAAAACCAACTTCATAGATACAGAGGCCAGATTGGTGGTTGCCAGAGGTAGGAGTTGTGGGGGTGGATGAAATGGGTAAAAGGAGTCAAAAAGTACAAACTTCAGTTAAAAGTTATAGGGTATAATGTACAGCATGGCAACTATAGTTAATAATACTGTGTTGCATATTTGAAAGTTTCTAAGAAAGTAGGTCTTAAAAGTTCTCATCATAAGAAATTTGGTAACTATGGTGACAGATGTTAAGTAGACTTATCATTTTGCAGTATGTTGAATCATTGTACACCTGAAAAAAGTGTGTCAGTTATACCTCAATAAAAACATATATATACACACATATATTTAAAGATAAATATTTTTAAAAGATATTTTTGAGATAATTGGGGAAATTAGATTATGGACTGAATATAAGATACCATGAATTATTTTTAATTAGGTATAGTAATTGCATTATAGTTATTTAAAATATAGTTCTATATATAACATTTAAAATAGTGTCCACTTAAAAATGAATTTAGAGGTAAAATGACATATCTGGGATTTACTTTAAGATATTTCAGCATTAAGGAAAGAGGATAGAGAAAGAAAGTATGGCAAATTTGATAATTTAAGAATCTAGGGATGATTAATATGGAAGTTTATGGTACAATTCTATTTACTTTTGTGATGTTTGAGAATTTTTTTTAAAGGTTTACAAGCCGGGGAGTGGTAGACAGAGAGAGAGAGGCAGAAGCAGACTCCCTGCTGAGCAGGGAGCCCGGTGTGGGGCTCAATCCCAGGACTCTGGGATCATGACCTGAGCCGGAGGCAGACACTTAACTGACTGAGCCACCCAGGTGCCCCGATGTTTGAAATTTTTTATGTTTTAAAATGCTGTGCTTGCCATTTGCCAAGCAGTTAGTGGGTGCTTTACAGAATCTGTCTGCTATACAATCAGTACATGTATCTAGTACTTTAACATATCCAAGTCAATACCTGTAGAGATTATTCTAGTTTTAAACTTGAAGAGACCCAGAGACATTAAATAATTTAACCATGTATCGCATCTGAGTCTTGGTAGAGCCTGACTTGATCCTGGATTTTTTTGACTCCTAACCCAGTTATCTTCTGCTATATTAGTTACTACTAAACTCTTTGGTAGTCTACTGACATGTTTAAAATAATAATCTTGGGGGCGCCTGGGTGGCTCAGTTGGTTAAGCGACTGCCTTCGGCTCAGGTCATGATCTTGGAGTCCCAGGATTGAGTCCCGCATCAGGCTCCCTGCTCAGCGAGGAGCCTGCTTTCCCCTCTAACCCTCCCACCTCTCATGTACTCTCTCTCTCTCTGTCTTATTCTCACTCAAATAAATAAATCTTTAAAAAAATAAATAAAAATAATAATCTTGGGGCACCTGGGTGGCTCAGTTGGTTGTCTGACTCTTGGTTTCTGCTTAGGTCATGATCTGGGGGTGGTGAGATTGAGCCCCATGTAGGTCTCCCTCACTCAGCAGGGTGTCTGCTTAGGATTCTGTCTTCCACTTTCCTCTGCCCCTCCCCCTACCAATGTGTACTCTTTCTCTCTAAAATAAAATCTTTAAAAAATAAAAATAAAGGGGCACCTGGGTGGCTCAGTCGGTTAAGCGGCTGCCTTCGGCTCAGGTCATGATCCTGGGGTCCTGGGATCGAGCCCCGCGTCGGGCTCCCTGCTCAGCAGAGAGCCTGCTTCTCCCTCTCTGCCTGCCTCTCTGCTTACTTGTGCTCTCTCTCTGTCAAATAAAATAAAATCTTTAAAAAAAAATAATAAAAATAAAAATAGGGGTGCCTGGGTGGCTCAGTTGGTTAAACTTCTGCCTTGGGCTCAGGTCATGATCTCAGGGTCCTGGGATTGAGCCCTGCGTTGGGCTCCCTGCTCAGCAGAGAGTCCGATCCTCCTTCTGCCCCTCCCCCTGCTCATGCTTGCTCATGCTCTCTCTTTCTCTCAAATAAATAAATAAATAAAATCTTTAAAAATGAAATGGAATTCTGGTTTAGCCAGATTGAATAAAATAGTTTATATAAAGGACTTACACATAGTTCTTGACATAAAATATATCAATAAATTTTAGTTTAATCAGATCATCAAAGTAGTATAACTGTGCACCAAGTGCTGAAATAATGTTATTAGCCTTGTTACATAAAATTTTTTTTTGAGCTATATGAAGTGTTCAAGGTGGCATCGGTAAAGATACTGTGTTGGTATCAGGCTCTTCTAGGTTGTAAGGACGCTGAGGTTGTCCCCATTACTTTGGGTGGTGGGACTTGTAGAGAATTAGGAAACAGAGAAAATGGCTCCATAGCCACATAAGCAAGCTTCATGCAATGTTGTAATCATGTAGTTGCCTTGGTTAAAAAAGTAGAAATGGTAGAACGTTTGTTCTTTGTCCTGTCTAAGCAGATTGTGTTCATTCGGCAAATACTGGTTACATACCTTTCTAGCTCAAATGCTAGACTGAGCAGATCATATTACTTTTCTCTTCAAGAATTCACACTATAGTATAAGGCAGAGCCACCTTACATCATCTCTAGAACAAGGCTGGCAATAAATAAATATATATGAGTCTGTAATAAGTGCCCAATCAGTTTTAAAATCGAAACACTATAGAAATTTGGAGAGAGAAATCACATTTCCCTGGGGTAATTCATCTATTCAGCAAACATTATTTATAATTGTGTGAATTGTTTTTCATGGCTATAACAAACAATATGAAAATGCTTATGTTAAATAAAGTAGATTGCAATATGGTTATGAGTACAGTGTTATATACAATGTAAAAAAATGCATACAAAAATAAAAAGCTAGAGGGAAAAACACCAAAATAGGAACAAGTAGTTTTATCAGGTCAATTTGAGAAGGCTGGGAAGGAGGAAGGTAGGTGGATTTAGAAATATATATATTTTTTCTTTTTTCTTTTTTTTTTTAAGAATTTATTTATTTGACAGAGATAGCGAGAGCAGGAACACAAGCAGGGGGAGTGGGAGAGGGAGAAGCAGGCTTCCCGTGGAGCAGGGAGCCCGATGCAGGCTCCATTCCAGGACCCTGGGATCATGACCTGAGCCAAAGGCAGACGCTTAACAACTGAGCCACCCAGGCGCCCCTAGGAATATATTTTTAAAATAAATTATATAGTCATATAGTTTCATAAGTTAAAAAACAGCTGTTCTAGGTGATGGAGACAGCAGTGAAATAGAAATAGCAATAGGAAAGGTAATAGCTACTGGCATTTATTGGTATATAATAATCTCCTTCCCACACTTGCCCTCTCAACTAGTTCCCCTCCCCCTAGAGGCCAGTACTCTTTCTTGTGCATCCTATCAGAGATACTTTATGCCTGATAAGCAAATATATAGATCTATCATAGATATCTCTCTCTTTAATAAGTGGTACCTTTACAAACCTTTACAAACATACAAACTGTTATGTACCTTGCTTTAGTCACTTTTAAATATATTGGAGAGCTTACTTTTTCTTCAATAATACATTGAGAATTTACTTATTCTCTGTAATTGCTTCATAGTATCCCATTTAATGGGATACAGTCCCTATACTAATTCTTTTTTTTTTTTTTTTTTAAGATTTTATTATTTCTTAGCACGGGAGAGGAGAGGGAGAAGCAGATTCCCCTCTGAGCAGAGAGCCCCGTGCGGGGCTTGATCACAGGACCCTGAGATCATGACCTGAGCTGAAGGCAGCTGCTTAACTTAGTATCTTTATATTTTTAAATTCCTAGGGTGATTCTGCCCCAGAAGAAGGAGGAGGTTGGACCTTTGTAAAATGGAATGTGATACCAAAAAAGCATATCTAATTTTAGAACAAAAGAGCAGCTCTTTCTACCCATGGGTCCTGTCCCTGTGCTTTAATAAAAACACCTTTTTGCACTGAAAAAAGAAAATGCAAGAAATAAAACAAAAGAATGTAGGCTAACTATAGGGCTCAGAAAGGCAGCATGCTGCGGTTTATGTAGAAGTATGCCCGTGGCTGCTTTAATCTGCATATCCAGATTACTGCTGGCTCCAGCATCTTCCCCTCTCATGATAGTATGGGATAGCCAAGCATTGCAAGATGAACACATTAGTCTTTCAGGTACTGATTAAGGAATGCAGTAGAGGTCATGGTAATCAGAATTTGGTATGTCACCAAGGGAATGGGTGTGTGAAATATAGGAAGACTGCATAGCTCTTAACCTGTTGTCGCTCTGGGTTAGGCTGAGTCACGTAGGAAATGTAACTGCTTGGGAGTAACTTAAAACATACCAAAACATTGAAGGCTTATTCTGTTCTAGCTTCTGTGCTAGGTGAAGATAAGTAATAAAAAAACAAATTACAGTATGGGGCACCTGGGTGGCTAAGCGTCTGCCTTCAGCTCAGGTCACGATCTCAGGATTCTGGGAGCGAGCCCCACATCGGGCTCCCTGCTCAGAGGGAGACTGCTTCTCTCTCTCCCTCTGCCTGCCGCTCCCCCTGCTTGTGGTCTCTCTCTGTCAAATAAATAAATAAAATCTTAAAAAAAAATCATCGTAGTAATAACTACCAACACTTACTGGGCACTGAGTATATACCAGGTGTTATGCTGAGAGTTTTACAAGTATTCTCTCACTGAATCGTAATCGTAGGCACTGTGGGGACTATTACATTCCCATTTAACAGTTGAGAAAAATGAGTTTCATAGATGTCGAGTAAGTTGCCAAAGATTGCATATGTATCTACTTCGTAGGGTTGCTTGAAGTTTAACATAGTACTTAGAACAGTGCCTGCTACATAATAAATGCTCAACGATATTAGTTGCTATTATTATTACTACTGAAGTACAGAGGAAATACCAGTAATCCTTTGCCTAGGGCATACCTCACAGAAGAAAACTATAAGTAGAGTTTTTCTTGGGAAAGACATATTCCAGGTAGAAGAAATAGTAGTAAAGGGGTTGGTAAAGGGCCTGATTCAGCTACTGTTTAGGGTGCTTGGTGGTAAATGGTAGAAGAGGATCCGAAATGAAAGAAGGCTTTATGGGGTGGGGGTGGGGCAGAGAGCTATTGAGCTATTTTGAAAGGATGGGCTTAACTCATTTTAGGAGACGGGGTTGGCAACATTTCTGGCAAAGGTATAACACTTCAAATGGCATAGAAGCAGTGTTGCAGTTATCTACTGTTGTGATGTAAACTGCCCCAAAATTAAGTGATTTAAAACAATTACTATTTTATTTGCCCACTGTTCTGTGAGTCACATATTTGGGCTAGGCCTAGCTAGGTAATTCTGGTCTCACTGGGGGTCACTCATGTGGCTGCAATCATTTGATGGTGCCACTGGGGCCAAATAGTCTAAGGTGGCGTCTCTGACATGGTTGTCTTTGATGATGGCTGTCGGTTGGGCTTCTTCATATGGCAGAGAAAGAATTGCAAGAGAACAGCAGAAGCTGCAAGGGTTCTTGAGGCCTAGGCATGGAAGTCACACAGTGTCGCTCCACCACATTCTGTCAGGCAAAACAGTCACAAAGCCAGGCTAGATGCAATGGGAGGAAAAGGACACTGCCTCTTGATGTGAAAGGACATGCAAAGAATTTGTGGCCCTCCCCCACTCCCCCAAATCTTCCACAAATGGAAAAGGGCAGAATGAGTTTAGGATGTGTAGCCTCTTCTTTGGCCTTTTCCTTACTCTAAGTAGCATTACCTCCGACGTTAATTATACATGATACTTTAATCACCTTTATTATCTGACCCTGATCTCTGTTTCTCCTAGAGTGAAGACAAAATATAAATTAAAATGAAAAGCAGAAAAATTTGGGGCACCTGGGTGGCTCAGTCGTGAAGCGTCTGCGTTCGGCTCAGGTCATGGTCCTGGGGTCCTGGAATCGAGTCCCGCATCAGGCTCCCTGCTCCGCGGAAAGCCTGCTTCTCCCTCTCACACTCCCCCTGCTTATGTTCCCTCTCTCACTGTGTTTCTATCTGTCAAATAAATAAATAAAATCTTAAAAAAAACCTGAAAAGCTTTACCAAGAATTAACTGAATTTTGAAAACTGAATTATAAAACAGTTTTTAGAAAGAAAATGTAGTTTTTAATATTTTCATGAACTTCAACTTGATTAACAGTGGTGTGGAGAATTTCACAGGGTTCCTGACTTTATAATAGAACAGGATTATGTGTTATTAACACATCATTTATTAGTATTTGATTAAATACCTTGGTGTTAAATTTTTTAAGCATGTCAGTGTTCGACCATATAAAATCTTTTTTATTTTTTTGAAGATTTTGTTTTAGAGAGGGGAGAGTACAAGTTGGGGAGGGGCAGAGTGGGAGAGAGAATCTCAAGCAGATCCCCCGCCAAGCGTGGAGCCCAATGTGGGGCTCACAACCCTGGGATCATGACCTGAGCCGAAATCAAGAGTTGGATGCTTAACTGATTGAGCCACCCAGGCACTTCTAAAATCTTTTTTTTTTTAAGTTTATTTATTTTTTTAGTAGTCTCTACACCCAGTGTTGGGCTTGAGTTTATGACCCTGAGATCAAGTTACGTATACTTCTGACTGAGCCAGTCAGGTGCTCCAGCAACCATATAAAATCTTGACCATAGTATTACTTTCCTAGGTTATTTATTTATCCCAGTTGTTTTATATTCCTTACAAGTTAACATCTACAACCACCTACCTTCACCTACCTTTTAGAATGATCTAGATCCTGAATTAGATTCTGAATTAATGATGTTTTTACTTCTTTATTCAATTAACTTTTATCAGTACTCAGCAGATACAAATGTGATTTCCTCTGAGTTATCTCAGTTCTGTGGTTTGCTATTTAATTCTGCTTTCCATTCTGAAAGAGTTCTTAGCCTTTGTTCATTAATCATAGGAAACAGTTGTGCAACATGCCTTGACATTAACTTGAATATCTAAAATTAGTCCTGCTACAATCAGTGGTTGGGAACAAGGTTTCAGTAGTTGGTGGCATGTGTTAAGTAGATATTGCAAGCTTGGAAGGAACTCCCTAGAAATAAGTAAGTGATTTGCATTGTGTGTGTACGTGCATGTACCTGTATATATATGCAATTGAAGTTCCATTTGTATTAAGCAGATGAATTACATCTGTTACGACAAATGCATCATAAGCATCTACACTTACGCACTGTGCTGTTGAATTTTTTCAGAAGAAAAATATATTTAAAAACTTGGTATGCTAGAATGGGTTTTTCTGCATGTTCGTTTTGTGATTCTCATTTTTTAAAGGAATATATATACTATATTTCAAGTAAATGGCTTTTTTTTTCCTTTTCAGAATTTATAGAAACTTATTCACAAAAAATGACATCCTGGTTGTATGAATGTCTTTGTGAAGCTGAACTTGCACAGTATTATCCTCATTTTACTGCCCTTGGCCTTCAAAAAATAGATGAATTAGCCAAGGTTACAATGAAGGACTACTCCAAATTGGGAGTACATGACATGAATGACCGCAAACGTCTCTTCCAACTTATCAAAATCATTAAAATTATGCAGGAAGAAGATAAAGCAGTCAGTAGCCCAGAGCATCCTCTTCAGACAAACAGCCTGTGCAGTAAACCTCAGGAAGCCAGATCTGGCCCTCGCAGGCAACTGCATTTTGATTCTCCTGCTCACAACAAGGACAGAATTACCAACAACAATGGGTTTGAGATGTGCAGTTTATCAGATTTTTCTGCTAATGACCAGAAATCTAGTTACCTAAAAGTGCTGGAGCACATGCTGCCGGATGATCTCCAGTCCCCTACAAAAACAAGAATTCTGAGTGCTTCAGCTGCTGGTTCCTATGTGCAAACAGAAACTAACACTTCACTCTTTTCATCAAATCACTTTTCTCCACTACTGGGGGATTATGATATTCCCATTATTCAAAGAGTCTCTTATGTTTCAGGGTATAACTATGGAATCCCTCAATCTTGTATCAGGTAATTATTTTTATCTTTTTTGGGGTGTAGGGTAACATCAGGCAAGGGCAAGCCTCTCCATGACTGAGAGCAACTACCCTTATTTACAGAAAATTATAGTGAACAGCTTCTACAACAATAATAGAAGTACCTTGATGGGGGAAAGTTCATGAGGAATTGGGACTTTCCAGATGGGAGAAAGATGATATTGTTCACGTATGTCAAATAGCTGTTACTTGCCAGGATCTGCTATTATTCCGTTAGCAGACCTATTTCTATTATTTATTATAGTGTAACATGATACATCTAATGCATCCTTGAAGGTAAAACAGTTAACTGGCCTTCTGCAATGGAAAAAGTGTGTGTGTGTGTGTGTGTGTGTGTGTGTGTGTGTGTGTTCGTTCCACAGGATTTTTTTTAAGGCTATCAAATTCACTTCAGGAGACATAAAGCTTAGTTAAAAACAAAGAGCATGTAGCTGAATTAAGTAGGTCTTTCGTGCAATTAGGTAACCTGCACACACTGGAATGTGGTCCTGATTTTGAGTGTTTTCTTCATTTCTAGCCCTGCAAGAACATATGATTTTGGTGATTGCAAAAGAGTAAGACACTTTTGATATAGTTTAGACTTTGATAGGGTGATAATAAGTTATTTTCACCTAGTGCTTTAACATAAATGTTGAAATAAGGTCCCTAAGAGCTGAAATATTGAATAATCCCTAATACCAGCATTGGTATAATAGAAAACATGTTCTTTTAAAAATAACATATTTGTTTGGTTATTTTTAAAAGTTATACATGGTGAATTATGGAAAAACAAAATACATTTTTTTTTAAGATTTTATTTATTTATTTGACAGAGAGAGGTAGCAAGAGCAGGAACACAAGCAGGGGGAGTGGGAGAGGGAGAGCATGCTTCCCGCTGAGTAAGGAGCCTGATGTGGGATTCGATCCCAGGATCCTGGGATCATGACCTGAGCCCAAGGCAGATGCTTAACAACTGAGTCACCCAGGTGCCCCACAAAATACATTCTTAAGCCATGTTTTCTTTATTTTTTTTTTTTAAGGCTATTATTCATACCTTAAAACAAGGTGTAGTGGGCGCCTGGGTGGCTCAGTTGGTTAAGCGGCTGCCTTCAGCTCAGGTCATGATCCTGGAGTCCTGGGATCGAGTCCCGCATAGGGCTCTCCTGCTCAGCAGGGAGTCTGCTTCTCCCTCTGACCCTACCCCCTCTCATTCTCTCTTTCTCTCTCTCTCTCTCTCCCCCCCCAAATAAATAAATCTTTAAAAATAAATAAATAAAAACAAGGTGTATATTTATATCTGGCCTTATATTGGCTAAGGTTTCAGAGGATCTCATAACCAACCAGTTCTTTTATTCCCCCCAAAAAATAAAAGACGTAATTTTACAGGTAAAAGTACTTTTAGTAATTTGAAATACTGCATTTTATATATTTCTGAAAACTATTTTGTTTAGCAGAGCACAGAGCATATAGTACTCTTTTCTTCTTTTAACTGTTAGAGAACTAGATTGTTCCGTGACTGTCAAAGCCAGGATTGTTGCTGCCCTATTGGTTAGCTCTGCTGAAAGAACAGATATTTTCTTGAATATTAGTCTTTTATTGAACAACACATAAAAATCTAAATTGGAATTATTTATAAATAAAGATATCACTTTGCAAATAATTTGCATTGGACAGAATGAATATTTTCATTTAAATATTGCTATTTCATTTATTTGGCACATGTTAAATACTACCTCTTCTAGGTCTGATTCTAGATTTAAAGATAAACAGGATATGTGGAGGCTCTTAGACTCTTAGGGGGAGTGAGCGGGAAGACAACCAACCATATGATGAGGTACATGCTCTTATAAGAGGTTTATACATGACAAACCCAGAGTGAAAGCTATTCCATTGAGTTTTCTTACTTTTTATGTCATTTTATCACTCTTCCCACTCTTTATTATATTAGGGAAATAGAGATAAAAAAAGGACATTTTCCCCAATAACCCTCATATTATCTTCTTACCCAAATATTTCTAAGTAGCAGTCAGGGTTTCAGAACCCTGAGAAATTCCCTCACCAACTTAAGTCTTGCTGTTAGGATGTCATCTTGTCCAAAGAGCATTCTCTTTGGGTGCCTCAAATCAAGTAAGCTCAAAATAAATTACTGGTCTCAGAATTTTTTTTAAAGATTTTATTTATTTATTTGACAGCGAGAGAGCACAAGTGGGGGAGTGGTGGGGCGGGTGTTGGGGGAGAAGCAGGCTCCCTGCTGAGCAGGAAGCCTGACATGGGGCTTGACCCCAGGACCCTGACTGAGATCATGACCTGAGCTGAAGGCAGATGCCCAACCGACTGAACCACCCAGGAACTCCTCTGTTCTCAGAATTTTAATAAGTCTAATGCATTTAGAGATCTTAAAAAGACCTAACTCCAGCTGTCTTAACTCTTCATGTCAGAAAGATACAGCTTATTTCATCTAAGAAACACTGGGCATTAAAACCAGAGCTTTCTAGCGGCACCTGGGTGGCTCAGTCGGTTAAGCATCTGACTTGGGCTCAGGTTATGATCTCAGGGTCCTGGGATCGAGCTCCATGTCAGGCTCCCCACTCAGCAGGGAGTCTTCTTGTCCCTCTGTCCCCCTCACTCATTCTCTTCCCCCACCCCGCCTCTCTCTCTCAAATAAATAAAATCTTTAAAAAAAAAGAGGCTTTTAGCAAAAGAACATTCATTGTTTTTTTGCCCCTTGACCTGGAAAACTAGTCCTTTTGACCACATGACCCATCCTAGAGTCCCTAGTCACTTTTGAAAAAGACTTTTCTGTCCTTTGATTAGCTTTATACGATTAGGTTATTAATACTCCCCAAAACTAGAGATTTTGACACAGGCCCTTGTTAAAATAATGCGTTAAAATTGTGTTTTTCTGGGGCACCTGGATGACTCAGTCATTAAGCGTCTGCCTTTGGCTCATGATCCTAGGGTCCTGGGATTGAGCCCCACATCGGGCTCCCTGCTCTGCGGGAAGCTTGCTTCTCCCTCTCCCACTCCCCCCGCTTCTGTTCCCTCTCTCACTATCTCTTTCTGTCAAATAAATAAAATCTTTAAAAAAAAAAAAGATTTTGTTTTTCTTATTAAAAAAAATCGAACATATGCAGAAGGGAGAATAAATCAATGAATCCCCTATATGCCCATCATCCACTTTTAATGATTTGTCAGGATTTTGCCACACTTAACCTCAAAATGGTACATTTTTTTTTAAGATTTTATTTATTTGACAGAGAGAGACACAGCAAGAGAGGGAACACAAGCAGGGGGAGTGTGAGAGGGAGAAGCAGGCTTCCCGTGGAGCAGGGAGCCTGATGCAGGGCTCGATCCCAGGATCCTGGGATCACAACCTGAGCCCAAGGCAGACGCCCAACGACTGAGCCACCCAGGCACCCCTCAAAATGGTACATTTTTAAAAGTCTGCTGTAGGTTAAAAAAACAAAACAAAACATGGTGGGGCACCTGGTGGCTCAGTCAGTTAAGTGTCCAACTTTTGATTTCAGCTCAGGTCATGATTTTAGGGTTGTGAGATTAAGCCCTGTGTTGGGCTCTGCACTAGGCATGGAGCCTGCTTAAGATTCTCTCTCTCCCTCTCCCCCCCCCCCTTAAAAAAAACATGCTTTAAAAGTCTGAAGTAGTCCTTTATGGTCTATATTAGAACTATTCTGTGTATAGAACTATATTAGAAATTTTATTTGCTCCTTTTTACTGATTTAAATCCTGGCAAAAAGTAATTTTCCAGCCAGTTGGAGGTCTCAGAAAATTGAAATTGATATGAAACAGTTATATAGCGAAATATCCTGTGTAAAATCTATTACAAAGGCTTTTTAGGGGCTATTAATCAAATTCTAAAGTGTAAAGGAAGGGAATAATTTCTCTTGTCTAAGACACTTAGTATATGGACCAAAGGCATTGATCCTGGTAGACTACTTACAAGAATCCTATGTTACTTAGGTTAAGAGGAATTTCTTTTCTTTTTTTTTTTTTTAAGATTTTATTTATTTGTTTGACAGAGACAAAGTGAGAGAGGGAACACAAGCAGGGGGAGTGGGAGAGGGAGAAGCAGGCCTCCCGCGGTGCAGGGAGCCCGATGCAGGGCTCGATCCCAGGACCCCGGGATCATGACCTGAGTCGAAGTCAGACACTTAAGGACTGAGACACCCAGGTGCCCCAAGAGGAATTTCTATACAGGTAAATGGTCCGTTATTAGAGATATGCATGTATACCCTCATTAGGCTCAGTAAGTAAACCTGATGAATTTTGTATCCCTAGCTCAAGGAATATTTCATTAAATAGTCTAGCTGTTAAGGTTGATAAGTTCACTGAAGTCAGAGCCAGAAAAGAAATGCATCTTAATAGAAGGGTGATAGTGGTGGGCAGCACCAGTGATAAAATTGTCCTGGGAAGAAGAAATGTAGGATTGTGTTCTAACAAACACATATCAGGTGGACAAAAAGAGGAAGTAAGAAAGTAAGACAAAGGGAGGGGCAGAATATACTTAGGAGGAAAAGTACATTGAAACCTACCACCTAATAATTCAAGGTATTTCGTAAACCCAGGTAGGATAAAAAAAAAAAAATTAGATTAAATGGTCAAGAAAACAGTAAATGGGGGCACCTGGGTGGCTCAGTCAGTTAAATGTCTGCCTTCAGCTTGGGTTGTGATCCCAGGGTCCTGGGATCAAGCCCCACGTCGGGCTCCCTGCTCGGTGGGGAGTTTGCTTCTCCCTCTCCCCCTTGCTTGTGCTCTCTCTCTCTCTCTAATAAATAGAATCTTTAAAAAAGAGAGAGAGAGAAAACAGTAAATGTGTAAGAATAATTGGATTGAGAGGAAGTAAAAGACATGGGTTTAGGTTTTTTTTTTTTTAAAGATTTTATTTATTTGACAGAGAGAGACACAGCGAGAGAAGGAACACAAGCAGGGGGAGTAGGAGAGGGAGAAGCAGGCTTCCTGCTGAGCAGGAAGCCCGATGTGGGGCTCGATCCCAGGACCCCAGGATCATGACCCAAGCCAAAGGCAGACGCTTTAACGACTGAGCCAGCCAGGCGCCCCTGGGTTTAGGCCTTTTAAAGGCCTTGGAGGGTGGTCCCAACATACTGTGTTTGATTTTGAGGATTAACCAGCCTGATTTGGGGGGACATATAGAAAGAACATCCACCATTAGAAGTTTTTGGAAGACCACATCTGGAAGCCAAACACGCAAGTCTTAGAGCTAGAGCAACTCTTAGGGTTTTGGGTTTTTTTGTTTGTTGTTGGCAAGACAAAGGATGGACTGGATTAGGGTTAGAGATAGAAGTAATCAGGATTTAGTTAATAAAAGAACTTTCTAGGGGCGCCTAGGTGGCTCAGGTCATGATCTCAGGGTCCTGGGATCAAGCGCCTCATCAGGCTCTCTACTCCACGGGAAGCCTGCTACTCCCTCTTCCACTCCCCCTGCTGGTATTCCCTCTCTCGCTGTGTCTCTTTCTGTCAAATAAAATCTTAAAAATAATAATAGAAGAACTTTCTATATACCTAATATGTGTAAAGTTACATATTAAAGTGTTGATACTGAGAAAATTTTATGTATAATATGCGTAAGGTGTGTATATATGTTAAGTGTAATGTATATATAAAATAACAAAATGTGCTGATACTTTGACCTCTTAAGTAGCCTTATCCTATTATTAAAAATTAAAGCCCACTTATAAATATGTATCAGACAGAACACCTCAGAGAAAGAGAATCCTTGGACTGAGATGGAGAAAATCAGAGTTTGTGTTCGAAAACGCCCTTTGGGCATGAGGGAGGTACGTCGTGGAGAAATTAATATTATTACCGTACAAGACAAAGAAACTCTTCTTGTTCATGAGAAGAAAGAAGCAGTTGACCTTACACAATATATTCTGCAGGTATGATGCTTTCCTTTTGTGTTTGGAACTAATATTATCAAGTGTGTTGATTTTTTGCTTTTATTTGAATGGCAGCATACAAATTCAAAAATTCAGTTTCTTTGGGTATTGGCATTCATTCCTGATATAAATCATTAATACCCTGGGCCTTCATTTAAAAATATATAGTGCAGTTGGGGAAACAATAACGTAATTTCTGCACTCTAGGGCAATAGAATTGCATCATACCTTCACTTAACACATTTTACATGAATGTAATTATACGTCTTTGGCAAAAATGGGGACTGAGGGGATAAAAAGAATGTAGTGAATTGGTGGTAGATAGGACTAGTCACTGAGTGCATGACCCAGAGTGACTGAGAGATGATCCCATAGCCTCAGTTCTTGCTTGTCTCTCACAGTGTGAACTTACTCTTCTGAGTGTGAGTCTGGAGTTTAATAATGGAGGATATGTTTTTGAGCAGCAAAGTTCCAGATTGCCACTCAACTGCTTATTTTGATTCTCAGCTGTCTTTGGGCTTAGATATAACTTGGTGGAAATTGGGCTCTTGAGCCGGCTGCTTTGTATAGGGAAGCTTATAGTGAGTAAATGTAACCCAAGAATATGATTTCACTTTTACATCTAACATATAAGGATTTAAATAAAATACTAGTAACTTAGACACATAAGAAAATGTTCACTCCCTGCCAGAAAGATCACAAAAAGTCCAAGGAGAAAGGGTTTGGTATTGAAAGGAACTTTTTTCAAGCAGATAGATACCCTTGCAATAACTCTTCAGTCTCCTATGGAAGCAGCAGGCCCACAGATGGAAGATACCATAATTTAGGTACTCTTAAAATTATGAAGCAATTGTAAATAATCTAAAACAGAGGATAATCCACCAGATGCTAAAATTTGGGAATTCAGGTCTCTCTTAATCTGAGTCTGCCTCCTTAAACATTCATATTATATTCATACTGTTCTCTCTCTTGCTCTCTTGCCTCAAAACCCAGTGACTGGTAGAGAGAAAAAAAAGTGGTGAGTAATCTTTTGTGCTAGCATTTCACTTTAATCAGCTGAGAGTTTACTCTCCTGGAATAAATATGTTAACACTGAAGTCAAATTGTTAACACTTTCCCCCTCTTTTATACGTGCATTGTTCAACTTATTCTTGGTTATCAATATTGGGTTTCACAGCAACATTCAAAGTAATCCACTGAGTCTTTCTATGGGCACTAAATTACTAGGCCACTGTATAAACAACCCAATCACTTTAATGGCCTTATTGACTGCTGATCAATGCACAGTCTATTAGGTCTAGGTGGGAGGTATTTATTTTGAAGATGGCCTAAATGCCAATTAGTTATAATGTTATCTAGTTCCATGTCTACTTATAACCATAGCAATAGCCCTGTCCAGTCACCATCTACCCAAGAAGTTCTTAATGATGCTTCTGTCACAGTAATTCCCTCAAGGAAGCATTGTCTTATCTTTTGTATTTTTCCATTATCCCAAAACATAATAACCTTACTTCTTTGTCATTACCATTGGTCAATACTTATTGAACACCCATGGTTTTCATAGCACTTTCTCTGCAGTTTGAACTTTGGACCTTTGTTCTCATAGGTCAAAGTCCTTACCTATCAATGCCATAATACAAGTGCTGAGAGGGCTTTTCCCCCTTTTCTTTCCTTAAGTGGAAAGAAGACAAGGGAGGTTCATAGCAAACCTAGAAAATAAATATTGATCCTAGATTCTTTGGGCTTTAATTTTTAAACCTATTCAAAAATTCAAACACAAGGTTTATGTATCCATTTAATTAAATATCCTATCCTTTCAAATCTTCTTTTGTTACTTAGTATATATACGGTCATACACATGCAGTGCGCTTTCCTACTTACCATTAAATTTTGTATCAGTATGTGAAAGGACAAGGAAACGAATTTGTATATATTTCATTCCAGCTTTTTTTTTTTTAAGATTTTATTTATTTATTTGACAGAGAGAGACACAGCGAGAGAAGGGAACACAAGCAGGGAGAGTGGGAGAGGGAGAAGCAGGCTTCCCACTGAACAGGGAGCCTGATGCGGGGCTCGATCCCAGGAGCCTGGGATCACAACCTGAGCCCAAGGCAGACGCCCAACAACTGAGCCACCCAGGTGCCCCTCATTCCAGCTTCTTAAATAAAGAAATATGTGTAGAAAAAAGAGATGGTACTGAAATATATCAAAAAGTCAATAGTGGCTATCTCTGGGGTAGTAAGATTTATAGATAAATTTGATTTTCTTCTCTATTGTTTTCTATGTTTTTAAATTTTTCTATAATCAGCTTGTTACTTTTATATGAAAAGTAAAAACTTTTGAGTAAGATGGATTCACCTATTTCAAAATCAAAACATACAGAAGCGTATGCAGTGGGGTGCCTGGGTGGCTCAGTCGGTTAAGCCTCTGCCTTCGGCTCAGGTCATGATCCCAGGGTCCTGGAATTGAGCCCCATAGCGGTCTCCCTGCTCAGCCTCAGTGGGGAGCCTGCTTCTCCCTCTCCCTCTGCCTGCCACTCCCTCTGCTTGTGCTCTCTCTGTCAAATAAGTAAAATATTTAAAAAAAAAAAAAAGGTATACAGCGAAAAGCGTCCTGCTAATCATATTTCCTTCTTGAAGGCAACCACAATTACCTGTTCTAAGTCTATCTTTCCAGAGATATTTTATAAATACATATTATTTTTATAATATGAAAAAACTTATTTAAAAAATAAATTATGGAACTCTGATCATTACAAGGCTAAAGTGAGTATTAATACAACCTAATTGATAAAGTATGATTAAATGAAATATACATTATGCAAAGGACTTTATGGAATATATATATAGATATCTATCTAGATATCTAAATATATATGTATATATATTTACATATAAATATATATGTAATGCTAGCATTTATTATATTTATGTAATATATATGTTAATTGTAATCTTGCATATTCACATATCTTTCATTAAGGATATTTACAGAAGTACTGGGAAAATCAGTACCTAAATCCTATTGGAAGGGAAGATACTAATGCCTTTAATCAATAAGTGTTTTCTAAGGTGTTTACTCAAGAGCTAAAGTTATTCACATGCACTTATAGAAGTAGAGAAAGAATAGCCATATACTCAATGAAGTAAAAGAAAATTTTTAAAAATTCCCACATTTACTTGTGTTCATTTTCTTCCTTATTTTCCTGAGAAATGCTAAAAAAAATATTAGAAATATATTTTACTTCTTATTGCCATTTTCAAGTTTATTCAAAAATACAATGAACCCCTATGTACCTACCACCCAAATTCAATAGTTAGAAACATTTTATTGTTCTTAAAATCGTATCACATATTTCATACCACTAAAAGCTCACAGATCTCTTTATTGTGCTCCACAGATTCATTATTTTCTAGCTTTTGGTAATATTTTCTAACTGGTAAATTCAACTTTGTGGCCCCAATTTCTGCTAAGATGACCTAACAAACTGCTATTCTAATGTAATGTAATGGTACACAAAACAGAATCAAACCTGGGTAGAATGACCCATGTAATAAATTGGCCCAAATTCACTTTGCTGGATTTTCCCTTAACTGGATATTTAGAGCAGGCCCAAGAGGTAGCAGAAGAAAGGACCTTATGTCTCATTAATTATATATGGACTGCCATTATTATGCTACAGTCAGGCTTGAAATTAGAATTTTTACTCAGAGATAGTTGGGCTGCCAATAGCCTCTAAGTTATGCAAATGATTATGTCTGCTAAATTAATGCTTTCCAGACACAGTTTAATAGGGTCTTCTGTCCTTTTCCAGATTACATGATTTTTCATTTGGGGATCATCTTGGACTACTTTCTCTCCCCAGCAAGTAATATCCAGGCAGTTGCCAAATTTTTCATGCATCCATCCATCTCTTTATTTGCTTTGTCATCATCGAATTTAGACCTAACTTCTTAACTCACCACTGGATTACCAGTGTTCCTGTTCTTAGTCCATTCACAGTGTGAAGCCAGTTTAATCTTCCAGTAAAATGGCTCACATCATCCCTTTCCTTTGCAAGGTTTTTTATTGTCTTCCCACTATTTGCTAAATTAAATATAAACATTCCATCCTTAAGGCTAGTGTCCCAGTACCCATGCAACATAGTCCTAACTCATTATTCTAGCCTTCTCTTTCACCTTTCTACCTACCAAGATCCTATGTTTTAACCACACTGAATCTTCTCTGTTCCCTAAATGTTCCTTGTGCTTTCCTGATTTGACTGTTGCCCATGTTTTCCCTGTGGCTGGAGTATCTTCCCTGCCTCCATCTCTAACTCTTAAATTCCTCTTCTTCCCCCTCAGCCCTTTCTGTGTACAGTCTTTTTCATAATGTCTTTCCCAATCAGAAGGCATATGTTTTTCCTTTGAATTCCACATATACTTTATCTGTCAGATTTTTTTCTAGCTTAGAATCATTTGTATACTTATCTGGATTCACATCTTTAGGTGGTGGGGTGGGGTAATAGTAGGGTAATATCTATATCTTTGGGCCCTTTGAAGTGTCTGCTGCAATTATGGTAACATGTTACCAACTGAGCAATAAATGTTCATGGGATTAAAAGCTCAGCTATGGGGGCACATGGGTGGTTCCGTTGGTTTAACAAGCGTCTGTGTTCAGCTTAGGTCATGATCTCTGGGTCCTGGAATTGAGCCCCATGTTGGGCTCCCAGCTCAGTGGGGAATCTGCTTCTTCCTCTGTCCCCTACCCCCCCTTGTGCGCTGTCTCTCAAATAAATAAAATCTTTTAAAAAGGAAAGAAAAGCTTAGCTGTGTAACCTATGAAATGGAAGTCTTCCTCTAGAATTCCCCCATATTTCAAATACGCTGGCGCTAGCTGGGCTGTGAAGATAATCCCTAGAGAATTCATTTCTCCTGGACCTAAGGAGGATTGGCTCACTCTTGTACTCATCAGTTTACTTCACTTAAGAAAGAACAAAAATTGTGTGCTTTAGTTTTTATATTATAAAAACATCTACAGAGATCTCAAGTAGAAGAAGGCCCTGTCATTTGATAGTTATTGATTGCTTATTTATCTCTAAGTTTGTCATAGTCAGTTACTTAGTTAAAAAACATACTAGCACCTTTAGTATGTGTTAACTAGAATAGTGGTGAAGAAAATCCAGAAAATGTCTCTTCTATAAAAATCACATTTCTTTTTCAGCATGTTTTTTATTTTGATGAAGTCTTTGGTGAAGCATGCACCAATCGGGATGTATACATGAAGACTACTCACCCACTCATTCAGCATATTTTCAAAGGGTATGATAGTAATTATTTGCTTCTCTTGCTTCATACTGTTTTCCATAACAAATTTCTTTATAAATATCATTTGTTTTTCAGTTTTTGAATTAGACATGAATTTGTGTTTTAATCTGATAAATTTAGACTCTTCTAAAGAGTGCATTGTCTCTATAGGATTCACCAAGCATTCAGAAATTTTCAGCAAAAATATAAGTTGTCAACAATATAATTTCATCAAAGTTCTCAGAATAAAAAGGTTTAAATGGTTGTAGTTTGAACTTTCGATAATAGGAATTATGTATTCTGTCTATAGCTCAATTACTTTTTTCATTGGAGTGGGATAGGATAAGAGACTATCATCTGTTTTTTATAGATGTATTTTTTAAATTTTGAAATAATTATTCACACTTAATAAACATTAAATGGGACCAAAAAGGCACTGAGGACTTCTGTTGTTTATTCGAAATATAGGCACGTATAGATAGAAAATGCCAAACAGCCTACTAGTATCACTGATTCCAAAGTAGTTTGACTTTTTAAAAATAATTTTTATAACTTTAAAAATATTGAGGTATGGGGCACCTGGGTGGCTCAGTCGTTAAAGCGTCTGCCTTTGGCTCAGGTCATTATCCCAGGGTCCTGGGATTGAGCCCCGTATTGAGCTCCCTGCTCCGCGGGAAGCCTGCTTCTCCCTCTCCCGCTCTCCCTGCTTGTGTTCCTGCTCTCGCTGTCTCTCTCTGTCAAATAAATAAATAAAATATTAGAAAAATATATTGAGGTATAATTCACATACAATTAGATGCACAGATCTTAAGAAGTATTCAGGTTTGATGAGTTTTGGTAGTTGTCTATATCCAGGTAACCAATACCTCGAACAAGATAGTAGACCATTCCCATCACCCCAGAGAGTTCTCTTGTTGTCCCCTTTTAGTAAATCTCCACTTCCACCCTCAGACTTATATAATCACTGACCTGCTTTCCATCACTATAGATTAGTTTTGCCTGTTCTAGATTGTCACAGAAATAGAATCATTCCCACATAGGTTCTTTTATGCTTGGCTTAGCATAATGTTTTTTGATATTAGTACATGTTGCATGTATCCATAGTTTTTATTGCTGAGTAATATTCCTTTCTGTGAAAATACCACAATTTATCCATTCTCCTATTGATGGACATTTAGGTTGTTTCCAGTTTGGGACTATTGTGAATAAAGCTGTATAAACATTCTTGTACAAGTTTTTTTCTTGGACATGTTTTCATTTATCTTGGGTGAAACTTAGAAGGGGAATTGCGGAGTCATAGGATAGGTACATGTTTATAAGAAAGTGTCAAACAGTGTTCCATACACCCATTTTCTATTCCCAACAGTGATGTATATATGTGAATCGCATTTCTTTCTTTTTCTTTTCTTTTTTTTTTTAAGATTTATTTATTTATTTGAGAGAGCATGTGCATGTGTGGCAGGGAGGGGCAGGGGTGCCCTGTGAATTGCATTTCTACATCCTCACCATATTTGGTATTGTCAGCCTTTTTTATTTTAGCCAATCTAATGGGTATGGAACTTGATCTCATTGTGGTTTGAATTTGAATTTCCCGAATGCCTAATGATATTGAGAATCTTTTCATTTGCTCATTGGTCATTCAGATAACTTCATTTGTCCAGTCTTTTTTTCTTTTTATTGTTGTTTATTGTTGTTTTGTAGACATCATTAAAATTTTTTTTTATTCTGAGCAGGCTGAAAAAGTGAAATATCTTTGAGGTTCAATTTCTTATATGCCAAATCTAGGGAATACTTTTTAAGAGAGCAAGTTTCTAAAGTTAGAATTTGGATTTAGAACAAATAAAAGGTGCAGGGGCACCTGGGTGTTTCAGTCAGTTGAGCTTCAGGCTCTTGATTTTGGCTTAGGTCATGATCTCAGGGTTGTGAGATTGAGCTCCCTGTGAGAGTCTGCTTGAGATTCTCTTCCTCCCCCTCCCCCCCTGCAGCCCCCCCCCCCCGCTTGTGCTTGCGTGCACATGCGTGCGCTCTCTCTCTTTAAAATAGATAAATCTTTAAAAAAGAGGAACAAGTTAAATGCATCCATTCTGCAAAGGGTAATAGATTTTTCATACGCATATTTGTTGTTGTTTTTCAGAAAGCTCATCATTAAAATATTCAGAAGATGGGGCCGCTGGGTGGCTCAATTTGGTTAAGCTTCCAACTCTTGATTTCTGCTCAGGTCATGATCTCACAATTGTGAGATCAAGTACCGCATTCGTCTCTGCGCTGGATATGAAGCCTGCTTGGGATTCTCATTCTCCCTCTCCCTCTCCCCCACTTGCATTTTCTTTCTTTCTCTCAAAAAAAAAAAAAAAGTTCAGAAGATAGGGTAGATAATTATTTAGTCTCATTCTGCTAAAATCTTCTTTAGTGCGTTCACCTTTTCCTCCTTTAATCCTTTTCCTCACTGTGCCTTTGCCAGTGTGTTCAAGTGCCTACACAGCAGGAGCCTGGATTCAAAAGACAAGGAATAACTGGTCTCCGCTCAAGCAGCTTAAATCTGATTAAATTAAATCTCTTCTCACACTTCCATGGTTCCTTTGCTGTTGTGCTATTACTCGTTCTTTGGTTTCTTTCTGGCTTCAGGCTCCTTTCTTCATGTTCATCTCTCTGCCCACCACCAGTATCCCCCTACCTCTCTGTCTATACATAGACGTTTCTTCTTGGTGCCGGTAGCTACTTTTATCATTAACTCATGTGATTCCTGTTCAGGAGTCAATACTATTTAACATTATGGTCACTTTCTAGCTGTACTATATAGTTGGGCCTCTGGTACGCAGATAACCTTGGCCTCTGGCTCCTCTGAAAACATGTGATTGGCAGATTAGTCTCTCAACTCTTATTCTGCAGTTCTTCACACTCATGCCCACGCACACACCCACCCACATGCAAGAATAGTGATTCTCACTTAGAATCACATGATGTCAGAGTTAGAAGGGATCTTAAAAATCAAGTAACCCATTAATTTATTAATGAAAGTGAAAACAGACCCTTAAAAAAAGCCCTTTTGTGAGTTCTTCCTCAAATATTTTTCTTATACTGATTTTACCTCTGTCTAAACTTAATATTTATAAGAGTAGTCCGTACCACCCTGTTCATCATATGGTCTTCCATTACTTCTTGTATTTATTTTAATTCTCTATTACTTCTTTCATCAAACTTACCTTTTAGGATTAAGGCAGAATCGTCTTCTTCAGAATTCTCTAGAGCGTGGGGTCCTTGTCTTATGGTATAACCAGTTCCATAAAAGAAAATTCTATTAAAAAACTCATGTACTGGGCCGTCTGGGTGGCTCAGTCGTTAAGTATCCGCCTTTGGCTCAGGTCATGATCCCAGAGTCCTGGGATCAAGCACTGCATCGGGCTCCCTGTTCGGTGGGAAGCCTGCTTCTCCCTCTCCCACTCCACCTGCTTGTGTTCCCTTTCTTGCTGTGTCTCTCTGTGTCAAATAAATAAATAAAATCTTTAAGAAAAAAAACTCATGTACTGCTTTGAGAATGTTTTTTCTTCTTCCTATGTTTTTATAGTATAAAGCCCTCTTCGGGATGCCTGGGTGGCTCAGTTGGTTAAGCGGCTGCCTTCGGCTCAGGTCATGATCCCAGGGTCCTGGGATTGAGTCCCACATCAGACTCCTTGCTCAGCAGGGCGCCTGCTTCTCCCTCCCTCTCCCTCTGCTTGTGCTCTCTCTGTCAAATAAATAAAAATCTTAAAAAAAAAAAAATATATATATATATATATATAAAGCCCTCCTCTCCTTAAAGGATTGTATACTTATAGCTGAATTTTACCAGCTATGAACAGGATTCTGTTTCTATCTGACTTTTGTCATGAAAAATCTATGTGTAGATTAGCATTTCTCTTCGTATGTATGTTATACGAATGACTTTTTTCCCTAGAGGCAATGCCACTTGCTTCGCATATGGACAGACAGGTGCTGGGAAGACCTACACCATGATAGGAACTCATCAGAACCCAGGACTCTATGCTCTGGCTGCCAAAGATATATTCAGCCAACTAGAAATATCCCAGCCAAGAAGGCACCTCTTCGTGTGGATCAGCTTCTATGAAATCTACTGTGGACAACTTTATGACCTCTTAAATAGAAGAAAAAGGTACTGATTATGAGTGGGAAACTATATTTGTGGATCATTGTTTTAGGCCAGAGTCCGAAAGAATCACTGAATCATGGGATTTGATGTGAGGCCTTGTTATATTAGTGCCTTTTTGTGAAATTAGTCTCCTGAGTCAGGAATTTTTTTTTTTTAAAAGAGACTATGTTTTTCTTTCTCTCTCTCTCTCTTTTTTAAGATTTTATTTATTTGACAGAGAGAGAGAGTGAGAGCAAGAACACAAGCAGGAGGAGTGGGAGCAGGAGAAGCAGGCTTCCTGCTGAGCAGGGAGCCCGACGTGGGGCTTCATCCCAGGACCCTGGGACCATGACCTGAACTGAAGGCAGACGCTTAACAACTGAGCCACCCAGGTGCCGCAGATGAATATTTTTTTAACTGCCAGTTCAAAAACTAAAAAATAAAAATAAAGTGCTAGTTCAGCTAGAGAAAAATGGAAATTAGCCTTCCATTAGTTTTTTGTTTTTGTTTTTTTTTTAGTAATCAATATCCTAAGGTTTATTAAAAGACTATCCCTTTTGGTCTATGAAAAAGGTCTTGGGCGCCTGGGTGGCTCAGTTGGTTAAGCGACTGCCTTTGGCTCAGGTCATGATCCTGGAGTCCCGGGATCGAGTCCCGCATCAAGTTCCCCACTCAGCGGGGAGTCTGCTTCTCCCTCTGACCCTCCCCCCTCTCATGCTCTCTCTCTCATTCTCTCTCTCAAATAAATAAATAAAATCTTTAAAAAAAGAAAAAGGTCATGATTTCAGGAAGTGAGGATATCAACATGTACTTAAATCCCTTCCTATTCTTTTGACCTATTATTACACTGGAAGAACTATAAATAATGTTTCCTGCTTTCACTTATTTTTTTTCCCCCTCAATCTTAGGGTAAACTTAATGGTAGTTTTCTGAAATCGGTAAAAAAATCTCTCTTCTTCACAGTAGACTTTTTGTTCTGTAACTCTTAAACTGTTGCCCTTGCAACATAATACAGTAATTTAGAAATGGATTCAGTCAACTGACTTTAAATCCCTATTGTATTTTTCTGGTGTAAAGTTTTGTTTAGGTTGAAACAGATGACTTTAATTGAGCAGGAAGCAATGAAGTTGTGAAGGTGCCAACTGGGAGAATAAGGAGAGATGGAATAGGGGAGGTGGTTGGATAAAAGAGTGTCATAACAGAATTAACCAGACCTGTGACGTGTTGGGAGCAGCCACATCAAGTGGAGAGAGTTGAGGCTAAGCATGGTGGAAGGCTGGGGAAGCCAAATCGGTGACAGAAACTAGCCTCCAGCAAAGGAATCCTAGCCCCTACAGAGCTGTCCAAAAGGATGTGCACATTCCACATGCTCCAGGCAAGCACAGGAATGGGGGGTGGGGGTAGAAGAGCAGCTCCAGTTCAGTAGGGAGAGCATTATAGCACAGGCCCCCATGGGAGAGGGGCACTAGGGTAATGAGTCGTGAAACTGGAGAAGACAGCAGCTAGGCTTGGGCAGACCACCATCTGTGGACTATTCCAAAGAAAAGGGGACCTTCAGGTATGGCACAATTCAGAGAATGTACAGGTGTTCAGAGTTCATTCCTGACATAGCAACTGTCAAGTAAAGGAGGGTTCTGCTTTGGGTTTGCTTTGGAGAAGAGTTGCTTTTCTTTTTTACCCTCTCTGTTGGTTTTGAAGCCTCAAGTTAGCTCAATCACAGCTTCTCTTTCAAGCCCCCACACTCTTTTTTAGGAGCCCTTTCCAGTCAGAATATAGCCAGGCATTGGGATGCTAGAGCATCTGGCTCTGGGGCTCCCAAACAGACCAGGTTCAACTACTAGCCACTGAAAAATCCAAAGTCAGAAAAATGAGTGGTGGTGAAACAAGAAAGGAATTTATTTCAGTGAGGCCAGCGCTGGGAAGATATTTCAAGACATTTCATTTCATAACATTTGAAAGACTGCCTCCAACATGCCAAAAATACTACTTCTTGGGAGTTTTTTGTTGTTGTTTTGGGGTTTTCTTTTTAAAGATTTTATTTATTTGAGAAAGAGTGCGAGAGAGCCTGAGCAAGGGGAGGGGCAGAGGGAGAAGCAGATTCCCCGCTGAGCAGGGAGCCCAATGCCAGGCTCCATCCCAGGATCCTGAGATTAGGACCTGAGCCAAAGGCAGACACTTAACCGAGACCCCACCCCCCACCCCAGCCGCCCCTCTCCCTTTTTTACTTCTAGGTTTATGTAAAGAAAACACGGGACAAAGGTTGGTGGGTACACGTAGGTGGGTGGTGAAGGTCAAGTTGATCTTGTCAGTCATGGGTGGGGTCTTGCTGGCTCTGGGCTGTCCTTATTGCTTGAGGGGGTAGTGAGGGTAGTTCGGGTTCCCTTATGGGGATGCTTTGCCTGCAGGGTCTTTGTTTAAAGAACAATTGGCAGGAGAATAAAAGCTCGTGTGTGTGTGTGTGTGTGTGTGTGTGTGTGTGTGTGTGTGTGTGTGTGT
>NW_027397104.1:2661155-2774103 GCF_003265705.2 Callorhinus ursinus
CTCTTGGGTGTGTGTGTGTGTCTGTCTGTCTAGAATAAAAGCTCTTGTGGGGGGTGTGTGTGTGTGTCTGTCTAGAATAAAAGCTCTTGTGAGGGGTGTGTGTGTCTGTCTGTCTGTCTCCGTCCATCCAGTTTGGGTGAAGGGACAGTCAGGATATCTAGTCAGCTATTTGTGAGTGCAGTTCTTTAATGAGTTACTCAGATATATTGCCCTTTATATTTGCATTCTTGAATTGCAGTCAAGGGGATGGGATATGCTAACTCCTGGCTTTGAACCTTCTTTTTAGGGCTCACTAGGAAGACCCACACTTCCTCCGCAAGTGTCTTGGGCTGTGGGTGTTTTCTTTTTGTTTTTATATCTCTGGTTAATTGGCTAATATCTCTTTTGCCTATCTTCCTGGGACCCCTGAAATGTCCTAATCTCCTGATGGCACCCTTTCTTTTTGTTTAGAGCTGTTATGCTTTATCTTAAAAGTAATAGTAAGACTTTGACAAAGGTGAACAGAAACATATATGCTCAGTCCACCTCCCTTTTTAAATCTATTTATTTGACAGAGAAGAGAGCACAAGCAGGGGGAATGGCAGGGAGAGGGAGAAGCAGGCTCCCGCTGAGCAGAGAGCCTGACATGGGGCTCAATCCCAGGACCCTGGGATCATGACCTGAGCTGAAGGCAGATGCTTAACCAACTGAGCCACCCAGCCTCCCCCTCAGTCCTCCTCTTAAGCTAGAAACCAAAGCTTATGGATCTTCAAATTAACTTTTTTTTTTAAAGATCTAATTGGCTTTACTAAGCAATTCATGAATTGGGCATCATTCCATCTAGGAAGTAGAGGGGAGGTCCAAGGAACTGTACAAAATGGAAGATTTTTATAGAAAGGAGGGTGGAGAGAGAAAGTAGCAAAAGAAAAGAAAAGATTGTTCCAGGCAAGATCACCTTCCTTTGTGGGGAAGGGCAGGGGGTCTTATTAGGTCGATTACCTCAATTTCCTTTGGAGGGGTAGAGAGGGCCCATGTGACAGATTACCTCACTGGTGTTTATCAGAAATTTCTGATTGATGGGTTTAAGAAACATTTCTGGGGGAGGTTGAAACTGCAATTATGTTAGGTATGAAGTCCCGAATTAACTCTTAAAAGTAGAGGTTAGATTGTTTTTATACCCTTGCATAAAAAGTGATAGAAATAACTTCTTGCTTATAAGATTTAAAAATCTAGCAGTACATTTTGGGCTGTCCATTAGGAACTTTTCTGGGGTGAGCTCAGCGTGTAGGGCCTGGGAAAGTATGCTCAGGAATGACATGAGGGCTCTGAAAGCTAGATCCTTCTTTTATTCCAGAAGCCTGACTGTTCTAATAGTTGTTTCCTGATAGGTCACAGGGATTGGTGAAACTATTTTCCTCCAATCCTTATGTTAAAATTTGGAAACTTGGGGTGAAACATAATCTAAGAAAAAAAAGTTTTTAGAGGTACCTGGGTGGCTCAGCTGGTTAAGTGTCTGACTCTTGATTTCTGCTCAGGTTATGATCTCAGGGTCATGGAAGTGACCCCCGAGTCAGCCTCTTCACTCAGCAGGGAGTCTGCTTGTCCCTCTCCCTCTGCTCTTCCTCCCATCTCCCCCAATAAATAAATTAATTAATTAAATCTTTTGTAAAAAAAGAAATTTTTTTGAGAAAATCTTTCCTTTTTTGGCTGTAAAGTGGAATTCCATTCTTAACCTAAATCACTATCTTATTAAGGGAAAAAAATAATCTTAGAGTCTCTAATAGATTTAATATGTGCACCTTGATGTGTCTGGGGTTTCATCTGGTTTAATTGACCATAACCTTACACATAGGCCTGAGAAATTCAGTTACGGCACCAAATCTTCCTTCCTCCCTTGGAAGATATATCAAGACACCTTATGTTGGAAATAAAGTAGAACCCCACTTACGCTGGCTTAAGTTACTTAGCGAAGTCATTGGCTCATATAACTAGAAAGCCTAGAAGAGAATCAGGCCTTAGGGTCTGTTTAGGAGCTCAGGGATGTTATAAGGACCAATTTCTTTGCTCAGCTCTGCCTTCTATGATGTTAGCTTCCAAAACTCGCTCTCTAGTGGATACAGAATGGCTGCCACTGCTCCCAGGGCCACATATACTTTCACTTCCAGAAAGAAAGAGCACTAGCATCTCACTCCCAGGCACTTAACAACCAGAGACTAGGACTTTATTTTGCTTGGACCAGCAGAGATCCCATATCCAGTCCTGAACCAATCACTGAAGCCACGAATATACCATCCACTGATTGGCATAGGTCTGGATCATATGTTCCTTCTTTTAATTATAGCCAAAGGTGCTGACTTGTTTACAACAGTCAAGGACCATCTCTGAAGCCCAGGGCTGGGGTCAGGAGTTGTGGGAGTGGGCGGTAAGGATACATATCAATCTCACTCAAATAACAGAACTGCTACTTAATAGGGGAATGATGGAATGGTTTCTGGGGAGGCAAGAACAAAGTCCATTATATAGCAGGTCTGCCATACCAACCGTGTTCTTGTATCTGCAGGCTCTTTGCAAGAGAAGATAGCAAGCACGTGGTACAGATAGTGGGACTGCAAGAACTTCAGGTGGATAGTGTGGAGCTCCTCTTAGAGGTAACTCTTCTTTCTTTACTACCTCCCCTCCCCCCCAACCCCACAGCAGCCTAAGTACAGAGAAAGAATTCATTTTGCTATCTAGCAAATATAATGGACTCAGATGTAGCCAAAGGGCCATGACAAGCATGCCACTTCAACGTTTGTAAAATGTGAGTCCTCTAAGAGGATAGCCCCCTTCTCTACAGGGTTGTTGTCTCAGTGCCATGGAGCATGTGGGAGAACCTAATGCATGAGAGGGATACTCTTGTGCTAGTTTCACAGGCTGCCAGTGTATATATTTCTATGGTAGTAGGAAAAGCTGCTAGAGAAAAATATCCTTACTTTAAGAAAAAATTTGAAGAGGTAAGGGGTGCCTGACTGGCTCAGTCAGTAGAGCGTGTGGCTCTTGATCTCAGGGTTGTGAGTTTGAGCCCATGTTAGGTGTAGAGATTACTTTAAAAAAATTTTTTTTTCCCAGAGGTAATACTTTAATGTGGGTTCAAAATTCAAGAGATACAAGGATGCCTGGGTGGCTCAGTCGGTTGAGCATCTGACTCTTGGTTTCAGGTCAGGTCATGATCTCAAGATCATGAGATGGAGCCCCGTGCCAGGCTCCGTGCGCAGTTTGGAATCTGCCTGTCCCGCTCCCTCTGTTCTTCCCCCTGCTGGTTTTCTCTCTCTCAAATAAATAAATAAATAAAATCTTTAAAAAAAAATTCAAGAGTTACAATGAAAATATCCCTTCCATTCCCTTTTCAAACTGAAGCAACTAATCTTAATAGTTTTTTTGTATATCCTTCCAAAGGTATTTTTTTTTCAAAGCTATTTTTAAATCTTCTATTAAAAGTTATCTTTTGGGGCGCCTGGGTGGCTCAGTCGGTTAAGCGTCTGCCTTCAGCTCAGGTCATGATCCTGGAGTCCTGGGATCGAGTCCCACATCAGGCTTCCTGCTCAGTGGGTCAGGGGGAGCCCGCTTCTCCCTCTCACTCTCCCTCGGTGCTCTCTCTCTCTCTCTCTCTCAAATGAATAAAAATCTTTAACAATAATAAAAGTTATTTTTTAACACTTGTTCATTATTAGATATAAACCTTACAAAAATATATAAGAAGATAGAAAAATAAAGGCCACCTCCAACTTACTATATACAACTCCCTGCTCCCCACTAGAGATACCTGTTAACAGTTTAAAATATTAAAACACACACACACACAGAGTTTAAAATATTTAAATTTTTTCCCATTCTGGGGATTTATTAACTTATGTACAAATATACTTTTGGTGACTCTTCCTTTAATAGAGTGGTCCTCAACCCTAGCTTTATATTGTATCATTAGGAAGCTTTTTCCCCCTTAGGTTAAAAAAAAAAAACGGTTTAACCATTTTTATTGTGAAAAATAGCACTCTACAGAAAAATGCCTAAAGCCTGAATGTGTTTAGTATAAAGAAATAAGCACCTTTTTTTAAAAGATTTTATTCATTTATTTGAGAGAGAGACAGATAGCGAGCCAGGAGGAGAGGGAGAAGCAGACTTCCCGCCAAGCAGGGAGCCTGATGTGGGGCTTGATCCCAGAACCCTGGGATCATGACCTGAGATGAAGGCAGACACTTAACTGACTGAGCCACCCAGACACCCCAAGAAACAAGCACCTTTATAATCAATTACGCAGATCAAGAAATAGAACATTTTAGCACCCCACAAACCCCTATACAACTTTCCAGTCACAGTCCTCTATAATCCTGACATTTATGCTGATCACTTTTTTTTTTTAAGATTTATTCATTTATTTTTAGAGCGCTAAGGAAAGTACAAGCTCATGCAGGGTGAGGGGCAGAGAGAGAGAGAATCCCAAGCAGACTCTCCACTGAGGGCAGAACCTGACTCAGGTCTCTATCCCAGGACCCTGAGATTTTTGACCTGAGCTGAAATCAAGAGCCGGCCACTTAACCAACTGAGCTACCCAGGCCCCCTACACTAATCACTTTCTTGTTTTTTGTTATAGTTTTGCCACTTATGTATTCATCCATTAACTATATAACTTCGTTTTTGCCTGTTTTTAAACTTTATACGAATAGAATCATACTGTATTTTTTAGTATCTTCTTTTGCTCAACATTATGCTTTTGAGTTTTATCTATGTTTTTGCATATGGCTGTAATTTTGTTTTTATTTGCTGTATAGCGTTCAATCATATGAGTATACCACAGTTTATTTAACCATTCTGTTAATGGATAGTTGGGATTATTTCTTTTTGGGCACTATTCTGAACATTGTAACCGTGAATATCCTTACACATGTATTCCAGTATGTAGCATATGAGTTCTTTAGGTTATATATCTGGCTGTGAAATGATTGGGTCAAAGGACATGCATATATTCACTAGGTGGTGCAACTGCTGTCCAAAGCTATGTACACTACCACAAGTGGCATATGAGCAATCCCATTGTTCTTCATCCTCGCCAACACTTTCTGTTGACTTTAAAATTTTTACCAGTCTGGAATTATTTAATTAAATCTCATTTGTGTTTTTTTCTGCATTTTGCTGATTGAGAATTAAATTGAGTAGCTTTTCATATATTTTTTTTAATTTTAAGATTTTATTTTTAAATAATCACTACACCCAATGTGGGGCTCAAACTCACAACCCTGAGATCAAGAATTGCATGCTCTACCGACTAAGCCAGCCAGGCACCCCACTTTGCATATTTTTAATTTATCTTACGGGTTTCATCTTTTGGGAATGCCAGTTAGGTTCTTTCCCTCATTTTTGGGTTATCTGTCTTTCTCTTATTACTGATTTGTATATTCTAGATGTGAGTCATTTGTCAGTTATTTGTGTCATAAGCATGTTGTCTTGTTGTCATCACAGTGTCTTTTTAATGCATGCTTGAGTCCCTCTGAGGTCAATTAAATCAGAATCTCTTGGGGTGAGGTCCAAATGTAGATATTATTATTATTTTAAACTGAAATATAGGTCACATACCATAAAATTCACCTTTTTAAAGTGTATGCATCAGTGGCTTATATATATATATATATATGTATATGTATACATACATATAATTTTTTTTTTTTTGAGAGCATGAGAGAGAGTACGAGCACAAATGGGGGTGGGCCAAAATCAAGAGTTGGATGCTTAACTGACTGATCCACTCAGGCACCCCACATATCTTATTAAGTTATATCATAATAATCACCCTTTTAAAATATACAATTTAGTGATTTTTAAGGAATATTCAAAAAGTTGTGCAGCTATTACCACTACTAATTCCAGAACATTTTCATCACCTCAAAGTGAAATTCTGTACCTTTGGCAGTTACTCTCTATTTCCTCTGCCTCCAGGCCTGGCAACCACTAATTTCTTTCTCAATGCACTTGCCTATTTTGGCCATATCATATAAATGGAATCATGCAATAGGCAACTTTTTGTCCCTGGCTACTTTCATTTAGCGTATTTTCAAAGTTCATCCATGTTATAGCATATATAAGTACTTCATTTTTAAGACCAAATAATATTCTGTTATGGATATATTCATATTTTGTTCATCCATTCATCAGTTGATAGAGACATAGGTTGTTTTCACTTTTATAGAAACCACTGTTATGAATAATACCGCTATGAACATTCACGTACAAGTTTTTGTGTAGACCTATGTCTTCAGTTTTCTTGAGTCTATGCCTAGGAGTGGAATTACTGGGTCATACTTTTTGAGGAACTGCCAAACTGTTTTCCAAAGTGGCTGCACCATTTTATATTCCCACCAACAATGTATGAAGGTAGGTATTATTTTAAAAGCTCACCAGGTGATTCTAACATGCAGCCTGCAGCCATTATAGTCATTTGTTTAGTATATCCAGCAAGCCTGACTAGAGGCAAAGAGAGAAGGCTAGAAGGACAGGCTGTGTACTTGGCAAAACCTACCTTTAAAACTGCTTCTCAATACACCCTTCCAGGGACTTGGGTGTGTGAAATGGCAGGGTGAGCCACCACTGATGTCTTTTTCTAACAGTTTCTTTTTGCTAGGACAAATAGGTAAATTTTGCTTAAGGGCTGGGACCTCATATTTGTGTGATTATCATATTCCTGAGTCCTGGGATCTAAAACCTGAGGATAGCACGTGAGTGTGGCTATTTTAGAGTTACCTAAGAACCAAGAGCCCCTTTCTAGCAATTGTAAAAGCAGGTAAAGAACAAAAGTTCGTGAGATGTGTTGAAGGGGCTTCCCTGAGACTGACCATTCTTAACCTGTCCAGAGCTCCCTCCATTGTGGAGTCCTAAGGAAATTGTTTCTCATACTCCTATTTGCTGTGGTCCTCTTGCCCCCTCCTCCCCAGACATTCCTTTATTTGGCAGGGAGTTGCAGGAGAGTTGATCCCCATGATGCCTTTATCTCTGAAGAGTAAACCAACTGAAGAGGAAAGGAGCAAATGTTGGGAGGAAGTCCCTTTTCCTTAGCTATGGGCCATCATTGTGTTTATGGGCAGTCTGGTGTCAGATCACTTCCTCTACCCTGGAGGAGTTTTATGCACTGCTCTATCCTAAGTTATCTTTCCTGAGAAAAGCAGAAAGAAATTTCTTGTTAGTCAGTGTGTTATCTCATTACCATCGATACTCTGTCTGTAATATATATGATGGTGTACAAGAAAGCCAGCTGAGATCAAGGTGGAAAGTTGATATCAATTATGGATACCCTCATAAACATTTATTGACTCGAAACAACAGCACTTACTAACTCAGGTGTCACACTTTCTCGGGTGTCACTGTTCATGTTCACTCAGGTATCACCCATGTGTTTGCTCAAGTGTCACGGTCCGGTGTCATCTTTGAGTGTCACCCTCACAGATCACCTTCAGGTTTCCTCAGGCATGGCCACTTGTTGCCTGCCTGCACAACTAGCAGCCTCGTTTTTTATGCGGGATTGTTCTTCTTCCAGGACCTTCCTCCTTCAGGTGTATTATACTACCCTGATCTTAACAGTTCAGGTGCCAGGCACCAGGTCTTCCCTGCCTTTACAGAGGTGCACTGACTCATCACATTTCTCAGATTTGGAATCAAGGTTTCTTCTGTCAGGGAATTGATGAGTATTTTTTCAGTTGCAGAGACTTACAGATTTTTAAGTTATTTCTACAGCCATTTGACATACTTATGGGTATCCATTCTCAAACTTCTAATAAATCTGTCTCCTGTTTTATCGTTGCCCTGGCTATAATTGGTAGCAGAGACCACATGGCGAAAGCTTTCCGTAGATGAGCCTCAGTTGTATGCCAGTGACAGAGACTTAATGTGTACACAGTGCCTATACTGCTGAAGTGCTCGTAGCCCTCCTTTGGTGTACGTGCAGAAAGCTTGGTGATTAAAGCCTCGTAACCAGACAGACCTGGATCCCAGTGGCATATATCCTTCAGCATGTCCTTTACCTTTCTGAGCCTGAAACATGTGGATCATAGTAGATGATTGGTTGGGTGATAGAGAAGGAAATGAGATAACATACAGAAAATGCTTGGTGTGATGCTAGCTCAATTTGTCACATCTATTTTTAATAATATTTATTAATGTCCCTGAATGTTTCCCAGGCAACAGAATTCAGCAGTTGTCTCTACTTTCTTTGGTGGCAGGTCCTCATTTCAGTACTCACATAACATGTTTTGTCTAAAGGACCTAGATTTAGAAACTTGCCTAATAGACTTTAGTTATGGAAGGAGGAATTTGAGAAGGAGGTAGTGAGAGGAAAAGGGGGCCTAGTGATTTTTAAGTTGATTGCACTAATTTTATTGGCTCCTAGACTTGCATTTTCCCCCAAATATATTCTCTATGTTTTCCTCTTTATTTTTTCTTTTTTCCTTCCTTCCTTCCTTTCCCTTTTTTTTCCCCCATTCACTTGTACTGGAGAGCCCATGGAATCTCACATTGATCTCTAAAGCTCTATTTCCCCTCATGAAACTCTGATTATTTTACATTTGTGAAAAGAAATAAAGTTTTGGAAGTTTACACAAAGATGTTAGTTCTTGAGGTGCCTGGCTGACTCAGTCAGTCCAGCGTGCAACTTTTTTTTTTTATCTTTTTAAAGATTTTATTTATTTATTTACCAGAGAGAGCACAAGCAGAGGGAGAACCTGCTGAGCAGGGAGCCTGATGCGGGCCTTGCTCCGAGGACTCTGAGATCATGACCTGAGCTGAAGGCACACGCTTAAAAGACTGAGCCACCCAGGCATCCCTAGTGTGTGACTCTTGATCTTGGGGTTGTGAATTCGAGCCCCACATTGGGTGTATAAAAAAAAAAATCTTAAAAAAAAAAGATGTTCTTTATTAAAATGAATATTTATGGGGGGGCACCTGGGTGGGTTCAGGTGGTTAAGCATCAGGCTCTTGATTTTGGCTCAGGTCATGATCTCAGGGTCTTGAGATCGAGTCCCCGTGTGGGGCTCCTCACTCAGCGGGAAGTCTGCTTGAGATTCTCTCTGCCCCTCCCCCCGCTCACACACTGGCATGCGCACTCTCTCTCTTTCTCTCCAAAATAAATAAATCTTTTTTTAAATGAATATTTATTGAGAATTTACCATGTGCCAATCATGATTCTAAGTGCTTTACATGTATTATCTTGTATCATCTTTCTTAGTTCTCGTAAGTAAACTATGAGATTATCATTTTATAGATAAGAAACTGAGGCTCTGAAAAGTTAAGTGACTTGCAAACTTTTGCTCATTGCAGAAGGTCACACAACCATATGTCAGAGCTGGCATGCATACCCAGACAGTCTAACTTCAGATTTCACTATCTTAACCACTGCACTTGAGTCTGTTTGTCTGATGATCTTCACAAACTGAATCATTTTTACTCCTCAGAGTTCAGCTACTTTATTTCAGTTTCTGAAAGGAATGGCGATTGCAGGCTATTTCTGAAGCTGAGGAAATGACCGGAACCAGAAACTCCTTCATGCCTTCCCTAAAAGGCATTGAGTCGGGAAAGGTCTCCTCAACACGTTAGGTTTTCTGAGACATGCTCACAGGTACCTAATGCATCATGATGGATAAGGTGGACAAAGGAGCATGGAAAACCGAGTGTAAATAGAACCCCAGAAATCAGCCTTTCTTGGCTCCCCTGGGGGTGAACCACAAACAAGCCTATGAGTTTCTGACCGTATCCACAGTTCCTGGCTAGGTATGGCTGTGAGGCCTCTCAGAGCTTTCCCTGTGTCCCAGCAGGAGCAGCATCAGTACTCTCACATGTGGCAGAGGACACCTGGCTTCCTTCCCTAGCCTGACTATATTTGACTTATGTGACCTTGGATAAGTCACCAACTTCTCTGTGTTTCTTCCCTTATCAAGCATATTGTTTACACAAATACAGAGATTTAAGAGATTTCCAGATCTCCCCTGTCTTTTCGCAGGGCTTGTAAAAGACCAAAAACAAACCAAAAATCAAATCAAAAGAGATGTGAGAACCCTAAAACTAGAAGGAAATACACCAAAATCTTGTTAACTCGGGGATTATAGGAGGTATATATTTTCTTCTTGATACTTTTCCTGTATTTTCCAAGTTTTCCACAGTAAGCATGTCTTCCTTTTCTGGTAGAAAAAGGAAAGAAAAGTTTGATAAAAAGAACATCACACATTGTCATCATTGCATTACAGTCTATGTCAGCATGAAGTCAGAGTGACAGGGAAGAGGCCAGGATGGGGAAGCACAGTTGAACTAGATGCTTCAGTTACAGATATGCCTTTCATGGCCTTGCCAGCAGTGGAGCTTAGTTAGCAGTGCAGGCCAGGGGCACCTGCCACAGTCAGGGTAAGGGACTACTGCTCTCACTCTTCTCATTTCCGATTAGCAGTAACATCCTAGCCATGTAGTTGAAAATCCAGTGTTATAAATTAACAGGTTCTTCTCTTGATAAAAAGATTCACCAGGGGCGCCTGGGTGGCTCAGTCGTTAGGCTTCTGCCTTCAGCTCAGGTCGTGATCCCAGGGTCCTGGGATGGAGCCCTGCATCGGGCTCCCTGTTCAGCGGGAAGCCTGCTTCTCCCTCTCCCACTCCCCCTGCTTGTGTTCCCTCTCTCACTGTGTCTCTTTCTGTCAAATAAATAAAATCTTAAAAAAAAAAAAAATCAGACCTGTTATACTTTTAGCAGATTATTTACAAAATGAGTGCATCTAAAATATTCTAAATTTGATTTTAAAGTACAATTCTAGGGACGCCTGGGTGGCTCAGTCAGTTAAGTGGCTGCCTTCGGCCCGGGTCATGATCCCAGGGTCCTGGGATCGAGTCCCACATCAGGCTCCTTGCTCAGCAGGGAGCCTGCTTCTCCCTCTCTCTCCTGCTTGTGCTCTCTGTCAAATAAATAAAATCTTTAAAAAATAAATAAATAATAAAGTACAGGGGCGCCTGGGTGGCTCAATCATTAAGCGTCTGCCTTCGGCTCAGGTCATGATCCCAGGGTTCTGGGATCGAGCCCCGCGTCGGGCTCTCTGCTCAGCGGGAAGCCTGCTTCTCCCTCTCCCACTTCCTCTGCTTGTGTTCCCTCTCTTGCTGTGTCTCTCTCTGTCAAATAAATAAAATCTTAAAAAAAAAAACAATTCTAAATCTCATATACAGTTAATCTTTAGAAACACAACTGCTTAAACCAGGAAGGAACTTATTATTAAACTTTTTTTTAATTTATTTTTTATCTTTTAAACATTTTATTTAAATTCAGTTAATTAACATATATTATTGGTTTCAGAGGTACAGGTCTGTGATTCATCAGTCCTATATAATACCCAGTGTTCATTATATCATGTGCCCTCCTTAATGTCCATCACCCAGTTACCACATCTCCCTCCCCCGCTCCATCCCTCCAGCAACCCTTGGTTTGTTTCCTACATTTAAGAGTCTCTTATGGTTTATCTCCCTTTCTGGTTTTGTCTTGTTTTATTTTTTCCACTCTTCCCCTATGATCCTCTGTTTTGTTTCTTAAATTCCACATATCAGTGAGATCATATGATAATTGTCTTTCTCTGACTGACTTATTTCGCTTGGCATAATACCCTCTGGTTCCATCCATATTAAACTTTTAAAAAGTACCTGCATGTTAAGATATTTTATGGCCTATTGGTGAAGTTTGATTCTGGCAACTTTTGGATTCTTAATTTGGAAACTGTGGCTATGTTCAATATAATATAAATTAAAATTTTGAAAGATTGAGAAAAAATGAGTTAGGACTCCCTTACTCTTAATTCACTGAAAAATAAATGAATTTATCATAAGCACCTGACAGCATAGTGGAAACCACATGAGCTTTAGAGTCAGACATACTAGATATGGAATTTGGTTCTGTCACACAACAGCTGTTTGTGAGCAAATCAACCTCTTTTTTTTTTAAGATTTTATTTATTTAAGGGGAGACGAACCATGAGAGACTATGGACTTTGAGAAACAAACTGAGGGTTTTAGAGGGGAAGGGGGTCGGGGGATGGGTTAGCCCGGTGATGGGTATTAAGGAGGGTATTGAATGGAACACTGGGTGTTATACGCAAACAATGAATCATGGAACACTACATCAAAAACCAATGATGTAATTTATGGTGACTAACATAACATAATAAAATTTAAAATATTTTATGTGTTTATATAGGGACAGTGTGAGCAGGGGGAGGGACAGAGAATCTCAAGCGGACTCTCTGCTGAGCACAGAGCCCCACCCAGGGCTCAATCCCACCACCCTGAGGTCATGACCTGAGCTGAAACCAGGAGTCGGGCGCTCAACCAACTGAGCCACCCAGGTGCCCTGCAACTCAGCCTCTTTATTCTTCAACATATACTGGGGCATAATATAATGAACTCACTTCATATCTAGAGTGTTGTGAAGATTCTATCAAACAATGTTTTATTTAATAAAGATTTTTTTATTTTTTTTTTATTTTATTTATTTTTTTTTTTATTTGTTAGTTGTTTATTTATCAAGACAAACTATTCCATAAGCCAGTATTCGTGTTTCATAGTTCAGAACACAGGTCAGTGACAGACTTCAATGGACTCAACCCAAAGAAATTCTTTACATTCCCAAATCACTTTGCACTCTGAAAGATACCAGCCTTCTTCATCTCCTCAAAATCTTTCATGGAATCATAATTTCTGTAGAAATCTGCATATGCCTTCTTTCTTGGTTCAGCCACAGCAAACTTATAGAAAGCTGCAACCCCCAGGGATACAGCGAACGCTCCAACAATATGAAATCGCAGACGCTTGGCCAGAAGGCCTCGCATCTGAGGTTTCGTCAAAGCACTGGAAGTCATGGTAGTTATTCTCCTCAACACCAACCTCAAACCTAACGTCCTCCCTAACTGATACAGAAATGGACCAAGATTTTTTTATTTTTAAGTAATCTCTGCACCCAACATGGAGCTCAAACCCACAACCCCAAAATCAAGAGTCGCACACTCCACTGACTGAGCCAGCCAGGCACCCCTCTGTCAAATAATATTTCTTCACCTTTTTGATTCTCAGTAATCAACACTCCTCCCTCTATCTCAAATCAGGGCAGCATGTTCATTTATGGCTGTGTTTTCAGTGGCAAGAGGCCAGTCCTGAGACTTCACCTCTATTCCCCCTCTCCCTGTGGGCTACAGGGACCCAAGTTAGTCTTTACTCGTATTTTGAGGGGCACTTGGTTTCAAGGGAAATCATGGGCTCATGTCAATTGTGTCAATTGTGATAGCTTGTTACTTCCATGTTCCCACACATCAGGCCGGGGCCTCCTTTATGACTGCCTCCTGATGGAACAGGTGGTTGTAATCAGTCATTCCATGATGCACATTTCTGTCCTTTGTCACTAAGATAGATGGGTACTGTGGGACATTGCCTTGGAGACAAGTCATGCCCTGGAGATTATAGTCAGGCTAAATCTATCAAAGATATTAAAAAGAATATATAAGATCAAGAAGTAAATTAGCTCTTGAGCTGTTGAATGTTCTCCCCCAAGGTTAGTATTCCACATTGTTTGCATTGCTGTTGGGTACTTACTCTGTATGATTTAATGTTTAGGCAGCTTTCTGAAAATACTGCAGTATACTGACAAAGTTATATGCCTGGTCTCTATTGCTCTCAGCCAACCCTTAGGAACCAGGGGGATTTTTTTAATTCTGGAGGAAATCACCCTATGGATTTTATTTTCAGGTGATTCTGAAGGGCAGCAAGGAGCGCAGCACCGGGGCCACTGGAGTTAACACAGACTCCTCCCGCTCCCATGCTATCATCCAAATTCAGATCAAAGATTCAGCCAAGAGGACATTTGGCAGGTGAGCTAGAAATACGCAAGGAATTGCATTGTCTGCCTTTCCCTAATGTGACTTTGAAATATGTGTTATCAACAACAGGACACTCTGCCACCATGGAGTTTTTAATAAATATCAGGGATACAGAGTAGAGTTGTTAACCCTGAAATAAATCATTGTATTAAAGTGCCATCAGTTGATTAACCATGAAGTAATGACCTATTGTTGGTCAAGCCTAAGTTATTAAAAGGGACATTGATTGCTTCTAACGTGAAACACAGTATCAGCAAAGAAATAGTAGGAAATGCATCTCAGCTTACAGGCCAAAAAAAACCCAGAGAAAATTAATCTATCCTTCTTGAAAGAAGCCATAAGACAATTGGGTACATTCATTGCTTCTCTGGTGCTATCTTAGCAAACTCTGCCACACTGATGGATGAGCCTATCTCACCTCTGAGTAATGAGTCTTTTTTTTTTTTTAACTTTCTTTTTTTCTTCTTCTTTTTTTCTTCTTTTTTGTCTGGAAAGCAGCCCACAAAAGTTTAATTACCTAAGTGGTTAAAAAAAAAAAATTACCTAACTGGTGACCTAAGTGATTTGCATTGTAGTCATTTAGCTTTATGGGAAGAATGTTTTATTAATTTTATTAATTTCTCACAAATGATTAAAACCAAAGGAAGTGTCTGAGTGAACAGCGCCCGCAATGGCTAACAGATCAGAATCTTATAATACTTTTGGAAAGCTGCCAGTATGTCTTTCCTTTCCAGAGGATGGGCCAGTGTTAATTTCTTCCTGCTGCCCCAAATTGCTGACTGATGTAAAAATAAAGCAGAGTCCCCAAGAAGTCATCCCTGCTGTGTGTCTTCTCTAGGATCTCTTTTATTGACCTGGCTGGCAGTGAAAGAGCCGCAGACGCCAGAGACTCAGACAGACAGACAAAGATGGAAGGCGCAGAAATAAACCAGAGTCTTCTGGCTGTAAGTTTGAAAGCTTTGATCTAAAAATCCTTCTTGAGGGGCGCCTGGGTGGCTCAGGTGTTAAGCGTCTGCCTTCAGCTCAGGTCGTGATCCCAGGGTCCTAGGATCGAGTTCCGCCTGCTTCTCCCTCTCCCACTCCCCCTGCTTGTGTTCCCTCTCTCGCTGTGTCTCTCTCTGTCAAATAAAATCTTTAAAAAATAATAAAAAAATAAAAATCCTTCTTGGTAGATTTTGCCCCTCTTTACATGCAGCCAGAGTGGGTGAGGGTGGAGTGGGGTAGAATCAGCAGAGTAAGGGCACGCTTCTGTCTGGCAGTGGGATTCCAGGGTTGGAGATGGAGGCTGCCTGATCAGATTCTTAGCAGTTCTAGGCAACTCTTCCCTTCTGTCCCTGTCTTCTCTTCTTCTGGTCAATCCCTTAGGGGCAGAAAAGTATTTCTGCAGCTGCTGAATGGTTAATTTAGGTAAGCTTTCTCTCTCTCACCAAGTTTTTAAATTGTATTAATTTTTCAAAAATAAAAAAATAGATAAATCATATAATGATCTCCCAAATTCTTGCACCCAGCTTCAACATGTGAAAAATCTAACCAACCCTTTCCTTCCCCTGGTTGGATTATAGTAAAGCAAATCATGTCAGCCTGTCATTTCTTCCACAAATATTTCATTATCTCAAAGAGATAAGGACTCTTATTTTTTAATATAACTGTAATGCCATTATCATACCTTAAGAAATAATTATTTAATTTTTTTAAGATTTTATTTATTTGACAGAGAGAGATAGCGAGAGCAGGAACACAGGCAGGGGGAGTGGGAGAGGGAGAAGCAGGCTTCCCGCTAAGCTGGGAGCCTGACGCAGGACTCGATCCCAGGACCCTGGGATCATGACCTGAGCCGAAGGCAGACGCTTAACAACTGAGCCACGCAGGCACCCAATAATTATGTAATGATATCTATTATCCAGGAAGTACTATCATTTCTCCAGTTGTCCCATAAATGACTTTTCACAGTTTGTTCAAATCAAGATGCAAACGGTACCCTTGGATTACTTTTGATAGTCTCTTTTATTCCATATCAGTTCTTCTTTTCTCTCTCTTACTATCAGTGTATTGGTTGAATAAAACTGGGTCACTTGTCCTATAAGATTTCCAACATTCTGGATTAGGTTGACTGCATCCCCATGTTGATGTTTAACATCATACTCTATCCTCTGTGTTCTCTATAAAGTGGCTAAGATCTGTACTTGTGCTGTACAGGAGGGGGCCTGTAAGCCACATGTGGCTACTGAGCACTTGAAATGTAGCTCATCTGAATTGAAATATGCTCTAAGTGTAAGATACACACTGGATCTTGAAACGGGTAAAATACCTCATTAATATTTTTTCATACTGATTACATGCTGAAATAATGTTTTTGCTGGGTTTTTTAATATTTTTTTATATATTGGATTATATAACATATAATTAAGATTAATTTCAGGGCACCTGGCTGGCTCAGGCGGTTAAGCGTCTACCTTCAGCTCAGGTCACAATCTCAGGGTCCTGGGATCAAGCCCACATTGGATTCCCTGCTCAGAGGGGAGTCTGCTTCTTCCTCTTGTCCCCCCACTCATGCTTTTCTCTAGCTCACTCTCTCAAATAAATAAAATCTTTAAAAAAATTAATTTCATTTGTTTTTTCTTTAATGTGGCTACTAGAAATTTAAAATTACACATATGGTTTGCACTTGTAGCTATCATACTCCTATTGGGAAAGCACTGTTCTAGAAGCTTGATCAGATTGAGGTTCTGGTTTTTTGGCAAGAATTCATGGGTAGTTTTTAGACTTCCTATAGGAACACATCAGGAGGTACAGAATGTCTGGTTGGTTGTCTCTGTGATTTTTAAGAATTTAAGAAAGATTCAAGTGTCTGTGTAATTCCTCTGTTAAGAGTTTCCTATCAGACTTTTTCATTTAACAGGTTTACCAGCCATTGATGAGCATCACATGTATCTTGTTTCATTAGGGATTCCAAAATGGTGATATTCTCATTCTAACATTCCTTCTTTATTAGCTGAGAAGAATTTTTCCTCAATTATCTGATTATCCTGAAATATAGTTCATACAGTAGAAATAAGTTAAATGCTTGCTTGATTCTTTGCCTTTACTCAACAGTTTTCAGAATGATTTGGTGTCCTAGTAACCTAAACATGACCAGTGAATTTGTTGTTGTTATTGACTGTTTTGTTTGGCTTTGTATTATTATAAACTCATTGTAATTATTATTCTTTTTGCTATTTAAATTGTACATCTTTGGGCAGTGGGAGCCTTTTTAAGTATGTTCCTCTGGTTTTTTGACCAACTATTAGTCTCTAATAGCTTCCTGGCGTTTTGGTCTGACAAAATTTTCTAGGCTCATCTTGTACATTTCCTTCCCCAGACCTTGAACCAGTTAATTCTTCAACAAGCCTTGGTTTTAGAAAGAAATGGCATTTAGAGACCATTTAGGGTGCTAGGGGTGCTTACTACCACTGGGTTAGTCCTTGCTTCTAGGCCTTTTTGTTGGACAGAGCTAGGAAATAGATTTTTTTTTTTTTGCAAGAGGAAAATACATTAGGGACTCATAATAATAAATTAATTCAAAATTAAGATTACAGGGTTTTTGGTTAACTTTTTTGAATTTATATTTTTGTCTCCTTTCTCTTATGCTAGAATTCTTAGTTCCTAACAACACTTATATAATTTGCTCTACTTCAATATGTGTATTTCAAAATAATGCTGATATTTTTCATAATACGATTACTGAATTCAGATTACTATTTCTTTGCAATTTCCTTTTCATCCTTAGGTTGTATCCCACTTAGGTGTACAGTCATAATATTGTGTTGCATAGTCACTTGAAATCTTCTATGTGTTTAAGCTGACCAATTTCACATTCAGTTAAAGTAAAAACTGTAGAACATTGAAAGAAATCTAGTGTCCATCCCTGTCCCCTCAACCCTATTACCTCCCTCCCCTTAGATAAGCATTATATATATATACACACAAATATATATATTTGTATTCACCTCAGAAAAAAAGGGTAGCATACTGTAAACACTTTGCTTTTTTCACTTAACAGTACCCTAGAGCTCACTACATGGCTGTATATAGAGGTCTTCCTTGTTCCTTTTTGCGGCTACATCGTGCTGCCTGTGCCCCTCCATATTAAGTCCTTTTGATCAGAACTGAAGTCTCCAGCTAGGCACTTTATTTCCAGGCCTCATGAGGGATAAATTGCGAGGCTGAGAGAGGTGATAAAGACAATCAGCATCTTTTTACTTTTTCAATTTTTGAATACTTTTAGATTTTACAAAAGTTGCGAAAATAAATACACAGCATTCCTTCACCCAGCTTCCATATTATTAATATCTTGTATAACCATAATAAAATGATCTAAATCAGGTAATTAACATTGGTATAATACCAGAACAACAACAACAACATTGGCAATACTATTAACTATTCTATAGACCTTGTGTGAATTTCACCAATAATCCCGCTAATGTCCTTTTTAGGGTCCAGGATCCTATATTACATTTAGTTGTCATGTGCTCGTAGTCTCCTCAGTTTTTGTCATCTGTGACTTTAACACCTTTGAAGAGTGCTGGCCTGCCTGTTTTTGTTTTGTTTTGTGTTTTGTTTGTTTTTGCGGATTATCTGTGAATTTGGGTTTATCCCAAATTTTAGCAAGAACACCATATAAGTTGTTCCCTTCTCAGTGAATCATATAAGGTGGTGCATGAAGTCAGTATGTCTTATTACTGGTGATGTTAACTTTGATCACTTAGTTAAGGTGGTTTGTGCTAGGTTTCTCCACTGTAATGTTAACCATTTTCCCTTTATAATTAATAAATATCTTGGGGCACCTGGATTGGTTGGGCGTCTGCCTTTGGCTCAGGTCATGATCCCCACATCCTAGGATCATGCCCTGCGTGGGGCTCCCTGCTCATCGGGGAGTCTGCTCCCTCTGCCCCTCCCCCTGCTCGTGCTCCTTCTCTCTTGCTCTGCATCTGCTCGCTCGCTCTCTCTCAAATAAATAAATATGGGGAGATAGATTGAAACTATGCAGATATCCTATTTACATCACACTTTTATTGCCTTATTTTAGCATCCATTGATGATTCTTAACCTGCAACAATTACTGTGGTGTTTACCTGGTGGGATTTCCTGTTCCTATCATTCTTTTTACATTAATTAGTTGGGATTCTGGTGTAAGACAGAGCTGTCCTTTCCCTACAATTAATTAATTTATTAGATTATTTATAACAGTAAATGGATATTTTATTTGCTAGATTATAATACATTTTTATCATTATTTTATTGCTCAGATTGTCCTCAAAGGCTCATAGGGATCAGTGGCCACACTTGGATTTGAGTATGTAAGGGGCAGGTGTAACTCAGGGCCAGGATTTGGTTACCTATATGTCCCTTTTGGAGAATTGTCCCAGTGGTAAAGTTTGGGGATATTGCATTGATTTGTAATGAAAGAGGAAATTCCCTTATACAGATTTCTCCCCCTATCTGAAAATAGAACTTTACCTATGAAATCTTTTGTAAGCCAAAATGGCATAAGGCAAAGAAGTGATTACCATTAATTTATATGGAAACAAATGTGAATATTCCCAGACCCCAAAAATAACCTCTTAGGCTTTTCTGATACCTTAGGACACATCTTAGTAATAGATGGAGAAAATAAATGCAGATAAAGCACAGGTGGGCACCTGGCTGGCCCAATCAGTGGAGCATGCAACTCTTGATCTTGGGGTCATGAGTTCGAGCCCCACATTGGACATAGAGTTTACCTTTTTTTTATTAAAGATTTTATTTATTTGAGAGAGAATGAGACAAAGAGAGCACAAGAGGGAAGAGGGTCAGAGGTAGAAGCAGACTCCCTGCTGAGCAGGGAGCCCGATGAGGACTCGATCCCAGGACCCCGGGACCATGACCTGAGCCGAAGGCAGACGCTTAACCATCTGAGCCACCCAGGCTCCCCTCTTTGGATTTCTTTAAGTTAGTGCACACTCTCGCTCTCTCTCAAAATAATTATCAGAAACTTCTATCTGAATCTACACTTGAATCTACACCTATAGGTGTGCATATGTGAGCAGGGAGGTGGGGGAGTGGTATAGAGATTTTCTGTACTTAAGTGCATCTATAGCTACTAATAGTATGAGAGGAGGCAAGAAAAAGGGAGCTGGCAAGCCAGAACTGCCACCACATAAGCTTGGACTCTAGGGGCCCTGTGGGAAGGTCCCTGGTTTGTCCCCCACTGTTGGGGCTAATCCTAGGATTATAGCCTTTAGTATGGGAGGCCCTTAACCAGACACAGGGAGCTCACTCAGGATGTTTACCCGTCTAGCTTGATTTTTCCTATTGGACAAGAAACTACCAGGGCATTTTGACTTCCTTTTGGAGGATTGTCTGAGTATGGCTTATTTAAGAAAAATCTGATCTGTTACTTTCTCTTTGCATGTGTTATTTGATGTGCTTGTTGTTAATCTACCACTTTGCAGCTGAAGGAATGTATCCGCGCATTGGATCAGGAACACACCCACACTCCCTTCAGGCAAAGCAAATTAACTCAGGTAATGTTAAATGCGAACTTTGAGTTTGTTCCGTTTCATTCATTTGTTCATTCAGCAAAGCCTCCACTGCCGCCAAGGCATGATGCTAAACTTGGGGAGGGGGGAGGAGGAAGGAGTCACATTCCTTCCAGGTCATTCTAGGCAGCGATGGGCATCCTCAGGCAGAGATGCCTGCAGTATGAAGCAGCTGAGCTTTCACAGGGCAACAGTGTACTTCTGGTCACCACCCAACAGCTTTCTGCTTATTTCTAATAAAAGAAAAGTTTCTGATTTAATGGAGTCTCTGAGCCTTTGAAGTGGGGGTGGTATAGCTATACGAAGTATTTTCGTAGCTCTTAGTGTTTGAAGACAAAAAATAACCCCTGGAGTTAAAAAGAATACGATTTTTTAAAGTTTTTTTAAATTTACTTTTTGCTTATTTTTTAAAGATGTTATTTTTAAGTAATCTCTGCAGCCAACATGGGGTTCAAACTTACAACCCTGAGATCAAGAGTCATGCGCTCTACCGACTGAATCAGCCAGGTACTCCGAACGATCTAGATTTTTGATATGTACTGATAGGAAAGATGACCAAGATGTATAGTTTAAAAATACAAAATGAGGGGAAAAAACTACACACAAAAAAAAATTATGTCTATGTTAACTGATTATTCTGAGTGGTAAAACCGTAAGTAATTTTTTTCCTCCCATATTTCTGTCATGACAATGTGCTTCTTAATTAATGGAAAGTACCACTAATTCAGCATTGTACTGGCTGCAGAACAGTGGCCCACAGAGGGGTCTCCCTACATACAGACTGCTGTGAAGGCAGTTATGGGTGCCCCCGATTCCTTTCTGCACCACGTCCTGTGCTCAGTGGAGGACAGACTAGCATAGACGGCAGTCTAGGTGTGAGGGTCTTTGTATGTTGTTGGCAGAGGTTCTCTGTGCAGCTAACCTAATGGCTCCACAGGGCCTCGGGCAGAACCTGTAACTCCTTATTAGAACTGGTGATCTGTGGGTTAGATTATATCTTCTCAAACATGATTTCAACTAGAGACTTAGGAAACCCTTCTTATGGGTGGTTAGTCCAGATTCTGACATTGGCTCTGTTATTTTTTAAAACAAGTTCACCATCCCCAGAAAATGTCTTCCTATTTAATTTAAAAAATAATAATTCACGGGGCGCCTGGGTGGCTCAGTTGTTAAGCATCTGCCTTCGGCTTGGGTCATGATCCCGTGGTCCTGGGATCGAGCCCCGCGTTGGACTCCTTGCTCAGCAGGAAGCCTGCTTCTCCATCTCCTACTCCCCCTGCTTGTGTTCCCTCTCTCGCTGTGTCTCTCTGTCTTTTAAAAAAAAAAAATCTTTAAAAAAATAAATAATTCAGGGGCACTGGCTCAGTTGGTGGAGTGTGCGACTCTTGATCTCAGGGTTGTGGGTTCAAGCCCCATGTTAGGCATAGAAATTGTTTGAAAAAATCTTTTAAAAGTAATAATGATAATAGTAATTCAAACAGTATATGTATATACAAGTACAAAGATGGCAAAAGGTACCTGAAAAATCCCACCTTAGTGATAATCACTGCTACATTTTGGTAACTATCCTTCCAGATATTTCTCTGCCCACATAGATCTACTTAGAGAGTTATGAAGTCATATGCCTTTTTCACTCAAAGATAAGTTTTAGATCTTCCCGTGTACCTAAGTACAGATATACATAATTATTTTTAGTGGTTGTATTGTAGTCAGTTAATAGTTATTTAGTTTTCAGGGCACCTGGGTGGCTCAGGTCATGATCCCAGGGTCCTGGGATCGAGCCCTATGTTGGGCTCCCTGCTCAGCAGAAAGCCTGCTTTCTCCCTCTCCTGCTGCTGCTCCCTGTGCTTGTGCTGTCAAATAAATAAATAAAATCTAAAAAAAAGAAATTACTCAGTTTGTTCCCTGTTTACGGACTCCTAGATTTTCTAATTATTATAATGTAATGCATATCCTATGTGCACTTTTTTTTTTAATCAACTGAGCAGTTCTCTTTAGGAATATGTCATGGAAGCATGCACATTTTTTATATTTTTATACATATTGCCAAACTGCCTTCTCAAAAGCTTATACCATTTGATGGTACACAGTACATAAATAGTATAGCAATGTAGAAAAGTGCCCATTTCCCTAGACTTTCACCACGGCAGGGTGTCATGAGTCTTAATTAATCTTATGGGTGAAAAATATTAGTATTCTTACTAGTTTGAATTTCTTTGATTGGTTGGTGAAGTACCTTTTTTGTGTGTTTTGTTCATTTGTATTTCTTCTTTGTAAACTGCCTTTCTGTAGCAGAGAGGGGAGCTATAGCCCAGTGTTCTGCACAGTAAGTAGTCAATATGCCCTTTGTTAACTGACTTCATTGAGCTGCCTTCTGTTTGGACAGGTCCTGAGGGATTCTTTCATTGGCGATGCCAAAACCTGCATGATTGCCAACATCTCACCAAGCCACGTGGCCACCGAACACACTTTGAATACCTTGCGTTACGCTGACCGGTGAGTCGCTCCCAGGTATTGGGGTGTGTGTGTGTGTGTGTGTGTGTGTGTGTGTGTGTGTGTGTAACACATAGAGATCTGAGTGTGTGTGTGTGTGTTTGAAACACATAGAGATCTGAGTGTGTGTGTGTGTGTGTGTGTGTTTGAAACACATAGAGATCTGAGTGTGTGTGTGTGTGTGTGTGTGTTTGAAACACATAGAGATCTGATTTTGAGATCCAGAAGTCTGTTCTTGAGGCAGTGATCCTAGTACCATGGGAATGTGCAATTGGTCATTTGAAGAATGTGACTTGGTAGGCCTTGCCATTTTACAAGTGTGAATGTGACAAGAGGAAGGGGACACACTCCCTGGTTCAGGAGACAATTCCATCAGTGACTTTTATTTTTTAAAGATTTTATTTATTTGACAGAGAGGGAGAACGCGCGCGCATATAAGCAGGGGAGCGACAGGCAGAGGGAGAGGGAGAAGCAGGCTCCCCGCTGAGCAGGGAGCCCGATGTGGGGCTCCATCCCAGGACCCTGGGATCATGACCTGAGCCGAAGGCAGATGCTTAACCGACTAAGCCACCCAGGCGTCCCCATCAGTGACTTGTTTTATTTTTTGATTTTTTAAAAAGATTTTATTGATTTGAGAGAGAAAGAGAGAGCACATGAGAGGGGGGAGGGTAAGAGGGAGAAGCAGACTCCCTGCTGAGCAGGGAGCCCTATGCGGGACTCGATCCTGGGACTCCAGGATCATGACCTGAGCCAAAGGCAGTCGCTTAACCAACTGAGCCACCCAGGTGCCCCGGTTTTGTTTTGTTTTTTTTAATGTTTTGATGAGAAGGAACTTATTTATTTAAAGATTTTATTAATTTATTTTACAGAGACACAGCAAGAGAGGGAACACAAGCAGGGGGAGTGGGAGAGGGAGAAGCAGGCTTCCTGCAGAGCAGGGAGCCCGATGTGGGGCTCAATATCAGGACCCTGGGACCATGACCGGAGCCGAAGGCAGACACTTAACGCCTGAGCCACCCAGGCGCACCCATCAGTGACTTCTAAATGGCTAGTAGGAAATGAAATATTTCTTTGGAGTGGAAGGCTCAAGGTTTTCTCCCTGCTGGCCTCAGCCCTAATCGTAAGGGATAGAATACATGTTACTTGTCAAGGCAGAGGCACTTAGAGCTATGTAGGTCCAGAAGACATCAACCCAGACATGACATGTTACAGAAGGATAAAATAAACCCAGAGAAAGGCAGGAATTTTAAAAGGGCTTATTGGGAATTGGCAGTAAAGCTAGCCCTTCTGACTATATGGTCAGGGCTCTTTCTGGGGTGACCTTGGTATCTGCCAGGGTTCCCCCACCCCCGTGCCCCATCTCTTACCCGGGGCCACATAGGGTTCCTACCAGGGGTGAAGACGCTGTCATTTCCATCCTTTCCTCTGGCTGCTTTCCTGCCTGGTCCTGTCTTACATCCTTCTCTTTGGTCTGCCAGAAGCTGTCTCCAAGATTAACAAACTATTTGAGGGAGACCTGTTTTTTTATTACTGTTGAGGAATCTTTAGTATCCATGGCATTTTATGAAATTCACTGGGAAGGAAAAGTGAGCTATCATTTAAGCTCCATGAAAACAAGAAACCTTATCTATTTCTCCACTTTACCTACTGCCCAGACAGTACTTGGTACCTAGTAGATGCACAATAAATATTTGTGAATGAAAGGAGGAACTCTTCCTGGGTGGCAGGGTGAGGCCCTCTGTACCTATCTCATTTAAATAAGAGAGAGACCTCACAAAGTGGTTGTAAGAGTGGGCCCTGTAGTCAAGACTATCTGCTTCTGCCATGAAATAACTGGGCAGTCTTGGACAAAAGGTTTGGGCTTCAGTTTTATCTGACAGGGGATAATATTAGCATCTACCCATACAATAGTTATGTGCAATCAATGAGGATAGTATGTTATGAAGAGCTTAGCACAACATAGTTACCGTTCAATGTGTTAATTTAAACAACAGTAATATTAATAGGTGCCCAAAATAGGTTTCCTTTATTGCATGGTTTCCTAATGCCTGCACACTAGCACCGCTGTGAGAAAGACTCCTTCCTGCGTGCCTGGGTGGCTCAGTGGGTTAAGCACCTGACTCTTGGCTTCAGCTCCGGTCATGATCTTGGGATCCTAAGATCGAGCCCCAAGTCGGGCTCTGCACTCAGTGTGGAGTCTGCCTGAGATTCTCTCCCTTTCCTTCTTCTCCTCCCCCTGCTCACACGTTCTCTTGCTCAGTCTCAAATAAATCTTAAAAAGAAAGGCTACTTCAAACTGAGATCATATAGAAGATATGAGATGATCCAAACTTGTTTCCAAAAAATGAGTATGGCTTAAAATTCTTTACCCCCATGTACCCAGCTTCAGTAATTGATAACGATAAACTGATCTCGTTTCATAACCCCACCCACTCCTCAGATCACATTGTTATCAGTTGCTTAAAGTAACAACTTCATCATTAGGAGCAGAGAGCAAAACATTTCTCTTAGTGCCTCAGTAAAGGAAGATGAAAATAACCCTTTCCCATAGGGGAGGTATTAAGTATAATTGAAATATTTGAAATAATTCTGGCTTTAAAAAGAACAGGAAAAGTGTAATAGAAATCTCTTCCATTTGAGGGGGCACCTGGTGGCTCAGTCGTTAAGCGTCTGCCTTCGGCTCAGGTCATGGTCCCAGGTCCTGGGATCGAGCCCCGCATTGGGCTCCTTGCTCTGCGGGAAGCCTGCTTCTCCCGCTCCCACTCCCCCTGCTTGTGCTCCTGCCCTCGCTGTCGCTGTCAAATAAATAAATAAAATATTTAAAAAAAAAAAACACTATCTTCCATTTGAAGCAGTTGATAAATTATTGAAAATGAATGAAAGCCATTTGTTTTACGTGCTTAAATGAGGACTGGTGAAATTAATTTTAGGTAATCTATACACACAATGATTTTATTGCTTATTTAACAATTCTGATTTAAAATTTTCTTCAAAAAATTTCTTCTTTCTATATACTAGAATGTTGCTATTTTCTTCAAAAAATTTCTTCTTTCTATATACTAGAATGTTGCTAAGGAGTCTAAAAATAAAGTTCCAGCTGGACCCCTAATAGGTATAGATCTAGCAGAAAAGCTCAGTGACGAGTGATTTTGGGGATAGGAAGAGTACATTGGAAGCATTTAGCATCAATACCCAAATTACCTGTAGGATTCCTTCTGGCACTCAGCTTTCTAGAATTATTTACTGTGACTCCTAGGGGGAAATTTTGGTGTTTCTCTCTTACTGAGACAAAAATAGTTAAGATTTTTATAGTAGGAAGTAATCTGGAACTATCTAGACTGTGGCTCTTCTCAGCCCATTTCCTTGTATGTATGCCCTAGTGCAACACCTAAACAAAGACCCATGGACATGTGTCTTCAGTCACATTCTACATCTCTTTGCTTACCTATGTTACCTGCCTGCCTTGGCTCTCAGACTTCAAGGGAAGATTTAAATCAAGTCTCAGTGTCAGGCTTATGATCTTGGTTTTTAGAAATAGCCACAGGGGTCATTTGGCTACCTGTAAGGATTGGATTGAAACCAAAACAATGGCAAAGACATTTTATGGGAGCCCCCAAGCAGAAGTACTGCTCCCTCCCAGGGGATTTTAATGAAGAATCTTCAGACCACTGGAGAATCACATTTTTACTTGATGTCTCCTTGTAATTCTAAATTCTTACAGTGTTTTTAAATATCACAGAGTTAAGAGACTGATCTTGACAACTGAATCCTAGCAGAGACCTAATTCTGGATTTTCCATCTTCTCTAAGGTTCCCATGTGGAAGAGAGCATGGTTCTCTATTCTCTATCTAGGGAGTGATTTTGCCTCCCAGGGGACATTTGGCAATGTCTGGAGATATTTTTGAAGCTTCCTTGGCCTATCCCATGGGACTGAGGTGATTTCCAAAACTTTTTCTTTTTTTTTAAGATTTTATTTATTTGACACAGAGATAGCAAGAGAGGGAACACAAGCAGGGGGAGTGGGAAAGGGAGAAGCAGGCTTCCCACCAAGCAGGGAGCCCGATGCGGGGCTTGATCCCAGGACCCTGAGATTATGACCTGAGCCAAAGGCAGTCGCTTAACCAACTGAGCCACCCAGGAGCCCCCCAAAACTTCTGATCATAGAATGTTTAGTATATGTTTATATTCTCAGACTGCACTCATCTTTTTTGTAATACTTTTCTTTGGTTTTTGAAAAATATAGAAAAGGAATTGAGCATGCAAGAATACACATTTAACATAAAATGGTAATTTACAGGGTCAAAGAACTAAAGAAAGGCGTTAAATATTGTGCTTCAGCTACAAGTCGAAATCAGACCTCTGGAAACTCTTCTCCAAAACGAATTCAGAGCTCCCCTGTGGCCCTGCCAGGGGACAAGTGTTCTCCCAAAAAGGTCAAGCTGGGGCTTCAACAGTCATTCACGGCAGCTCCCAGCTCCACGAGAGGGAAGGCCCATCCTCTGGCCAGCCACCCACCCAACATCCCTTTTGCACCTGTACCTAAAGTTCCCGGTAAAAGGCATGGATCCAGAGGGAGTCTTCCCCAAGAATGGGTCATTCAGACCAGCCCTGTCAAAGGAGCCACACGGTCTGGACAGTTAGCCAAAAAAAGGGTGGAAGAGTCTGCGTCCTTGTGCTCTGAGAAAAATCAAATGGGCAACAAAATTGCCCACAGGTGGGGAAGCAAGGCGGCTGCCTCCGGAGAAGCCCCAGCGCGTGGAAAGCTGCCCTCCAAGTCCAAGACAGGGCAGCCTGTGCGGCCCGTGCAGCAGCAGCTGGTGTCACGGGCTGAGGTCTCCTCTGGTGGCCGCCGCCACTTAGCAGAACACGGTCAGCACAGCGAGGGGAGCACACCGGCCAGGCCCACCTCGGAAACGTGGACAGACATCCCTCCACATCAGAAGGAGAGGGAGGAACACTTGCGCTTCTATCACCAGCAGTTCCAGCAGCCACCTCTCCTCCAGCAGAAGTTCAAGTACCAACCACTGGAAAGGTTCTTATACCAGTACAGGCCCCTGGAGGGGCAGCTCCAGAATGAGACCCCTCCCACCTTCTACTCTTACTCCGAGAGCCAGGATGGAGCCCAAGCTGAGGACCTTGATGACAGCGATTTCAGTGAAGATTCTTTTTCACACGTCTCCAGTCAGAGGACCACAAAGCAGAGAAACACCGAGAACAGCGAAGGCTCATTCTTCCTTCATCAGAGGGAGCAAGGCCCTGAGGAACAGGTGGCTGAAAGGCAGCAGAGTCTGCTTTTTAACCCCAGGACAGACGGTGCTGAGAAGGGTCTAACTGGAAACTGGATGTGCTCCAGGGACCCCACAAACTACAGAGAAGCAGCACTCAGTCATGGCCACGGCCCAGGTAAGGTGCCTTGGGACTGGAGCAGAGAAGAGGATTCTACCTCCTCGGGGCTTTCTCCCAGAGACAACCCGGCAGAGAAGCCTTACTGCTCCCAGGTAGACGTTGTATATGGCCAGAAAATAGGTGGTGGCCCAGCCTTTGAACTCACACAGAACGCTTTCAAAAGTGAGGTTCTTGGGCAGGCAGAGGGTAGTTCAGTCCCCACGGAGGAAGATGGTTTCATTTTCTCACTATCCCACGGGGCAGTTCCAGGATCTCCAGACCATAGAGAGACAGTCAGCACACCTCTGAGAGAAATCGGCCAAGACAGCCCAACTCTGGCGACCAGAACAATGAAAAACAGTTACCCTTACCAAGAAGATTGTAGAGGGGAATCAGGCACATGCTCTGAATATGCTTCTGGACTGATGGCTCCCCTCACTGTGTCCCTTCTGGAGAATGCAGATGATGAGGGCCCTGTTCCCCTGGAGCAGCCGGCCCAGGATGGGCTTGCTCACGGTCTAATGGCAGCAGGGGGCCCATCTGTGGGCCACACAGCGTCATCTGGTAATCAGAAGGCACTGCCAGTGTGTTTGGCAGCTGGGCACTTGTGGCTCTCATCATCTCCCCCTGATACTAAGCCGAGTGGTGATCTTCCAGTTCTGTCCCCGTCACCCATCCGTCAGCACCCACCTGACAAGCTGCCCATCGATGAGGCTGACCTAGGGGAGGTCTGCCAGAGCAGAGAGTCTGCACTCTCCTCCCAGGAACATGTGAGTAGCCAAGAGTATGATGCAGATGCTGAGGAGGCAGAGGTGAGCAGCTCCCACAGTTTCCCAGGAAAGCCCTTCCCCACCATACATACTGGAGGACCCCACCCTGCACCTCTAATCACCCCACGAACAAAAAGTAGTGATATGGCTGACCAGCCTTGGGCCCAGGAAAGAAAACATCCAACAGGACTTGGTTGGCAGGAGCTAAGTTTGCCAAGAGACCCCGTCAAGTTGCCTGGCTACAATAGGGACATCGTGTGGCTCAAATACAGGCCAATCCCAAGGTGCTTAGCAAGACCAGGCTCTCCCCTGCTCCCTGGCTGCTCTCCAAAGACTGCAGGGACACTGCATCAGCTCACCCTGGGGCCTGCACAGTAAGTTGGGACACTCTCCCCAAGACTTGAGCCCCTTGGCACCCCTCCTTCCACCCCAGCTTAAACCTCTGTCTGTTCTGGGAATGGCCATCGTTGGTTCAGTATCAGAGCTATACTACAACTGGAGAGGATTTTTCCGCTTTTCAAGGGAGCAGGCCTGCCAGGGTGGGTGAACCCTGAGTCTGGGAAAGCTGGGACTTGAGTAAAAGGGAGGATCTGTCCCCTTTGGCAAGCCTGTGACCTGTGGTGAAATCAGAATCCTCTTCATTCTGTTGGGTCTGTGTTCCTGGAAGTACTGCCCAGGGACACAACAGCTGCAGCCTTGTGCCCTCAGAACCAAGGTAGGCTGGGCAACTTCCAAGATGGTGAAGATCAAAATCAGAGGGACTGATGATTTGTGCTGCTTCCCCCAAAGGATGCTGTGGATGGTGCAACAGAGAGGCGACAGAAAGTATAGAGAAAGAAAGGAGGCAGAGAGATCCAGCACAGCCCCTCAGCATTAGGGGCCGGGGAGAGGGTGGGTGTATCGGAATAGGCACTACAGCCCTTCGCTAGGGCTCCCAATGTCTAGGCCAGCTGTGTGCGGGCTGCCCCCAGGGGCTCAGGCCAGGGCCATGGACAAAGAGAAGGACATGCAGGTGAGGAGCCTGCCTGTCCCAGGAGATGATCTTGCTGTCTCCATGGTCTCTACCCGTCAGCAGCATCCGACAAAAAGCAGATCCTCCAGTTTCTAGCTCAAACACCCTGCTTTGGTACCTGGACTCCCCATAGGAAGTAAAAATGATGGCAGGTGAGGCAGCAGGGTCCACCTTGTGCCAAGTGTGCCCGCTGCAGTGGTCACAGCCTTGAGCCTTTTGGCAGGGAGGCTCCTGCAGGGGAGAAGCAGCACTCATCCCTGTCCCTCAGTGTAGCTGGGGAGGCAGGGACAGATCAAGAAGCCCCTCTTTTCCAGTATTTTCTTGGTCTACTTTAGTCCCTAGACAAGTTCTGAGAAGAACAGGTGACAGGGGAGGAGGGGTGGTGGGCTGGCCCTGGTCAAAGCTTTGACCATTCTGGGAAGGGGCCATTCCTGGCCTGGAAATGAGGCTCAGCCCCAGAAAGCTGCCTGGGAGAGATGGGAGACCCAAAGGATCACAGTGTCCCCTCTGGTGTTCCCAGGCAGGTGGTCATCCGAGCACACCAGGAACAGCTGGATAAAATGGCAGAACTGGGCTTCAAGGAGGAGATCCTTATGAGCCAGCTGGCTCTCAATGTAAGTGGCCTTGGCTAGACACTCAGGGTCTGTTGGGAATTAGCCTGCAGGTAGTTTGCTGTGGTTATATGTGAGGTAAGGGTCTGCTGTCCTACTCTAAGAGGACTTGGGCCTCCTCTTGCCATTCCTCTGACACACCTCGAGGGGGTGCAAGGACACAGGTGGGAGATGGTGCTGCACTCCCCATTTCCAGGCTAAAATGTTTCCTGCCTCTATCCTTTGCCATTCTGCCTTATTGGCTTGCTGGAGGCCCTCCCATATGCCGACCAGAGGCACTTTAAGTAGGCTCCACGCCCCATGTGGAGCCCAACACGGGGCTTGAATTCAGGACCCTGCAATCAAGACCTAGGCCAAGATCAAGAGTCGGACACTTCACCAACTGAGCCACCCAGGCGCCCCCCAACCAGAGGTACTTTTACAGACCCCTCTGCCCTGCAGAATACCTCTCTACATAGAATTTTCTCAAGTGCAGGGGTGCCTGGCTTGCTCAGTCGGTGAAGTGTGTGATGTTTGATCTTGGCATTGTGGGTTCAAGTTCCACGGTGGGTTTAGAGATTACTTAAAAATAAAATCTTAAAAAGTTTCTCAAATGCAGAGAAATGACCCTCACCCTGTGCCACAGTGACTATCCTGCAGACTTTCCAGCTGAAGGAAGGGCCTGGGTTCTGAAAACTTCCTGCAAGAAAAGGGACTAGAAAAGCAGATCCTGACAGAAGGCCAGCAAAACCAAAAGTTCCGGTTGTCCTTTGTTTCCCTTTCCAGGATTTTGAAGATATTGTAACCCAGTTGGATGAAATCCTGGCTCTGAAATCCAAGTGCATCCAGAATCTGAGGAGCCAGCTTCAGCTGTACCTGGCCTGCCACAGGCCGACCACAGCCCCTGAGAGGACAGTGGTGTCTTAGAACAAGATCCAGTATGAGGTGATGGGACAGCTCAGGAGCCTGTGCTCAATTCCCGGGGGCTGAAGGGGCCCCTGCCAGGTCCTCCTTACAAATCCTAGAACCCACTCCCCAGTCCTGCCCATGCTAGCCTCTCCCCAGCCACACATGGCCTTGACTAGGCCCCAGCTCCTCTCTCAGGGCCAAGCCTCTGTCCCTCAGTTCCAAGCACAGGAGCATCTGTAGGGAAAGACAGAGCAGCCTAAAAAACTTAATATACCCCTCCCTTTTCTGTGGGGCTAGAAGAGAATTTGTCTTACCAACCCCTTGTCTGTGAAAACACATTTGGGTCTAATAACCTTGTGGATGTTTCTGAGTTTGAGGACCAGAGGATGGGGTGGGCCAGCGGTAACCTAGAGGTCAGAGATCACAAGCTGGGGAAGAAAACATGCTGAACTCAGGGGCTTTGATAGCTGAATTCTGTGCCCACATCACTGCATTACTCTTTTAATAGCACTCGTGCTCCTGGAGCAGTCCTGACTCCTCACCTGCCATGCCCACGCATGGTAAAGTTGAAGAAGTGGAGGATCTCCTCACCTTACCTTTATCCAGCATCACCCTGGCTGTCCACTCCCTCTCAGGGGCCTGTGTTCAGTTGTATCTTGGCACTGAGAGCTCTAGTCAACAGTCTGAGACTGAGGCAGAATTTTTATACACACACAAGTTCTGCTTGCTGTGTATCTTTTCATCAGGAAGAAGCTCAAGACAAATACAAAGTGGTCCGCCACTTCCTAGGGCCACCCTGGGTCAAATAAGATGCAGGTGTCACAGCCTTGGCTCTGATGCTTATTGTAATGTGTGGAAACTTAAATTTCTTACAGGGAAAAGGACATCTTTTTAAGGTTTCAAAAGGAGGGCTTAATTAAAAGGGTAGCAGAAGGGCTGACTGGCTTTCTGAGACTGCAGCCCTGCCACCCTTTGCCTGATCTGAGCACTAGAGGGCGGCCTCTTTCCAGCTTTGTGGCCCAAAGGCTCTGCCGTCTCCTCATATCACTGAAAGAATGAGACCCACTGCCAGCCAAGAGCACTAGAGGGACTGTGGGATGGCATTAAGTATAAGGACAAGAAACTTCAGGGAGGAATCTAGTTCTCGCAGCTACAGCAGCACCACTGAGCGCTGGTGAAGCAGTCTGAATCCAGTCCCGCCTGTGGCACACAGCACATAAATGCCGGATGTGTCTCACAGGAAAAGGTACTTCCTCATTTCTGAGTGATTGCCCCAAAGGCCCAGGCTATCTCACCTCCACAGTCAGTCTTGCAGGAAGGCATGTCCTTGGTTCCAGAGACTGAGCTAGGTCAGGTTTATAAAGCCAGGGCCGACTGCAGGGCCAGCTCCTGGGTCCCACGGGCCTATAGTGGGAAGAGAGTACTAAAAAGAAAATGGTTAGTGCCTCTTTCATCCCCAGCAAATCCAAGCAGGAATCCCTTCCCCACCCATCCCAACCCCTCAGTAAAATAGCACTTGGCAATAAAGAAATTATCACAGCAGGACATACCTTTTAGATTTTTATTAGTTTTCTGAAGAATCAAAATAGTTAGCAAATTACTTTAGATTCATCAAGACTGTATATCCTTTGTATTTAGATCTTTAATGATGTACAACAGAATATAAAACAAAGAGACTGATTTCTATGACTAGGTGTTAACTCATTGTGTCATCCTAGAGCAGGGGGCTGGAGGGAGAGGCTGTTCTCCAAGGAGAACCGAGGTGGAGTTAGTGCTGGGCTACTCTATTGTAGCCTGTTTCTCCCCCACTCAGTATGCTGGGAAGGGGCCAATGATTTCTTAAACTGATAACTGTTTCCTTGAGTGGGGGGCTCTAAAATCCTGGGTAGCAGAGGACTGTGGTTCAAACCAAGCCAAAAGAAACAGGCTGGGGCAGGGAAGCATGATAACTGCCTGGCAGATGAGGCCAACTCAGCACCCCATGGGGAAAGGGCATTCTTTGCACCTCAGAGACGTTGCAGAACCAGTGTAACACTAAGAGACTTTGTTAAAAGGAGAAAAAAAAACCCTGGAAGAACCTTTTCAATTGCACTCAACTTGGATTAGAGTTCAGTCCACCAGTGCAGGGGAGGGAAGCATCTAGCCCTAAAGCAGCACTGAGTCTGGCCCTCCCACCCCCTCTCCCTGACTCCTTTTGGCAACTGGGCCAGGTTTCGGCTGAGGACATACAGACCCCGGAGGGCCAAGGTGGGAAGGACACTTCTCAAAATACAAATACATTTAATATTGAAGGAGCCAGGGCAGTGCTGGAGGCATTCACATGCCCGAATCTTTCCTTTCTCCCCAGTGCAGAGACTGGCAAGCACAGTCTCCACACCTGACCTTCCACCCCCAAAAGAAAATCAGGAAGTGTGCCCCTTCTCCTTCCCCACACATGGGCTCCTCAGGGCCTCCTGCAGGGGCGGTTCCATGGCAGGGTCTAGGCAGTGCCTGGTCTCAGCTGGCTCCTGCCCGAGCCATGAGGTCTTCCAGAGCATTGTCCTGGTCATTGTTGTGAAGTAGTAGAACCTCCTTAATGTCTTTCAGTTCAAAGCCCATTTCCTTAAATTTGCTCATTAACTGAAGAAACTCCATCATCTAAGGGATAGAAGAGAATGAAGATTGAAGAAAGGGGTCTGGCCACACAGCAGAGTGGAGGAATGTGCATATAAGGGGCTGGTTGGGGAAGTGTGCATCTTTTGCCAGAGCCTTGAGTCTCTCTCTGAAGTCCCCTAGCAAGCAGAGGGTGGTGGCTGTGGAGGAAGCCAGGGCAGACTGGCTGATGCTACAACCCTCATCCTTCAGGAACTGTGCCCAGTTCCAAATCCTGCTGACTCATGGGTCCCACTAACCAAAATCCATACTCAGACCAAGGTAGGATACTGAACCCAGAAACAGCTGCTCTCCAGGGAACAGGCTAGGCAAAGTGACTAGCAATCTCCCCAATCATCCAGAAGTCTAGCTTTTTACCCAGGTCATTTCCCTTTCCCTTCCCTGGGACTCTAGATAGTCTTCAACCCAATGCTTTGTCAAACCTAACAACCCAAACTAGCCAAATGCCTATCTGGACATTTGAGAGAAAATGCATTCTGACTACCTCTACCTGTAGTCACTGGTAGGGAAAGGGGGTTCTTGGCCAGAGGACGCTACTTTGTCCCTCCTTTCCAGAGGGTTCCCGTGAAGCAGAAGGGTCCTACCTTTTCCTCTGAACACTGGTGCATTTCCAGAGCCTCTTCCACTAAAAGAGGGTCGAAGCCCTTCTCACAGAGCTGTCCATGTGCAAAGAGATAGTCGAGAATCTTAAGAAAAAGAGGTGAGCACCTATTAGCACTCTTGTCAGTGCTTCCCAAGAGTCTTACACAAGCCAGCAGGTGTGGTATCTGCTCCCCACCGAGCTAGGACTTGATTTTGTATCATGAACTGCATCCAACATAGCAGGACCTCAGTGACTACTTGCTGAACAGGTAGGCACACCCTTATAAACATGAGTAATTTTTCAAAGGCGTTCCTGTCACAGCTGACTCACATCTCCATGTCAACTCCACAGCCTCGACAGGATATTCTAACAAATAGCCCAAGTCAGAAAATGATCCCAAGGTTTAAGACTCCAGTACCCTATTTTGGAACACCTCAAGGCAGCTATGACAGGATAAACATTTCTGGAAGGAGGCATCTGACCGTATCTCAAGCCTAGTGTGCCCTCTCAGAAGGGGCAGAGAACAGTCCCAGTATTAGAGTCCCTGGCTCTAATACTCCCAGGGCTTTCCTCCAGCCTGGGTGCCAGAGCAGCCCCCTAAGTAGAAGCACTGCTGCTAAGGCTGCTGTTCCCAACAAAACACCCTGAGTCCCGTGAACTCACAAGAAAGGATGCTGGGCCTATGAGTGTGATGGGGCTCTAGGATACAAGCAGGACACTGGTCTAGGACCTCTCTCCAGGCTGACAGCCCCCCAACCCCCAGCCAACCGATCACTCACCTGCTCAATATTCTCTCCTTTCCTCTTCATGGCTCTCAGGACACACTCATATGAGTAGCCCATGTTGACCACTGTCTCCACACACTGCCGCTCACTGGGGGACAGTGTCTGCAGTTCAGAATAGGCCTGGGGACAGCTGGAAGTGTTGGGCACTTGTGACATTGAGAAATTTGGAGGTGTCACCTGGTGGTGGAGAAACAAAAGGATCAGGCAGGAAGAAAGAAGGCTGAGGCCCCAGAAGACATGTCACTGGAGCAGCCCAGTCCAGGGGCTTGCCATTTCTGACACTAATCAAACTCCCAAACAATCCGCCTGCAAGAAAGAGCCAGGTTGCTGGCCAGACATCCTGAAGAAGGGTAAGGGAGCACCAGGCGAGGGAAAGCTGGGAAGACACCTTCAACTGTGGCTGTCCGCTGCCCTCATCCCAGCTTACAGAATGAGAAAATACTAGAGCCACATGCCCTTCTGTGTTCAAATCCCTTGGGCTTGAATTAGAGAAGTTCTGAGCCTGCCCATGGGACTAATGGCAAGATGGCTGCCATCATTTCTCTCCAGTGCTCCATTACCCCTTTTGAAGGCTGTTGTATGTCAGAGTCCTAAAAGGATCATTCGCCTCAAACACCCCTAACTCTGGGACTCTCTCCCGACAATGTCTCTGTTCTTGCTTCCGTCCCTGGGCTGGGCAGAGACAGTACTGTTCCCCTGCATGGCCAGCTCAGGGTCTCAGAGCTTTAAGGGCACTCCACTTCTGCCCCACACCATGAGCTGCAAGGCTCAGTTCCCTGCCACAGCTGCCTGCCCACAAAGCCAAGATTGAAGGACTATCAGCCAGCCACACCAGGCTGGGCCTTTAAGGACAGGTATGTGACTCCAGGGCCCTGCCGGTAGCCTGTTCCTTACCATCAGGACCCTATTAACCTCCATCTGATTGGTGGGTAGAGTCCCACGATGAACTCCTCCCACCACCTCTGATAAGGACTCAGACCCAAGGCCTGAAGGCAGCTCACCCTCAGGCCAAAGGACCGAACCAACACGGCACAAGGTCACAGCTGTTTTACAGTTTGGCCCAGCTCCCGAAAACCAGGAAAAGTATATCAACTGATTTTTACTTCCTTTGTGGGGAGGGGGTTAGGAAGCACGGAACCCCTGGTCTTAGACATTCAAAATTATATAGCTATAACCATATACTTTCCTCAAAGTCAGCTGGGAAAAATCAAGACTACAGGCCTTAAAGCCCACTGTTTCCTCTTACACATCTCACCCGCAGCACCCCTGGCAGCCCAATCACAGGGCTGACATTAATTTCTAGGGGGTCACAACAGGGGACAAGAGACTGGATCACACCAGTCTGGCCACTTTTGCAGGTCCCAAGATAATCTCTCTTCAAGGACAGGGTCTACCTGGGCTTGAGAATACAAACAGCCAAACAGGGTTTGTTCATATTGCTGACACGTCACAGTATGTTAATGTGAGCTCCCAGAGGTTAGTTACCATATCACATGTATTTCTGAATTCCCAGGCCCTGGCTTTAGGCTTGGCATTTACAGGGCTCTACTCATCAGCTGCAGAATAAACAGAGGTCTATTAGGATTTCAAAGGGGGAATGTCATTTAACACAGCAAAGTTACCCTGATTCTCCCTCCCCAAAGCCCACTAAAATGGTAATAAAACAAAACTGTATTAATATTTAAAGTCAAAGAGGGGCGCCTGGGTGGGTTCAGTTGGTTAAGCGTCTGCCTTTGGCTCAGGTCATGATCCCAGGGTCCTGGGATCAAGCCCCATGTTGGACTCCCTGCTCAGTGGAGATCCCTCTACCCCTCCCGGCCTGTTCATGCTCTTGCTCTCTCTTACAAAATCTTTAAAAAATATATTTAAGGTCAAAGGAAGAGGGAATAGCAGTGGACAATATATTTCAATGACATTTTAGAATACCAAATACTAATGGAGCCACGGTAACTAAGCAGAAGCAATGAAGTTATAAGTGGGAGAAAGGGGAGTCAGTTCACCAGCTCCTGAGAGGGGTTCAGCATTTTGAAGCACCAAGCACTGCTGGGATAAAGCAAGGGCACAAAGCAAGTGATCAGAACAATAAAACCCTCAGGCAAAACCTTCCTCACCTGACCCTCATCCTCTTCAGGAGGCAGATGTTCTGTCTCTAGGGACTAAAATAAGGACATGAGGCACAGTGTATGATAGTTTAAGAACCAAAAAGGGGATTTAAGTAAAAGTCTACACACCAGCCTTCCCCAACGTTCCTTAACCCTCAAGCAGAATTCCCGGATGCAACTATAAGCCCCCAAAACGTTCATGTGTTAACATTCTGCAGAGTTTCCCAAAGCCTAGTAACCTTCAACCTACAGTGAAGCTTAATGATTGGCAAGCACCCTCCAACACATACATTCCCCCCGCCACTGTTAATTTTTTTAAGTGCCTCACTCTTAAATGTGACTACAAAGCCTGAGACACCAAACCAAAAGAGGGAACAAAGCACTTGGAAATTTAAGATATGATAAAGTAAAATTTTATTTAAAAGGCTGTGAGATTTAGAAAAAAAAAAAAAAAGTTATACGATAGTCAAGGATATATCCAGAAAGTAAAACATAAAGACAAAGAGGGGGCACCTGGCTGGCTTAGTCAGGAGAGCATGTGACTCTTAATCTTGGGGTCAAGAGTTCAAGTACCATGTTGGGTTTAGAGATTACTTTAAAAAAATTAAAATTAAAAAAATTCTCTTTAGGGCGCCTGGGTGGCTCAGTTGGTTAAGCGACTGCCTTCGGCTCAGGTCATGATCCTGGAGTCCTGGGATCGAGTCCCACATCGGGCTCCCTGCTGATCAGGGAGTCTGCTTCTCCCTCTGAACCTCTTCCCTCTCATGCTCTCTATCTCTCATTCTCTCTCTCTCAAATAAATAAATAAAATCTTTTAAAAAAAAAAAAATTCTCTTTAAGGGTGCCTGGGTGGCTCAGTCGTTAAGCGTCTGCCTTTGGCTCAGGTCATGATCCAGGGTCCTGGGATTGAGCCTCGCATCGGGCTCCCTGCTCAGCAGGAAGCCTGCTTCTCCCTCTCCCACTCCCCCTACTTGTGTTCCCTCTCTCATGTGTCTGTCCCTGTGAAATAAATAAAATCTTTAAAAAAAAAATTATCTTTACACAAGACAAAGAGATAGGAAATAGAAAAGGATAGCAAATTAGAACAGTAGTCAAGGAGGTCCAACATTCCAGTTATAGGAATTCCAAAAAAGAAAGAGAAAACAGAAACTATTAATTAAAAAAAAAAAATCTCAGATTTTTGTTTTAAGCTGAGCCCTAGTTTGAAAGGATCCAGGGGGGCCTAGCACAATGAACCAGGCATGGCACACCATGAATAAAATTAAGATCCCAAAAAACCATGGTGGCGGGGGAGGGAGGTGGAAGAACACAGAAAAGCACAGGAATGCTACAAATCAGTGGAGCTTATACTTGAATAAAAAAAGTTTAGGGACACCTGAGTGGCACAGCTGGTTAAGTGATCGACTCTTGGTTTTGGCTCAGGTCATGATCCTAGGGTCCTGAGATTGAGCCCCGACTCAAGCTCTGTGCTCAACATGGAGTCCTTGAGACTCTCTCCCTCTCCCTCTGCCCCACCCCTCCCCTACTCACTCTCTCTAAAATAAATTTTAAAAATAAAAATTTTTTTTTTAAGGTTAATGGGTGCCTGGGTGGCTCAGCCAGTTGAGTGTCTGCCTTCAACTGAGGTCATGATCCCAGGGTCCTGGGATGGAGCGCCGCATCAGGCTTCCCTGCTCAGCATGGAGGCTGCTTCTCCCTCTCTGCTCCCACCTCAAATAAAATCTTTAAAAAAAAAAAAAAAGTTTTTAAAAAACAATGTCCTTAAACCTTAAAGCTCTTAGAGGGCGCCTGGGTGGCTCGGCTGTTAAGCATCTGCCTTTGGCTCAGGTCGTGGTCCCAGGGTCCTGGGATTGAGCCCCACGTCAGGCTCCCTGCTCAGCGGGAAGTCTGCTTCTCTAAAATCTTTTTTTAAAGATTTATTTATTTGACAAAGAGGGACAGCGAGAGAGGGAACACAAGCAGGGGGAGTGGGAGAGGGAGAAGAAGGCTTCCCGCCGAGCAGGAGCCCGATGAGGGGCTCAATCCCAGGACCCTGGGATCATGACCTGAGCCAAAGGCAGACGTTTAAGACTGAGCCACCCAGGTGCCCCCCCCAAAAAAAATTCTTAAAGGAAAATGACCTTCAACTAAGAAATCTAAATCCATCCAAACTATTATTATTCACACATAAAGGTAAAATTAAGACATTTTTGGATATTCAAGGACTCAAAACTGCCAGGTTAACCAGTATGTTTGGATGTGTTTGGGAAAATTATTAGGTCTTTGATGGCTCTCTTGGAGCATCTGGATAAAATTGGCAACAAGGACAAAGAAACTATGTAGGGGTGCCAGGCTGGCTCAGTTGGTAGAGCGTGCAACTTTTTTTTTTTTTTAAGATTTTATTTATTTAACTGACAGAGAGAAAGGCAGAGAGGGAACACAAGCAAGGGGAGTGGGAGAGGGAGAAGCAGGCTTCCCGCCGAGCAGGGAGCCCGATGCGGGGCTCGATCCCAGGACCCTGGGATCATGACCTGAGCCGAAGGCAGTCGTTTAACCAACTGAGCCACCCAGGCGCCCCTAGAGCGTGCAACTCTTGATCTCCGGTTGTGGGTGCAGAGATTACTTAAAAATTTTTTTAAAATCTTAAAAAAAAAAAAGGAAGACTGCAAATCTTTTAAATGGAGTTTATGAGAAAAAGGTGCAAAAAAGAAAGTAATCACAACATAGTATTCAAACTTGGTGATAAATGTTTACCCAATCATAATGTGAACGGTAACATTAATTTACCCAAAATTTGTGATATAATTATGATGGAGGCTATGGGAAGGAAGTGGAGGGGCTAATAAGAGCTAAATCCTCAACTATAACAGGAAGTATAAAACCATCTAAAATCGATAAATTTAGAAAAAGCAATACAAGCACTTTATTTAGAAACACAAGAGATAAATCCCAGCAGAGATAGCTTAAAGAGTTAAAAGTGCTTGACTACAGGAAGCAAAACTGGAGTTAGGAAGAGGAGTGGCAGGGAGCCATTGTTTTTCAATATAATCCTCTTAAATGTGACTTGATTAGTCACCTGGCTGGCTCAGTCAGAAGAGCATGCAACTCTTGATCTTGGGGTCATGAGTTCAAGCCCCACACTAGGGGCAGATATTAAACAAATAAATTTTCAAAAATAAATAAATGAGCCTGGGTGGGTGGCTCAGTTGGTTAAACATCTGACTCGGTTTCAGCTCAGGTCATGATCTCAGGGTCAGGAGACCGAGCCCTGTGTTGGGGTCCAGGCTGTGCACTCCCCCCACCCACCTCGTGATGAGTCTTCTCGAGATTCTTTCCCCTCCCATTCTCCACCCCCCACTCCTCCCCCTTCTCATGCTCTCTGTCTCTAATATTTTTTTAAAAAAAATGTGACTTGATTCAAATGTGCTTGTATTACTTTGATAAAAATAAATTCATTTTAAAAATCTAGAGATAGAGGACTTGAAAGTATTAAAGCAATGGCAACAGAAGAATAAACAGATCTTAACACCTAAAAGCTGAGAGTCTATAGGTCAAAAATTATTTTAAATATACTTTCAAAGCAAATTGGCACTACTGTAATGCTTATTGGCCAAAATTAGTAAATTCATTACTCAAAAATGTAAGGGAGGAGCAGAAATATTTTGCTGAAGCAACTGTGGAAGAGTAAGGAATATATCCATATCTGCAGAAAAAGAACCCAATAGCAGAATGAGCCTAACCAAATGAGCAGAAGCAAAGACCACAAAAGGCTGACATGCAGTGGGAAAAGACTGGCTAAGGCTAGGTCAGGCAGTTCTATGCTGGTCTCAGAAGAAGGGCTCATTACAAGATTCTTCTCAAGATGATCCTATGGACTTCTCAACTTCTAAGATTAGTTTATATACAGTAAAACATGAAATCAGAATCTGAAAAGTGAGACCCAAACACTGGGCCTAAAACAGCCAACAAGAACCAAACTCCAGGAACATTTCCCTCAGAGCTCCTACGTAAAGGGTGTATACAGCCCAGTTGACCACCACTCCACTCCTCATATCCTCAAGTCACTAACTATCTTGAGGAGAAGTGCTTTGTTCACTGGGAAAGGTTCTCACTAAGTGAGTCTCAAAGACTCACTAAGATAGAGGACCAGGATGGAAACCAGGCTTTGCTTCTTGGGGGTAAGGGCCATGACTTCCTTAGAAAAACACCAGAACTTCAGCTCGGCTTATCTGCCCCTTGAAGGCAGAAAGTCCCTAGGCCAGCAAGAAGCAGACTCCCCTCCCACCCTGAAATGGATGGGCCCAAAAGAAACTCCACAATCAGGTGGGTCAGAGTGACAGGTGTTCTGATTTGAGAACGACCTCTGCCATTAGTTCATCAGCTTTGGTCTCTAAATGGTTACTGTAACTTTAAAGGGGGATCTGAGGCAGAGGATCCCTTATCTTCCCCAGAGTGCTTTTAATTTCTCTAAAGCATATAATGAGTCATGAAGAGTATCCTACTGACCAGGAGGTAGGAGGATGAAGCCCGCCCATTCCTAGGAGATAACACCAGAGTGCACTATCAAGTTTATCTGGGCCAAGGTCCACAAAAGTTTATAAACAGCAGTGAGCTCTATGACAGAAGCACTCACACACAGAAACAATCATTTACCAAGAAGGCTGTTGCTGGGACTTTGCACTTACTTTAAAGCAGGCCAAGGCTCATCTTTCTACTGGCTTATTACAGTCTCTGACAGATACCCCACCAATACAATCAGGCTCCTCTCTGGCTCTAAATAGTCTCTTAATATGCTGTTGTTTAAAAAACTTGTGAATGGGGGGCACCTGGGTAGCTCAGCTGGCTCAGGTCATGATCTCAGGGTCCTTGGATCGAGCCCCCGCGTCAGGATGCACACTCAGCAAGGAGCCTACTTGTCCCTATCCCCCTCTCTGTGCTTTATCAAATAAATGAAAATCTTTAAATAAATATCTGTGAACTGGTATAGCAAAAAGTTCTTAGACTTCTATGATTTCTGTTCTAGAATGCAATAATGTATTGTTCTGTGCTGCTGAAACCACATCAAAAACTAAGCCTACACTTTATGACAAATAAAAGAACCTAGCTGCGCCTGCAACTTTTTTGTGTGACAAAATCAGATTTTTTTCAGGGTAATAACAAGTTGTAACTTCTGTTACCAATCCATGTTTCAACACTAATTCGAATTCCAACCTCCCCTTCTCCCTCCCTTTGTAGAAAACTGCACAATTCTTAGTAGTAAGCAAAAAAAGAAACTGCAGGATTAAAATCTGTAGGTTTAGGGGTGCATGGGTGGCTCAGTTGGTTAAGTGGCTGCCTTCAGCTCAGATCATGATCCCGGAGTCCTGGGATCAAGTCCCGCATCAGGCTCCCTGCTCAGCGGAGAGCCTGCTTCTCCCTCTCCCTCTGCCTGCCTCTCTGCCTACTCGTGCTATCTCTCTGTCAAATAAATAAATAAAATCTTAAAATAAAATAAAATTTGTAGGTTTAAAAGTGACAAATTTCTAGTTTTTGCTCAGATTTCTGATACAAATTTATCTCCCAGCTACTAAGGCACCACATGGTCTGAAGAAACACAGGTAAATCATGGTACACACAAGAACGAACCAACCTTCAGGGCACAATGAGATGGAGAGAGGAAAGCAGGAAGATGATATAATGAGGACTACCAAGCAACCTTCAAAAAAATGAATAAAGTAGGAAAGAGTAAGTAAAAAGCTACAAAGAAAGCAAGCCTTAAAAAAAAAAAAAGGCAGCAGAGAAAAGAACAAAGTGATTAGGCAGAAAAACATCATTCACACATGATATACATTATCTTTTTGAAGGAAAGACCAAAAAGATGCAGGTAGAAACAAGTGAACATAACCAGGCCAGGGGCAAATCTACAATCCTTTGTCCTCAGAAAAATAACCAGAACAACATACACAAGCAAGGTCAATATAGCCATGCCCCACCTTGCCCTAAACCCTGAAAAGAAGAATGTGAGGCAGCAACTGCTAGGCAGAATTTAGAAATCTTTAGAGCTCTAATTCAGGGGGATTTAAAAGGCTTACCGTGGGACCTGTATTTGGAGGTGACGATTCTTCTGTGCACACAGACAAGACAGAGAGGGAAGGCATCTGGGAGATCAGATCTGAGGGAGTCAGGGTTGGCACCTCTGTGCCACTGTCCAAGTTCAAAGCTGAAAGCCCAAGAGTATGATGCCCATTGAGCTCACTGGCACTGCTTTGGGTGGAAGGCTTTAGGGAATTCCGGAAGGTGCCATTGCGGAGGCAGGATGTGCTATGGAAAGTGCTCGCCAGCTTGGCTGTCTTCTGACTGCTGTCATCAGAGTCAAGTTTGGGGAAGGACAAGGATTTGATATTGCTTACTGCAGGAATGGGGGGGAGGGACACTTTAGAAGACAGCGACATCTTTTCACAGTTGCCCAACTGGGGTAAGGTTATAAAGCCATTGGGTTTGTGAAGAGGCTTGATATCCAAGGTCGCCCGCTCCAGGGATGCCAGGACCTCCTCATCTTGTAACACAGACCCAGAGCCGCCTCTGGGCAAGTTATTATCTAATAACTGAGCCATAATGGGTCCAGTGGTTCCTACCAGAATGTTTCTCAGCTCTTCCTTCTCATCAATAGTTTTTAACTCCAGATTATCAAATGGGTCTTCTTCACACTCAAAGTCAGCAGGATTGAAATCTGCCTTTGTGTGGGGTGGGCTGAGAACTTTCTGTTTCATGGCAATGCTGCTGACCCGAGTCGGGGTGAGGATGCTGTTGTGCTGTAAGCTGGCAAGGATGGGATTAATTGGAGGTGGCATTGTGGCTGTACTGTGAGTCTTGGAGAAGCTCATTTTGCTGTCACCCTCTGGGCCACTCTTAGAATTCACTTTAGCTTCTACTTCCTCAGCCTTGCGCTCTGCTTCCCGCTGGGCTTCTTGGATTTTCTTAGTATCTTCAGCCCATTCAATAGTTTTCTTTTCCAAGGAGAAATCATACTGCAAAGATACAGCAGAGAAAGGACGTGTGAACCCAGGTGGCTGCCCCTGCCCAACTCAATTCCTCCAGCAAATTCTTCCTCACACCAGCACAACAGAACCTGGCAAGGCAGCATTTAAGGTGTATGAGATGATCCCCAGTCAGGAAGACTAAGGCTTCCTAAGCTCCTTATACGGTTTAATCAAACTATGCTCCCAGATTACTTCTACAAATGATCTAGAAAGAGCTCCCACTACCTCTAATTCTACATTACCGGCCAAAGGAATCTTGCCAACTACTTCCTCTGCTTCTCTACCCTCAGGCCATTTCCCTTCCTAGAATTCTTTGGTGGCTAGGCAGAGCTCGGTGGCCACCTGTGAAGCTTTGCTGATGGCCTTGTTCTTCCTCTGAACTCTTTCATAGCATCTGTCTCCATCAGGTGATGGCAAGCACAAGTGACCACAGATAGACTTAACCTTTAATTTTTTTCTAAACACTTCTCCCAACAGTATCACAAGCCTCTTGCAGACAGCTACTGGACTTTAGATCCTCTCAGTAGCACAATGTCCTAGATAGAGCCTGTGCTCAACAACAGCCCCTAACATTTAAGAAGCACTTATGAGGTACCAGGCAAGATTCTAAGCACTTTTTATGTATTAACTCTCTGCATCTTTTCAACAACCCTTTAAAGTAAGTACTATTACCTTCAGTTTACAAGAGTCATGCCCAAGGTCAGAGCTGGTAAGTGTCAGAGCCTGGATATGACCCAGGCAGTATGACTACAGATTCTATATTATTAAACCACTACCTATTAAATTATAATGAACAGACTGTACTCTAAATACAGGAAAACTGCTTATTAAGATATCAAGATATATTCAAATTAGGATTTTACAATGCAAATCGCGTAAGGATTCACTTCATGGTTAGTTCCTTAACAGTACCTTCAAGTATGTCTAAATTTACAAAAATTTTATTTGCACAGTTGGAAAAAAAATACACCTATTACAAAAAACAAAATCCACCTCAGAGAAAACAAAACTTTTGGTGTTCACTCTAAAGCCTCAGAACTAAACAATATCTATGTGCGTACATTCAAGGCTGAAGAGACAAAAGACGGGGATGGACAGGAAAGAAGCCTACATGCCCAGACAAGAGTTTTAGAGTACAAGAAACTCTGGTCATCCCCAAGCCTTTCAGCTTCAAACAATGCAAGAGAAGCCTGGAAATGCACACATCAAGAAATTTATTTATCTGGGGCGCCTGGGTGGCTCAGTCATTGAGCGTCTGCCTTCGGCTCAGGTCATGATCCCAGGGTCCTGGGGAGCCCCGCATCGAGCTCCTTGCTTGGCAGGAAGCCTGCTTCTCCCCCTGCCTGCTGCTCCCCCTCCTTGTACTCTCTCTCTCTCTGACAAATAAGTAAAATCTTACAAAAAAAGGAAGTTTACTTATCCCCCCGAGATGCCTGACTGGCTCGGTGGAGCATGCCACTCTTGATCTCAGGGTTGTGAGTTCAAGCCCCACGATGAGCACGGAACCTACTTACTTAAAAAAAAAAACTTTAAAAAAGGAGTTGTTCATTTATACTGCTGAGCCAGCTGCTGGGCCCCAGAAAGGCACCTGGGCGATCACGGCACTTCTTTCTACCACTAATGGTAGTGAAAAAAAAACAGCACTGAACAGACTGCTCCTTCTAACCATGGAGGACATCCAATTTTGCATCTGGCTTCTTCCACCAAAAACAGGCTGTAACCAACTTCCCACTGCCTAAAAACATAGGTCCCTGACGTTTTACTCTCAACTGGAAATTTCTTCCCTTTTTTGTAAAACCTTTATTGACTTTTATTTTTTAATTACAAAAGTAATATAAATTACTTGGAACACAGAAAAAAAAGAAATATTAGAGTGAAAAAATAAGAGTATGGTTTGAGTGTACAAATAACAACAGCATCTAATATTTACAGAGTACCAGAAACCAGAGTAAATATTACAAAAGCATTATTTTATTTAATCCTTCTAACAACATTAAAAGCTAATTATCCCCACTTTACAGATGAGGATATGGAGACCTGGAGGGTTTAAGAAATCTGTACAAGATTACATGGCAATTCCAGCTCGTGAATGAGTGATACCAGATTCTGCTCTAAACGATGACACTAAGGGCGACCCACCACTACTGTGGCCACCACCAACCGTATTCAATAAAAGCTAGGCTGCAAGGATTATTTGTTTTACTAGCTCATTTTGGTGAGTTTTTAGCTGAAAAATGAAGTTTGTACTGTCATGAAAGGGCAAATATGACAAAATCATAGGAAGCATCAAGGTATCTATCTGTCCAGGGCTCTAGGTTTGACTCTTCTGTGAACAAAAAGGAGACCAGCACCAATACCACACCCAAATCCCCCATGGAGACCCAGACAAAGTTTAAAGGTACTATGTGCAATTAGAGAACAAAAATATTTCAACTGTTCCACATAGTATTGGAGCTGAAATCTCTTTTGTTATTAGTGGGTACTATGAATACAGTAAGGAGAGTACCATGCACTTATTAATGCTTTATGATGATCAAATAGAAAATTCCCAGCAAAGCCTAAAACAACAACAATTTGGAATTCAAAACAAGTTTTCTGGATGAATCTATGAAACAGTGAATAATGTAAGAACTATTAAAAGAAGATGGTGTTTTTTGGGGCACCTGGGTGGCTCAGTCGTTAAGCGTCTGCCTTCAGCTCAGGTCACGATCCCAGGATCCTGGGATCGAGCCCCACATCGGGCTCCCTGCTCCTCGGGAAGCCTGCTTCTCCCTCTCCCGCTCTCCCTGCTTGTGTTCTCTCGCTATGTCTGTGTCAAATAAATAAAATCTTTAAAAAAAAAAAAAGAAGATGGTGTTTTTTAATTCTATTTTAACAGTAGTATCCTGCACACAGAGAGATGGTTACTGACATTTCTTACTGCCAATAAAAAAGTCACCAGGCAGGATGCCTGGGTGGCTCAGTCGTTTAAAGTGTCTGCCTTTGACTCAGGTCATGATCCCAGGGTCCTGGGATCGAGTCCCACCCACATCAGGTTCCTTGCTCAGCAAGAAGCCTGCTTCTCCAACTCTGCCTGCCGCTTCCCCTGCTTGTGCTCGCTCTCTCTCTGACAAATAAATAAAATCTTAAAAAAAAAGTCACCAAGCAAACAGAACAATGTAAAAACTTTCTTTATATGGGAAATCTGTGTCTCTTCTGGCCCAATAAAGTCTTCATACACAAAGAGTTACCAATTCAGTATTCAAAACTATGCAAGATGTTCAACATTAGTAATTAAGGAAATACACATCAAACCACAGTAAGAGATCATTGCAAAACCCGTAAGGATATATATAATCAAAAAGATGGACAAGCAGAGTTGACAAGGATGTGGATAAATTGGAACCCCCATGCACTGTGGGTGGGACAGTAAAATGGTACAGCCACTCTGGAAAACAGTGCAGCGGGTCCCCAAAAGGTTAAACACAGTTACCATATGACAACCCAGCAGTTCCACTTGTATACCCAAGAAAATTGAAAGCATACGTCCACACAAAAATCTATACACAAATGTTCGCACCAGTATTAAGTAAAAAGTGGAAACCACCAAAATGTCCATCAACCAATAAATGGAAAAACAAAATGTAGTGTATCGATACAATGCAACATTAAGCCATAAAAATTAATGATGTACCAACACTTCATTCATACAACATGAATACACCTTGAAAACATTATGCTAAGTGTAATAAGTCAGTCACAAAAGACTGACTTATTCCATTTATATGACACGTCCAAACTAGGCATATCCATAGGGACAAAAAGTAGATTTAGTGGTTGCCAGGGGCTGGGGGGAGAGGGAAATAGGGAGTGACTGCTAATGGACACTGCATTTCTTTTTGGGATTAGGACAACACTACTCTGGAATCACACAGTAATGATGGTTATACACTCTGAATGTACTAAAACCACTTACATGCACACCTAAAAAAGGTGAATTTCAAGGTGAATTATATCTCAATAAAGCTATTATTTTAAAAAATATAACTGAAATTCTCCCATTTGATTACCTACTGCATATAGACTGGAAAATAAATATTTCTTAGGGTAACATGGTGGTGCCTCAGAGAATCCCCCAGAAATAAAACTCCTTTGCCAGAAAGTTGTATTTTTTTAAATCTTAAGTCATAGGAAGAAGTATTAGTGTACTTAATGTTTTCCCATTTAACTCTTTCTCTAAACTGTAAGCTCGTTGAGGACAGTGAATTAGGTATTTATCTCTATCCAACCCTAGTAGAGCATCACTCAAAAACAGGCACTCAATAAATGTGCACTGAGAGAAGAAAGGAAGTCAGAAAACATAAGGCTATTTGCTGCTTTCAAGAAGTAATTCTATACACTTATACATAACTGTGCTTTAAAGATGAGAGGGTTGAGAAAGAAGCTACTGAAAAGGCATTTAAGCACAGTCTAGAAGAATAAACAGGTTTTAATAGATAGCTTTTAGTACAGTGAGAAAGAGGAAAATACTCAAAGTGGAGGTAACAGCTCATGAGAAAAAGCATAGTACGGTAGGTAATATACATGGTATGTTCAATGAATGGTAGTCACCTGGTTCGTAGGAGATATGGAGGAGATGATGAGCTGAGGTGCTTTACCACAACCTTATGTCTAGACTTGATTTAAGGACTGGTAAATTAGTGTCAGTTTTGTTTTTTTTTAACAGAGATGTGACAATGTAAAACTTTAATTTAGGAATATTATTCTAGAAACAATATGAAAAATAACCAAAAAGTGCTGCAAGCAGAAGGGCCAATTAAAGAGGCTACTGCAGGGGTGCCTGGGTGGCTCAGATGGTTAAGCCTCCGCCTTCGGCTCAGGTCATGGTCCCAGGGTCCTGGGATCGAGCCCCGCATCGGGCTCCCTGCTCAGCGGAAGCCTGCTTCTCCCTCTCCCTCTCCCTCTCCCCCTGCTTGTGTTCCCTCTCTAGCTGTTTCCGTCAAATAAATAAAATCTTTTAAAAAAAAGAGGCTACCGCAATAGTCCAGGTAAAAAAAAGTCACATAAGGATGAACTGGGTGGTAAAGGTGAGACAGAGCAAAGAGAAAAATATTTCCTATTTTGAGTGACCAAGAAGATAATGAGGACATCAAAAGAAAGAGGTGAATGAGCAGCAGAGATTGGACCAGATGGGCAGCAGGGATTTGGACAAAGCAAGAAACCCAGGAATATACAGTCTAACAGACTGCAGAAGATCTGTAATAGATATATAAACATATGTAAGTGTAAGTGTGTGTGTGTGTGTGTGTGTGTGTGTGTGAGAGAGAGAGAGAGAGAGAGAGAGAGAAACAAAGACAATGTGAGCTAAGCAGTAACAGCTGCTGTAAGAAATACAAATAAGAGATAGGAGAATGTTTTTGTTTTTCCTATTTCACTATACATCAAATTCTTAAATGCACTAAACTTTAACTAAAAATCACCACTTACCTGTACTTCTCTGACCACCTGCAAACAATCAGGCAAGGAGAAGCCAATAGGAAGACCAACTTTAGCTGGTGTTTTGAATTTGTCTCCTATCTTAAATGGGACATCATCAAGGTAACTGAAAGTCCCTACAATCAAAAATAAAGTAGAAAATATCAGCAAAGAACTTTATTATTTGTTTTGCTATTATCTTACATCTAGGATACAACATTAATTTATGCTATCCTAAAACTAGAAGTTATAGAGACTTGCTCCTCTGACTGCTTACCTTCTCCTGACCCTAGACCTCTGTGGAAGAAATCCTACTTTAGCCTACTTGATCTTATTAGGGTTTATTTTCAATTACACTTAGTGTAAAAGCCAAAGTACTCACAGAAGCCTAAAAGGCCTCCCCAAAGCCCACTATCCCTCTGCCCTCAACTCTTTGTCACCTCCTTGCTCACTGCACTAACTCTAACTCACAGTAATTGTTCCTCAACCATGACAGGGTCAAACCCACCTCAAAAATTCTGCAGGGGCTGCTCCCTCTATCTGGAATGTTCTTCCCTTAAATATTCATGTGACTTATTCCTTTGTTCTTCAAGTCTTTGCTCAAATTTCACTCTCTCAAGGAGGCTTACTCTGACCACCCTATTTAAAACTACCTGACCCTCACTGCAGTACTCCCATGTTACCATCTATCCTTTCCCCCACAGCACTTATTACCTTCTAACACATTAAATAATTCATTTTTAGATTATATTTATTGTCTGTCTGGCCCAATGGAATATAAGCTCCTTGCAGACAAGCATTTAAGTCTATTTTATTCACTGATGTACTGTCAAAACCTATACATACTAGGCACTTAATACTGTTGAATCGATAGAACCTCCACAAAAGAACCTCTTTGACTAGTTCTCTACTTCAGAAAGAATCATTTCTAATTAATACAAAGAATTACTCCACATTTTTAAAGACTATATCCCGCAACAGATGTGGAAATATTCAAGAAGCACAGCACTTATGAAAAAAGGAAAACCAGGGGTACTTGAGGGGTTCAGTCAGTTAAGTGTCTGCCTTCAGCTCAGGTCACGATCTCAGAGTCCTAAGACCAAGTCCCACATAAGGCTTCTCTGCTCAGCAAGGAGTCTGCTTCTCCCTCTCCCTCTGCTCCTCCTCCCTGCTCATGCTCTCTCTCAAATAAATAAATAAAATCTTAAAAAAAAAAAGAAAAGAAAAGAAAACGAAAACGAAAACAACACCATGGGAATCAGAACAGGATTATCAGGAGACATAAACCATACACAACTGAACTGCTTTAACTCCCTGAAGGCTCTCTGCCTAATAGCTGAATCATACAAAAAGACCAGGACATTATCACTGATTTATAGGGTCAGACAAAACGAGAGTGGCTCTAATATATGACTTTCACTAGCTATACACTCCCAATTGTACATGGTTTCTTTTCTGAATGAGGTCTGGGGCTTACTGGCAGAACCATTATGGACAATGAAATAGTTTCTACTTTTTGACTATTAACGGCTAGTAAAATAAGGTTTCCGGGGCACCTGGGTGGCTCAGTCAATTAAGCGTCTGCCTTCAGCTCAGGTCATGATCTCAGGGTCCTGGGATCGAGCCCCTGATTGGGCTCCCTGCTCCGTGGGGGACGTGCTTCTCCCTTTCCTCCCCGCTTGTGCTCTCTCTCTCAAATAAATAAAATCTTAAAAAAAAAAAAAAAGGATTGTTTCTGGGCCTCACACTGGTATATTTTCTTGAATGCTCATGGACAGAATAATACAATTACACCTCTTCCATGAAGATAGCTTCTCTCCCTTTCTAAAAACTAATAGATTTCAAGACTTAACAAACTCAAGATATATTTGAAATGTTCTCATCATGCCCATTTCCTGAGGTAAATACTGCTCTGATACGCCTGAAACCCTCCAGCAGAAAGAAGGCCCCTACTTGCACCCTTGAGGGCTGGTGTCTCTCTTTTCCATACCTTCTAGCCAGAACTGAAACATTTTATGTTATCTCCCACTCAGTGAGCAAATTAAATTCACAACCGTGCTCAACTTAACAATTTTTCTGGGGAATAACCATAATTATTAACACTCTAGGAAAGTTTCTTAGTTAGTCATATCTCTAGAAGTACTATTTCCTCAGATGGCAATGCCTGTCACATTCCCACCCTTTTTTACTTGATTATTTCTAGTCCTTTAAGAATGAGCTTCAGAACAACTCCCTTCTCAATCTCAGAACACCCAGTTCATACCAGCACCTCAGGTCTTACCACTCTGTAAGAACAGTTTCCTTATACTCCACCTAGACACTCTGAAAATATGAGTGTCCCTTAAGAAGGGATAAATGTTTCATATCTACACCTCCCAATCTCAGGAGAATAACTGGCAGATAAGATGCTCAATAAGAACAAATAAAGAAGACATGGTCTATACTTCTTTCATATTTAATTCTCACCCCTATCTTAACTCACATTCAATTAATATTTATTAAAATTCAAAATGATCTACCTAAAATGTCAAGGCTACTCATAAAAATATAGCAGGCGCTCCCCCACCAAACTATCAGGTATCATCACAGCTTGCCAAAATAACCAAGTACGGGTTACAATGCTAAAACCCTCTGTCACTTAAAAACTCTTTATAGAAATTAGGGGCGCCTGGGTGGCTCAGTCGTTAAGCATCTGCCTTCAGCTCAGGTCATGGTCCCGGGGTCCTGGGATCGAGCCCCACATCGGGCTCTCTGCTCAGCGGGAAGCCTGCTTCTCCCTCTCCCACTCCCCTGCTTGTGTTCCCTCTCTCACTGTGTCTGTGTCAAATAAATAAATAAAATCTTAAAAAAAAATTAAAAGCAAAGTTCTAATTTAAAAAAATTTTTATCTGTCTTCCATGAAAATAGGTGCTCAAATTTTACTGAAAGTTAGATCTTAACTTTAGATAGTGTCCTGATAGGAGACAAAGCTGAAACTAGCATTTTCTAAGAAGTACTGGCAAGATGTACAGGCAAGTTAACAATCACAAAATTAAATCTTTTGTTTCAGAATGTTTATTCATTCAAAGTAGGTTATTATCACACACACACACACACACACACACACACACTCTGAAAAAATCTTACCCATAATAACACAAGCATATATGATATACAAATGTAAGAAAACCCATCCACACTAAAACTAACAAAATTTTCTTAAATGAACAGTTCTACTGTAGAATGGTGAGGGGAGTTGAGGGAGAAAATTATCTACAAAAAATAACATACTTAAGATACCTGAGCCAAATGAGAATATCTTTCAAAAGGTGTTCGGTTTCCTTGCCCACCTTTCAGTTAGGAAAGTGACATGACTGCTACATACACTGATGACTTATATTCTGTAAATCAAAGTAGGCCCTGGCACAGGGACAGACAGATCAAGAATTACACCTTTAAACAATTGCTGTTTCCCGGGTGCCTGGGTGGCTCAGTTGGTTAAGCGACTGCCTTCGGCTCAGGTCATGATCCTGGAGTCCCGGGATCGAGTCCCACATCGGGCTCCCTGCTCAGCAGGGAGTCTGCTTCTCCCTCTGACCCTCTTCCCTCTCGTGCTCTCTCTCATTTTCTCTCTCAAATAAATAAAATCTTAAAAACAAAACAAAACAAAACAAAACCAACTGCTGTTTCCCTTCCTTAACACCAATTACAGGTTTCTGCTTTTTTTTTTTTTAAAGATTTTATTTATTTGACAGAGAGAGACACAGAGAGAGAGGGAACACAAACAGGCGGAGTGGGAGAGGGAGAAGCAGGCTTCCCACCGAGCAGGGAGCCTGATGCGGGGGTCGATCCCAGGACCCTGAGATCACGACCTGAGCCAAAGGTAAGCGCTTAACGACTGAGCCACCCAGGCGCCCTAGGTTTCTGCTTTTAAAAAAGCAGTTTCATTTCATTAACAAAGCCAATGCCGAGGTGATTTGGCACATCCTCTAACTTTCCCTGGTCTTAGTCCTTTAAACTTTATTAGTAGGAAATGAGCCAATAGTTATGTGATTATTGGGGAAAGGGGTAAGAATAAAGGGCAAAAAGGCATTTAGGGGCACCTGTCTGGCTCAGGTAGTAAAGCATGGGACTCTTGAGTGTAGAGATTACTTAAAACTAATAAATCTTTTAGGGTGGCTCAGTCAGTTAAGCATCCAACTCTTGATTTCAGCTCAGGTCATATTCTCCGGGTCATGAGATTGAGCCCCCACAGGGCTCCCCACTGGGCAGAGAGGCTGCTTGGGATCCTCTCTCACCCTCTCCCTCTGTCCCTCCCCATCCCACCTCCTGGTACACGCTCTCTCTCTTAAAAACAAAAAATCTTTTAGGGGCACATAGCTGGCTCAATGGGTGGAGCATGTAACTCTTTATCTCAGAGTTGGAAGTTCCAGCCCCACAATGACTGTAGGGATTACTTAAAAATATTTTAAAAATAGATAGCTAAATAAATAAATATTTTTTGGGCGCCTGGGTGGCTCAGTTGGTTAAGCAACTGCCTTCGGCTCAGGTCATGATCCTGGAGTCCCGGGATCAAGTCCCGCATCGGGCTCCCTGCTCAGCAGGGAGTCTGCTTCTCCCTCTGACCCTCTTCCCTCTCATGCTCCCTCTCATGCTCTCTCTCATGCTCTCTCTCTCAAATAAATAAAATCTTTAAAAATAAATAAATAAATAAATAAATAAATAAATAAATATTTTTAAAAAAGGCATTTAAAGAGATGGCAACAAAGCAAGCAACCTTTTGAATGGACAGAGACTACTGTAGCATAATTAATGATGATGCTATGAGGATTATAAAGAATATATTTTGCAAATATAACTGACTATGCCTTAGGAATTATTCATTTTTATCCAATATATCAAAATATATATTTAAAGACAGCAATTTCTCTTGTTTCTCAATACACCTTATTTTTTAAAAAGATTCAATAAACTCAATTAACTACATGGCTCAGAGAATTAAACACTGTGACTAACAAATTTCCAGCTTACCCCAAATATTTTTTAGTTTGTCTTTATTATTGAGTATCTTTCTAAAATGTCTGAGCCCACTTTCTTAAGTTCAGTTTCGATAAAGAAAGTAAGTACATCTCTGATGACTGTGGCTATGGCAGTTCCTTGAAGTCAGGTTCTGCACATCACTTTGCATTATGCCACAATGGAAGAGACTGGGCTGAAAATGTAGTATCTCAGGATAAATTCTGGGAAAGCGTCATTGTGATTTCTTTCTTTCTAAATTGCTGATATGCTTACAATCTTGTCACCTGCATGTTTTCCTGAAAAAAAGTTACAATTCCAGGGAAGAGGAGAGATGAATTCTTAATGGAGGGTAGAAACTAGATTATGCTTAATTCAGGTTTTACTGTGAATTCAAACTGAGGATTCAAATCGGAAGTTTTTGAAAAAGAACAGTAAAGACCAAACTTAAAATTTAGTGAAAAATACAATTCCATAACTAGGTATCACTACCTTAAAGCCATTAAGTTTGCTATAAGGGAAGCCTGGGTAGCTCAGTAGGTTAAGCAACCAACTCTTGCTTTCTGCTCAAGTCATGATCTCAGGGTTGAGAGATAAGCCTCATGCAGGGCTCTAAGCTCAGCACAGAGTCTGCTTGAGATTCTCTCCCTCTCCCCCTTCCCCTGCTGGTGCGTGCACCCCGCCTCAAAGAAAGGAAGGAAAGAAGGAAGGAAGGAAGGAAGGAAGGAAGGAAGTTAGCTGACATATGGATCGATAAATAGACACACATGTAGACAGACACACATAAAATTAAACAGATATCTGCAACAGGATGTGAAGTCACAAGAAAATGTTACTCACACCCCAACAACAAAAGCCAGATAACCTACAAAATCAGCTTTTTAATACACAATGTCTTGCATTCAATCAAAAATAAGACACACAAAGAATCAAGAAAATGTGATCCATCATTAAGAGAGGAACCAGTCATCAGACCCAAACTGAGGGATAGCAAAGATACTAAAATTATCAGAAAGGTTTAAAATAACTATAATAAATATATAGTGGATCTAGTGGAAAAGATGAACATGTGTGAGCAGATGAGGAATTTCAACAAGAGACAGAAAAAGAAAGAGACAAAGCAACAATGCTAGAAAAGAAAAATGCAGTATCAGAGAAGAAAATCTTTGATAGTTCATAACCAGGCTATCCTGATAATCAGAAAATACTTAGCTGAGAAAAGAACCAGAGAACCCGAGGGCAGGTCAAAAGAAATTAACCGTACTGAAACACAAAGGTAAAAAAAAAAAAAGGAAAAAGAAAAAAATGATACAGAGCCTTAAGAGATATTTAGGACAATATCAAACAGCCTAATACATGTATGATTAGAGTCTCAAAAGGACAAGAGAGAAACAATGGGGCAGATGAAATGTGAAAAGAAATAATGGCTGCAAATTTTCCCAGAGTGATAAAAGATATCAAACCACAGATCCAAAAAGTTTAGCTAACTTCAAGCAGGATAAATACACAGAAAATCACACCAAGCCACATCATAGTAATAATGCTGAAAAGAAAGATAAAGTCTTGACAGACGATGGGGGTAGGGGAGCAATGATTAAATGATGGCCAACTTCTTTACATTACACTGTAAAGCAGTAACAGATCAACTTTAAAAACAATTTAAAATAAAACATCTTTATCTATCACTCAGCAGAAAAAGTATTTCAATATCCTAGGAGAAATTAAACCAAGGGCAAAATGAACCTCCCTCAGAAGTTAGCTAGCTCAATGGTCATAAATAGGACAGCCTCGCCTTACAAAGGAAGGAGTTCAGGTTTATTAAGTTTTATCTGATTATACAGACTTATTTTTTCCTATATTAGAATCTCAAGGCATCTTCTCAGATATTAAAAGAGGAATTTGTTTGTTGAAACTTTTTTCAATTTTATTTATTTGAGATAGAGCGAGAGTGAGTGAGCACAAGTTGGGGGGAGGGAAAGAGGGAGAAGGAGAAGCAGACTCCCCACTCAGCAGGGCTCCATCCCAGAACCCCAAGATCATGACCTGAGCCAAAAAGCACTTAGGGGCACCTGGGTGGCTCAGTTGGTTAAGCATCCGCCTTTGGCTCAGGTCATGATCTTGGGGTCCTGGGATTAAGCCCCACATTGGGTTCTCTGCTCAGCAGGTAGTCTGCTTCTTCCTCCCTCTGCCCCTCCCCGTGGCTCATTCTCTCTCTCTCAAATAAATAAAATCTTAAAAAAAAAAACTTCTGGGGGCACCTGGGTAGCTCAGTTAGGCGACCAACTCTTGATTTCAGCTGAGGTCATGATCTCAGGGTCATGACTCCACACACACGTGGAGTCTGCTTAAGATTCTCTCTCTTGGGGCACCTGTGTGGCTCAGTTGGTTGAGCACCTGCCTTCAGCTCGGGTCATGATCCCAGGGTCCTGGGATTGAACCCCACATCAGGCTCCCTGTTCCACAGGGAGCCAGCTTCTCCCTCTCCTTCTGCCTGCCACTCTCCCTTTTTGTACATGCTGTCAAATATATAAAATCTTAAAAAAAATTTTCTCCCTCTCCCCCTCCCCAACTGCTTGAACACTCGTTCACATACACACTCTCTCTAAAAAAAATAAATAAAAAATAAGAAATCTCTTCCGGAAAATAACTTTTTTCTTAAAGTGGAAAGTAAGTTAAAAACTAACGACAATTAACATTTTAAAACACCAGACTCCAAGAAAGGCCTGATTTAAACTGAGCCAAGGGTTTGCAATTTATGTAATATAAAAAAACAATATTTTTAAAGGTCTTTCAGAATTAACTGCTTATTCTCTTATTCTGTTATTTAGGGATATGAAGTTATTAATGATAGTGGAAGAAGTTCAACCTTAGTTGAAAAAAATGAACTTGAGGGAAGCACTCGGATGTATTAGTTGGTTAAGCGGTCTGTCTTCAGCTCAGGTCATCATCCCAGGGTCCTGGGATCAAGTCCTGCATTGGCCTCCTTGCTCAGCGGAAAGCCTGCTTCTCCCTTAGCCTAACACTCTCCCTGCTTGTGCGCATACACGCCCTCTCTCTCTGACAAATAAATAAAATCTTAAAAAAAAAACAAAACATGAACTTGAAGGTAAAACAAATACTAGTCACAGCACAGGATCTAGTCAGCCCAAATATTTAAAAAGAAAAAAAAACAATTTACTATCCAGTCACAAGAGCAGATGTTACCTCCTTGTCCACACCCTAAATGCCCTGGAAGAATTATACACACACACACACCCACTAACCCCAATGGACCAGTCAGATAATACCTACCTTAGGGAGAATCAATCCACAGGCCTATAAGCTAGGCTGTACCAATCAGATACTCCCTTGCCCGAAAGACAGAAAAACTTTGAGCTATATGATGCTAGCCACTTAAACTGAAAGATCAACTAGCAAGCTGCATCATAATGGGGGGGTGGCCATTTTTCACCCTATGCACTCTACACAAGTAGGTCAAGAAAGCAAGTCTATAAACAGAATAAAAATGGAGCACGCCCGCAGAGAAAAGCAGTAAGGAAAGGCTATGGAGCTTCCTGAGAGATGGGGGAAGTACAAGCTTTAGTTTCCTGGCTTTCTAATTTCAGCCCTGTAAGACCAGGCTAAACTTGATTTCCTGCACTCAGTTGCTGACAAGATTGCTATTCTCCCCCCCCAAAAAAAATATTTTTGTAAGATTTTTTGCCTATTTCCTTTAATTTCTATTCCTTAAGCTACATAATATCTAAAAATAAGATTCTTTAAAAACTTCAAAGCTATAGAAATTCAAGTAGGAGCTCAGCAGTTTAAAGCAGAAGCTGAAAAGAGAAAGAGAAAATAATCTTTTCTTGGGGCAGCTGGGTGGCACAGTTGGTTAAGCATCTGACTCTTGATCTCACCTCAGGTCTTGATCTCAGGGTTGTGAGTTCAACCCCCACGATGGGCGTGGAGGTAGAATGCTTCACTCAAACAACAAAATTTTGGTGAGGAATGTAAGGAGATGGAGGAATTTCTAAAAAAGTTATTGATCAGGTAACTTCAAAATTAGAATCTTCTCTCTGAACTGTTTAGCCGGAACACATAACCTGGGGTCCATCTTATTTTCACTCCAGTCAAAAAGGACTTCCCAGGCGCCTGGTTGGCTCAGATGGTTAAGCGTCTGCCTTCGGCTCAGGTCATGATCCCAGGGTCCTGGGATTGAGTTCCGCATTGGGCTCCTTGCTCAGCAGGGAGTCTGCTTCTCCCTCTCCCTCTGCCTCTCCCCCTGCTTGTTCTCTCTCTCTCCCACAAATGAATAAATAAAAATCTTTAAAAAAAAATTTTAAAAAAAGGATTTCCCAAAGAGTCGAGATATATAGCTTATCTTTTGAAATAAGATATAAGCTTAAATTTTTTTTTTGCTATTTTCTCTCCCCAGGCCTTTCCTCTGTCCTTTGCTCTGTCCTCTCTTTTTCCTTAAAAAAGTGATCCAGAGGCAACTTCAGATCTATCTCTCTACTATCATTTGAATACTTTGAAAATATTGTCTAATAGTCCTTAGACAACAGGAAATAGCTTACCTGGCAGATCTGAAGCCTGACCTGCTATAAAGAATGCAAATTCCAGAGTGTGACTGACTTAACTCCAAAAGGACCTAACAAAACACATACAACTGATGTATGTAAGCATATGCACAATGGTAATTCAAAATATTAAACTGTTATATAAAATATATAAGCAAGTTAGAATCCCAGTGACTGCTGCTGCAGACTGATTCAGGTGACTGATACAATCAAACAACCAGAAGAGCATACCAACATATGTTGTCATGCGGTCTGGCAAATCATTCTTATAATGACATGATTTTAAAAATGGAAGATTAGCTTTAAAAACCTTCATTTTTTTAAAGGGGCAGGGGAGGGAAGCAGAGAGAGGAGAGAGACAATCTTAAAGCAGGCTCCACGCCCATTACGGAGCCTGAAGAATAGCTGATCTCACAACCCTGAGATCATGACCTAAGCAGAAATCCAAGAGTCAGATGCTTAACTGACTGAGCTGCCAGGCACCCCCAAAAACCCTTTTATTTTTTTTTAAGATTTTATTTATTTATTTATTTAACAGAGAGAGAGAGAGAGCACAAGCAGGCGGAGTAGTAGGCAGAGGGAGAGGGAGAAGCAGGCTCCCCACTGAGCAAGGAGCCTGACATGGGGCTCAATCTCTTGACCCTGGGATCATGATCTGAGCCAAAGGCAGTTGCCCAACCAACTGAGCCACCCAGGCGCCCCTCAAAAACCCTTTTAAAATAACTGTGTTGTTTGGATATTTCTGGTATGTAATTCTTATCTTCTACTGTATGAAATGAGAATCTAACTTTAACTTCTTAGGCACCTCCTTTCCTCCCAAATGCAGATAATAAAGTTTATTAACATATTCAGTTTTGAAAGGTGTATCTTAGAAAAAGATGATAAACTATTCGTTTCAAATGCAAAATTGTAATTACTATTACTAACATTTCTGTAATTACTGATCACAGTTTATTTGTAGCAATTACTTCCTATCACTGTGGGGCAGGGAGGGAGGACAACAGGGATGGACATTAAAGCAAAACATTATTAAGTATTAACTAAAGGTTTAGAGTTTTTCACACCTGTGCTCGCTTCGGCAGCACATATACTAGAGCTTTTCACACCTGAGATGACCAAGAGCTATGACCAGAGAGTAAGAAAGGGAAAGTAACTACTTCAAAATACTGCTGAAAAACAATAAAAATAGGTAGGCTCCCTATCCACCTCTGGTAGTTTCAAGTACAATAATCACAGAGACTCTAAAACTTACCTACTTCAATACCTGAAATCCATTGGAATGTATATGCTACACTGTTGTACAACTTTTCTCAAGCTGTTCATTTAAAATAAACAAAAAGGGGCACTTAGACAACGTTAAGTAATTTCAAATCCTCTGATCAAATCATAACTTAAACCATGATATCTAACAGTCCACTTACCATGAAAATCTGCACCCAACTTCTTAGAAGCCATTTAGAACCTGAAAAACAAAGAAATATTTTTAAGTACATGATGCTCTGAGGGGATATAAACAAATCATTATGAAAAATTGAGACTACAAAAAAGAAACCAGAACACAATCCTCAAACTTCTCAGTCCCAAAATCTTAAAAAAGAAAGGAGAAAGGAGGACATATTAGTTATCCAGAGAAAAGTTAAACATTTCTAAAATCTGCATGTTCTAAAAATGTGCACGTGGAGCCGCCTGGGTGGCTCAGTGGGTTGAGCATCTGCCTTCAGCTCAGGTCATGATCTGAGTCCTGGGATTGAGTCCTGTATCGGGCTCCTTGCTCAGCGGGGAGCCTACTTTTCCCTCTGCCTGCCACTCCCCCTGCTTGCTCAGTCTCTCTCTCCCTCTCTCTCTCTCTGACAAATAAATAAAATCTTTAAAAATATAAAGAATATAAAAATTAAAAAATTAAAATGTGTGTGTATATATATATGAGAATACATATATGAGAACATGAGAATAACATACTAGCCATTGACCAATTTATATGTGAACTATCAAAAGGAAAAAAGTACAAAATACCTTCTTGACACAAACTACAAATCTGTCAATAACAGATTAAGAAAAATATCTCTTTATTCAGTTATACAAATATAGAACCTTTTGCTGGCAACTAACTCTAATAGTAAGTGGGGAATGAATGACATATAATCTGTACTGCTTAATTAGTATAAAAATGTTTTAAGTGAAGGAAGGGGCAGGCGCCTGGGTGGCTTAGTCGGTTGAGTGTCTCCCTTCAGCTAAGGTCATGATCCCAGGGTCCTGGGATGGAGCCCAGCGTCAGGCTCCCTGCTCTGTGGGGAGTCTAGTTCTCCCTCTGCCTCCCCCGACTTGTGCTCATGCTCTCACTCTCTCTCTCTCAAATAAACAAAATCTTAAAAAAAATTTTTTAAGTGAAGGAAAAAAACATAAAACCACACATCTTTGCATTTTCGGCCCCTGTAAAAGTTAAGTCTGAAGTCCTGCCTTAAACAAATCTGAGCTCTTCAACCTAAAAGTCAGTCTATCGCCCTTGATATGGTGTTTATACCTCTAACTTAAAAATATAAGCAAGGAAAAAAATGTAAGCAGGAAAAAAATTAAGGTTAGCTATATGAATTTATGGTCTGTTGTCTATTAGCCTGCATTACAATACAGTGGAAGGCATCATACTGATGCTTTCCACGAAAGGTTAAAAAAAAAAAGGACAAGTATATTGCACCTATCTTGTGAAAATTATTCAATAGAATTAAAATCTGCACAGGCTTTTTTTAAAAGAAATTAACAAGCTGATTTTTTTTTAAGTTTTATTTATTTACATAATCTCTAAATCTCTACACTCAACATGGGGCTTGAACTCATGACCGTGAGATAAAGAGTCTCATACTCTTCCGACTGAACCAGCCAGGCACCCCTATACACTTTATTTTTTTTATTTTTTAAAGATTTTACTTATTGGGGCGCCTGGGTGGCTCAGTCGTTAAGCGACTGCCTTCGGCTCAGGTCATGATCCCAGGGTCCTAAATAAAATCTTAAAAAAAAAAAAACTGAAAAAAAAACAATAAAGATTTTATTTATTTATTTGACAGAGAGAGACACAGCGAGAGAGGGAACACAAGCAGGGGGAGTGGGAGAGGGAGAAGCAGGCTTCCCGCCGAGCAGGGAGCCCGACGCGGGGCTCGATCCCAGGACAACCTGAGCCGAAGGCAGACGCTTAATGACTGAGCCACCCAGGTGCCCCAACACTATACACTTTAAATGGATGAACAGACAGGGGCACCTGGGTGGCTCAGTTAATTGAGCATCTGACTCTTGATATCAGATCAGATCATGATCTCAGGGTCCTGAAATTCAGCCCCGCATTGAGTCCCCCATCGGGCTCCACACTAAGCACAGAGTCTGCCTGTCCCCCTCCCTCTGCTCCTCCCCCGCTCTCTAAAATAAATAAATAAATAAATAAATAAAATCTTTAAATACATGGATGAATTGTACATAGTATATAATACAACACCACTACAACATGGACAATTTTCAAATTCATCATGGTAAGTGAAAGAAGCCGGGCTCTAAAGGTTACATATTATATGATTCTACTTAAACTATAGTAATAGAAAACAGGGGCGCCTGGGTGGCTCAGTCGTTAAGCGTCTGCCTTCAGCTCAGGTCATGATCCCAGGGTCCTGGGATCAAGCCCCACTTCGGGCTCCCTGCTCAGCAGGAAACCTGCTTCTCCCTCTCCCACTACCCCTGCTTGTGTTCCTGCTCTCACTGTCTCTGTCAAATAAATAAAATCTTTTAAAAAAAGGAAAGAAAGAAAGAAAATAGGCAAAACTATAGGAATAGAAAAGTAATGTTAGGGCGCCTGGGTGGCTCAGTTGGTTAAGCGACTGCCTTCGGCTCAGGTCGTGATCCTGGAGCCCCGGGATTGAGTCCCACATCGGGCTCCCTGCTCAGCGGGGAGCCTGCTTCTCCCTCTGACCCTCTTCCCTCTCGTGCTGTCTCTCATTCTCTCTCTCAAATAAATAAATAAAATATTTAAAAAAAAAAAAGAAAAGAAAAGTAATGTTAGCTGCCACGTACTATAAAGGATAGAAAGTATTACGTAAGGGGCACATGACTTGCTCAGTCCATAGAGCAAGCGACTCTTGATCTCAGAGTTGTAGATCTGAGCCCCACGGGGGGTGTAGAGATTTAAAAACAAAATCTTTTAAAAAATGAATAAAACTTTTTTAAAAAGTGGCTGCCTCTAGGTGGTAGAACTGGGAATAATTCATAGCATTTCTCTATGGTTTCTGAACATCCTATGGCAAACAGGTATTTATTTTATAATTTCTTTAAAGCTTTACTTTAAAAGTTTCAGTTTTCCAGCATGATGTGAGGACTAAATATTGTGGTTGATATTCTAATTCTAATGGAGAGTTAAAATTATAAAGTATATGGATCATCAATTTTCAAAGAAACAACAAACCATGCTGAAAATAATTAAAGCTTTTTATATGTGCAGGTATTTCATTGGTGTACACACTACAGGGTCATCAAAATGTACATAAACCACAATACAGTGAGACTCCTAAAACGAAGAAACAAGATTCTTAGCAGTCTCAACCTTCACACATAGGCATAGAGTAGAAATGTACTTCAGTCTCTGCTGAGAAAAAAGCAATATTTAAGCACACAGCAAAGACAGCTGCGACAGACAGGTGCAGAAAATGAGCATTTTCATCTATATGTCCCTGATATTTATTAATATTGTGGGATATCAGCTGTTTGAAAAAGCAGCTGTTTTTGAGAGGTAAATGGTTTGGGAGAAGCTCCTTGAGCCTCTAATTTAAAAAATAATTTTGCAAACAATCCCCAGAAGCAGCTAACATCACAAATATTTTAAGAAGTCTCACCAACTTTAAATGGATTTTTTTTTTTTTTAAACAGGCTCTATGCCCAACATGGGGCTTGAACTCATGACCCTGAAATCAAGAGTCGCAAGCTCTACTAACTGAGCCAGCCAGGTGTCCCTAAATGGATTCTTAATGGCTTTTTTTTTTAAAGATTTATTTATTTTGAGAGAGAGAGAGAGAGTACATGAGAGGGGGGAGGGTTAGAGGGAGAAGCAGGCTCCTCACCAAGCAGGGAGCCCGATGCGGGACTCAATCCTGGGACTCCAGGATCATGACCTGAGCCGAAGGCAGTCGCTTAACCAACTGAGCCACCCAGGTGACCCTTAATGGCTTTTTTTAAAAGGTTCAACCAAAAGACAACCCAGAGAATGGAAGAAAAATGTATTTGCAAGTGATGTATGTGATAAGGGGATTGTATCTAGAACACATAAATAACTCCACAACTCAATAATAAAGACAAATAACCCAACTAGAAATGGGCAAAAGAATATGAATAATCAATTCTCCAAAGAAGATATACAGATAACCAAGAAGCACATGAGATGATGTTCAATTCATTAGTCAGGCAAATGCAAATAAAAAACTCCCCTATCCCCCATGTTAAAGCATGCATATTATCTGCAACAAAGCAAAATTTCTATTAAAAATAAAAAGTGAGAATTAAAATATACTAAATAAAAGGATATAAATTCTTTAAAAATATGCCTCAGTAGAGTTGATAAAATGTAGATTTTCTTGGAGGCTTCTTTAAATATTAAAATAGTTCACTGAATGCAACTCATGTTTTCCCCAAACCTTAAGAATGTTAAGAAATTCATATTTGGTCACTTACAGTAAAGATTTTCTAATTGCTATGCAGTAAAACTTCACTGTCTTTCAAAGACTAACAGCATTTTAATAGCTACTTAGGGTCAATTTTTTTTCCTGGAACATCGGAGAAAAATCAAGTGAGAAACATACATATATATTTATATTTCCTTATCAACTTCCTATATTTTATTTAATTTTAACCATTTCTTATAATACCCTTCTATAATCTAAATGTTCAATTATGGAGAAATGATTAAATAATGGAAAACTCAAAAAATGTTGTAATGCAATTAAAAATGATTATTAAAAACATAATGGAAAAATAAGTATGATTCTTTTTTTAAGGATTTGAGAGAGAGAGAGAGTGTGCCCGCATGCGTTGGGGGGGGGGAGGTGCAGAGGGAGATAGAGAATCTCAAGCAAACTCCCCAATGAGTGTGGAGCCCAACATGGGACTCCATCTCAGGACCCTGAGATCATGATCTGACCCAAAACCAAGAGTCAGATACTCACATGACTGAGCCACCCAGGCGCCCCAAGTACAAGTTTTAAAATGTTTTTACAAGTTGGACTGAATTACTTAACATGTAATAAATGTACACAAAACAAGACTGAAAAAAATACATTTGCCCCCAACATAAAACTGTAAGTACTCATAGGAGGAAAAAAAAATCCTAAGTTATCATAAATTTCCACTAAAATATACATAAACACATATATTAAAGGAAAAGTATCAAGCAGAAATAAGAATAGAACACATTTTTTTTTGCACACATTAACTCATAAGCTTTTACACTAATAAAATGTAGACTTCCCTGAAGCACCAAAGAACTTAACAGCAATGATCTATTTTTGCCAGTTCAGTGCCACTTCAATTCAAATGCTACAGGAAGAAAAGCCAGTAACTTAAAATTTAAATCACTAATTAAAGACATTCAAGAACAAAAAGAGATAGGGAAAGAGGTTAAGAAGAACAGAACTGCAGGGAGAGGAGAAGCCAGAGTGCAAGAAACAGAAGACATGAGATAAGGAATGGAAAAAGGCAAGGTGAGGAGGGTAGGGGTAACCGACCAAGAGAATGGAAACATCCTGCCAAGGCGCAGGCCCTTTCACAAGGGGAAGAGAAAGCCCAAGGCAATTGTATTGATGATCTCATTTTCTTTCTTCCCTTTCTTATATCATTAAATTCCTATTATATGAAATTACATTCTTACAAAGTTTCCTAATACATAGCAATTTAATATCTCAGTAAGCTATCACTGTCACACATTACACTGCAATAAGAGCTGCAATCAGGAATTTCCCCAGATACAAATTAATCCAGGAAATTCTCTTACAGAAAAAAATGGCTCTGGGAATCATCAAATTTCAAGTCTAAAAACAAAGTTAACAACCATACAACTAGCATTCATACCAACATGTATATGACAAAAATGACACATGTAATGACTATTAGTATGTCCATACAATGCTATACTAAATTCATCAGAAAAAGCTTTAATTTCTCACAGATCTCAGAGACATTTTGGTCTTAGTTCTCTCAACAGTAAAATAAAAGGGTAGTAGACTGAATAAACAGCCAACCCTAAACATACCATGAATCTGTAAACTAGAATAAAGAAAAGCAAAAATATTTATGTTCCCAAATTAAATATTCAGTATTCAGAATATCATTTACTATACACAGTAATTTTGTTTGTTAAGATTTTATTTATTTATTTGAGATAGAGACAGAGGGTACAAGCAGGAGGAGAGGCATAAGGAGAGGGTGAGGGACAAGCACACTCTCCCAGTGAGCACGGAGCCCGATGCTGGGCTCGATCCCAGGACCCTGAGATCATGACCTGAGCTGAAGTCAGATACTTAAGTGACTGAGCCACCCAGGCACCCCCATGGTAACTTCTAAAAGATGTCCTTTAGTGACAAAATAAAAAGCTGGCAACCACGTTAATCGCATCCCTCTTTTTAAACTTTAGTGGCCCATGAAACCCAAAAGTCTGGAAACCATTTCCTATATCACATATAAAATAATAACCTCAAATGAATATAATTATTTAAAAAATTTTATATAGATAGATATCCTAGCATACTGCCTGAGACACAGCAAGAGCTCAACAAAGATTGGTAAACATATAACTTGGAGGGGCGCCTGGGTGGCTCAGTAGTTTGGGCACCTGCCTTCGGCTCAGGTCATGACCTCAGGATCCTAGGATCAAGCCCTGCATCTGGCTTCCTCCTCAGGGGAAGCAGGAGTCTGCCTCTTTCTCTCCATCTGCCCCTCCCGCACCTCGTACTCTCTCTCTCAAATGAATAAAATCTTAAAAATAAATAAATATATATATATATATATATATATATATATACATACATACACAGGTGACTGGGTGGCTCAGTCGTTAAGCATCTGCCTTCGGCTCAGGTCATGATCCCAGAGTCCTGGGATAGAGCCCTCCATCGGGCTCCTTGCTCAGCGGGAAGCCTGCTTCCCCCTCTCCCACTCGCTCTGCTTGTGTTCCCTCTCTTGCTGTGTCTCTGTCAAATAAATAAAATCTCTAAAAATATATATAATATATATATACAAAATATATATATGTATATAACTTAGAAGAAAATAAACCATTTGCCAAGTACTCTACCAGTAAACTATACACAAAATGTAGATCTTTATTTGAATGTTTAGACTTATTTTGAGTGAAGAAATATGGCTGTAAACACTGAACTGAGTTTGAGACCTTACTTTCAGTTTCAAGTCTGAGAATTAGCCAGAAATACTATTTTCAGGATCTATCACTGTCCACAGCTCTGTGTTTACAAAAGTAAGCTCCCTTATTATTGGCTGCTACACATCAGCATATTTGGCTAAAAATGGAAGGCCAAAAACACAGGTCAACAGTAAACAGATTCATACTGAAGAGCATTTCAATAACCCCAGTAAGCTTTTCTTTATGCATTAATTTCTTCTTTCAGTTCAGCTGGAATACTGCTTATTCAGTCGGATTTGTCCTGAACACCACTGTTTCAGAGTGCAAAAATGGAAAATCTAAATTTGAGTCACTAACCTGCAGAAACAAGATCTAATGGGCCCTGCAATTTTGGAAAAGAGGGGAACAGGTCTGTGTAAATACGGAAACAAATAGGAGTAAGACATAGTCTTATAATGGTGGTTGTATTTGGATGATGGGTTTACAATGTGGGGCTTTTGGTCTTTTCTTTTGTGCTATTTGCTTTCCAGGTTTTCTATACTGAGCACATATCTACTGATTGACACACTCCGTAATCAGGAAAAAAAAAAAGTCTAGGGATCAAGAGAAGGAAAGAATACCCCAGATACCTATAAGGGGACTAAACAGAAACACCACAGTATGTAACTAATGAAAGATCATGACCCCAGAGAGAGAAAATATAATAAAAAAAGAATAAATCAGTAGGTTTTTTTTTTTTAAGACTTTATTCATTTATTTGAGACAGAGAGAGAGCACAAGCAGGGGGAGTGGCAAGCAGAGTGAGAAGGAGAAGCAGGCTCCCCGCTGAGGAGGGAGCCCGATGCGGGGCTCAATCCCAGGACCCTGGGATCATGACCTGAGCCAAAGGCAGACACTTAACCGGCTGAGCCACCCAGGCACCCCAATAAATCAGTAGTTTTTTTTTTTTTTTTAAGATTTCTATTTATTTGACAGAGAAAGAGACAGCGAGAGAGGGAACACAAGCAGGGGGAATGGGAGGAGAAGCAAGCTTCCCGCCAGAGAGCTGATGTGGGGCTTGATCCCAGGGTCCTGAGATCATGACCTGAGCCGAAGGCAGACGTTTAACAACTGAGCCACCCAGGCACCCCCCCTTTTTTTTAAGATTTTTATTTATTTATTTGACAAAGAGAGACACAGCAAGAGAGGGAACACAAGCAGAGGGACTGGGAGAGGGAGAAGCAAGCCCCCCGCAGAGCAGGGAGCCCAATGTGGGGCTCGATCCCAGGACCCTGGGATCATGACCCGAGCTGAAGGCAGATGCTTAACAACTGGGCCACCCAAGCGCCCCTCAATCAGTAGTTTCTAAGGCCAGTAAGAATACCACACAAATGGTCCAAGGTTACAGACTTCATGGAAGTATAACAGCTGTTTTACTTTATTGATGATAAAGGATGTAATCCATGATGAAAAGCTAACATTATGAACTGCCCCAAGTAACACTGCATCACCACTCATGAAACAAAAACTATAGGAAACAGAAGAACTAAGTAGAAATACATAATTAATAAGATAGATATAATTTATATCATATCAAAAGCACCCTGAAAGCACAATATACCGAAAGTACCCACAGAACACTTTACAAAAACCTAAGTAAATACTAGGCCACAAAGAAAATTCCAATAAATATTCAAAATCAGAAACAGCACAGCCAATTATAATCAAAGGCAAGAAAAAAAATTAGAAATTAATTACATCAGACAACAAAAAGGTCCTACTACCTGAATTTCTATACTGTCTCTTGATCGAAGAGGGAACCAAAAATAAAACTGCAGAAAATGACAATGAAAATATTGTATTTGAGAATCTACAATATTCAGCTAAAGTAGTAATCAGGAAAATTCACAGCAACAAAAGCACTAAGAAAAAAATTCACAGCATAGGGACCATCTAAGGAAAGCACAAGATGGAAACAGTAAGGACATAAGCAGAAAATAACCAATTAAAATCAGAAAAATGATTAATAAATAAACCCAAGAGCTGGTTCTTTGGAAAAAACATAAACCATCCAACTAACTTAATTTTAAAAAGAGAAAATAAGTGTACAAAATAGAGGAAATTAAAATAATCCAAACACTGCTTTATCTTTTTTTTCTTTAAAGATTTTATTTATTTGACAAGAGAGAGACAGTGAGAGAGGGAACACAAGCAGGAGGAGTGGAGAAGGGGAAGCAGGCTTCCCGCTGAGCAGGGAGCCCAATTTGGGGCTCGATCCCAGGACCCTGGGATCATGACCTGAGCCAAAGGCAGACGCTTAACGACTGAGCCACCCAGGCGCCCCACTGCTTTATCTCTTTGCAAATACATGTGAGAACCTGGATAAAATGGATGATCTTCTAGGAAAGTATTATTTGTCAAAACTAACTCCACAGAGGTAGAAATCTTAACCAGGCCAATAACTACAGAGGAAACAGAAAAAGTCATCAAAGAGCTCTTGCAACCCCAAAGAAATCTAAATGCAGTGAGATTTTAATGGTTCCAAAACACAGGAAAAGGAAAGTTTCTAATTTTCTTTTTTTTTTAAAAAAAGCAAGCATAATATTGATGCCAAAGAGAAAATTACAGAAAAATCGCATGTATGCCTAGAGATAAAAAAAAATCCTCAAAATAAAAAGCACAAATCAAATTTAGTAATACATTATAGGAAAACATCACATCCAAGTGTAAAAATTTAGTCCATGAATTTAGGATAGTTCAATACCAGGCATGTGTTGATACATTTCACCATTTGTTAACAGATCTAAGAAAAGTCATATAGTCGTCTCCTTAACATGAGGTTAAAACCAACAACGAAAACTCTCTCTCAATACCAAAGTCAGAGAATGCTGACTAATGGGGAAATAGAAGATTCCCACTAAGCACAGGAACAAGATAATGATGTCCATTATTATCATAATTTGTTAACATTGTTATTTAACATTAGATGAAAAGTTAAAAGGTATAAAAAGTTGGAAAATAGACTGTTTCCCAGGGAAACCCCAAAACTGAAAAAATTATTACAAATATAAGAGAATAGAATAAAGTGTTTCTGGGTACAAATTAATATAGGCACACTTCTTACTGTACTTTGCTTTATTGCACTTCACACTGTTTTTCACATATTGAAATTTCAAGACTTCAGTGGAGAAAGTAAGTGCAGATGTGGGTGGAAAAAGCAAGGGAAACAGAACTGGAGCCTGACGATGTGTCTGAATTGCTATAATCTCAGGATAAAACTTTAATGGATGCAGAAGTTGCTCCTTATGGGTGAAAAAGTGGTTTCTTGAGATGGAATCTCCTCCTGGTGGAGACGCCATGTGTGCTGAATTGATGACAAAGGATTTCAAACATTACATAAACTTAGCTGATAAAGCAGTGGCAGGTTTGAGAGGAATGATTCAATTCTGAAAGCTCTACTGTGGGTAAAATGTAATCAAACAGCATCTCATGCTAAGGAGTAATTGTTCATGGAAGAAAAAGTCAACTGATGCAGTAAACTTCATTGCTGTCTTACTTTAAGAACTTGCCACAGCCGCCCCGACCTTTAGCAACCACCACCCTAAGTCAGGAGCCATCAAGACTGAGGCAAGACGCTCCACAAACAATAAGATTGCAAGCTGCTGAAAGCTCAGATGATGGGTAGTATTTTTTAGCGATGAAGTACTCTTTAATTAAGGTATGTACATTGTTTTTTTAGACACAATGCTATTGCACACTTAATAGACTACAGTATACTGTAAACATAACTTTTATTTTTTTAAAGATTTTATTTATTTATTTGAGAGAGAGAGAGTGTGAGAGATAGAGTGCACGAGAGGGTGTAGGGTCAGAGAGAGAAGCAGACTCCCCACTGAGCAGGGAGCCTGATGCGGGACTCCAGGATCATAACTTGAGCCGAAGGCAGTCACTTAACCAACTGAGCCACCCAGGCGCCCCTAAACATAACTTTTATATGCATCGAGAAACTAAAAGATTCATTTGACTTGCTTCACTGTGATGTTCAGTTTATTGTGGCGGTCTGGAACCAAAGCATCTCCAACGTATATTCTGAAATATTCTGAAATAAACAGCCTTCGTGTATACAATAAATAGGTAAGAAATATAATGGAAACATACAATGTGCCACAAAAGGTAAGAAGTAGAAATAAACTTAACATACAAAGAAAGAAACTAAAGCTCTACCGAAAGAAAAGAGGATTTACATAATTGGAAAAACATATGATAAATCTTGGATAAGACATGGAACATCATTAAGATCAATTCTCCCTAAGTTTCTCTATAAATGTGGCATGATAAAAGTGAAAACTACAGCCTTCTGTTAACTAGAAAAGCTGATTCTAAAGTTCATCTGAAAATAACAATATATGCAACAGCAGCCAAGAAAATTCTGAAGAAAATTATGGAAACTAGCCTGTCAGATATTAAAATATTTACTGTAAGATATAACAACAGCTCTGCCATACTGGCACATAGGTCAGTGGAAGGGAACAGAAATCCCTAAAAATACCCAATATATGGAAATGTAGTATACAGTAAAGCTGCCATTTAAAATTTGTTAAGTGTTGGGATGCCTGGGTGGCTCAGTCGGTTAAGTGTCTACCTTCGGCTCAGGCCATGATCCCAAAGTCCTGGGATCAAGTCCCACATCAACCTCCTTGCTCAGCAGAGAGCCTGCTTTTTCCTCTGCCTGCCACTCTCCCTGCTTGTGTGCACGCTCTCTCTGACAAAGAAATAAGATCTTTAAAACAAAATAAAATTTGTGAAGTGATGGAACAACAGGGTAGCCACCTAGAAAAAAGCTGGATGCTCCCCTCACACTCCATCCTAAAATAAATTCCAGATCAACCAAACGTATAGTAACATTATGCAACTACCCAAATATATAATCCCTGTTTTCATTCTACATGGAAAGCAAAAATAAGACTTATAATCCAACAAAATACTTACCCTATGAAAAAATAGAATATGATGGTTATTTTTATATATTTTTTTAGTAATCTATGCCCAACATGGGGCTCAAACTCACAACCCCGACATCAAGGGTCTCATGCTCATCTGACTGAGCCATCCAAGTGCCCCAGAAAATGAAGGCTATTTTTTTTTTAGATTTTATTTATTTATTTGACAGAGACACAGTGAGAGAAGGAACACAAGCAGGGGGAGTAGGAGGGGGAGAAGCAGGCTTCTCACGGAGCAGGGAGCCCAATGCGGGCTCGATCCCAGGACCCTGGGATCATGACCTGAGCCAAAGGCAGACACTTAGCGACTGAGCCACCCAGGGGCCAGAAAATGAAGGCTATTTTAAGGCAAGTTGCCATAGGGGCACCTGGGTGGCTCAGTCAGTTGAGCATCAACTCTTGGTTTTGGCTCAGATCGTATCTCAGGGTCCTGGAATTGAGCCCTGTGTCAGGCTGTGTGCTAGGCATGGAGTCTATTTGAGGATTCTCTTTCTCCCTCTCCCTCTGCCCCTCCCCGGCCTGCACGCACCCTCTTCCACTCTCTCATATAAATAAATCTTAAGAAAACAAAAGACAGGGGCGCCTGGGTGGCTCAGTCGTTGAGCGTCTGCCTTCGGCTCAGGTCATGATCCCAGGGTCCTGGGATCGAACCCCACATCGGGCTCCCTGCTCGGCGGGAGGCCTGCTTCTCCCTCTCCCACTCCCCCTGCTTGTGTTCCCTCTCTGTGTCTCTCTCTGTCAAATAAATAAATAAAATCTTAAAAAAAAAAAGAAAACAAGACAAAAAAGGGCAAGCTGCTGTAATATACCAGTTTTCTCACTAATTACTCTTGCAAATTAAGTTTTAACAAAGTTATTAATCATATGGTATACTTAAGACAATAAGAAGAGCAACTAGTGGGCGCCTGGGTGGCTCAGTTGGTTAAGCGACTGCCTTCGGCTCAGGTCATGATCCTGGAGTCCTGAGATCGAGTCACACATCGGGCTCCCTGCTCGGCAGGGAGTCTGCTTCTCCCTCTGACCCTCTTCCCTCTCGTGCTCTCTATCTCATTCTCTCTCGAATAAATAAAATCTTTAAAAAAAAAAAAAGAGCAACTAGTGACTCAATACAAAGCTCATTTCACATAGTTTAATACAAACTGGTTATAGTGGAATATTAACTTGCTCAAATTTAAAAAGCAACATGTAGTACATAAAAAGATAATATAGTATTGTCAAGGTAAATTACTATCCCAATCTGATTTCATGAGAACTGCAGTTAAGAACTCTAGCTAATTCAGGGCACCTGGGTGGCTCAGTCAGTTAAGCATCTGCCTTCAGCTCAGCTCATGCATCATCTCAGGGTCCTGGCATCCAGCCAAGCATCAGGCTCCCCACTCAGTGGGGAGCCCGCTTCTCCCTCTTCCTCTGTCCCTTCCTCCACACTCATTCTCTTGCTCTCTCTTTCAAATAAATAAAATTAAAAAAAAAAACCTCTAGCTAATTCTAAATTGGGTCAGGAAATCCAGACAAGGATTTTCCTCAATGTTGGGTTCCTCTTAATCCTACCAGCACCTAGCACCATGTCTAATCTTTAGCAGGGGAGGCCTTTTCGTATTCGCTTGTCATCTCCCCTTAAACGTTCTGAAAATGATTCTATAACTGATATTCCTAAATAATATGTATTTTGTTTTTTTGGTTTTTTTTAAAAGATTTATTTATTTTGAGAGAGTGAGAATGAGAGACAGAAAGAGAGTACATGAGAGGGGGGAGGGTTGGAGGGAGAAGCAGGCTTCTCGCCGAGCAGGGAACCGGATGCGGGACTCAATCCTGGACTCCAGGATCATGACCTGAGCCAAAGGCAGCTGCTTAACCAACTGAGCCACCCAGGCGCCCCAATAATATGTATTTTGGAAATACAACTAGACAAAACAATGTACTTATAATGAAAAAGTTAAGCAGTGAGTTTTGCAGTTACCAGTAGTCTGAAATCATAAGGCCTATGAGACTAACATAACGTACGAACAGGAAAGTAATGGCTAGTTACAAGTTAGAATAGAGAGTCATAACATAAAGCATTAATTAGAAATTTTTAATCAGTATCTTAACCACTCCTTTTTTATCCCTACCCCCTCTATCTTAGCCAATTAAAATTCTCAAATGAACTTAAAAATTTTTTTTTAATGGGACACCTGGGTGGCTCAGTCGGTTAAGCATCTGCATTCGGCTCAGGTCCTATCTCGGGGTCCTGGGATAGAGCCCCACATCAGGCTCCCTGCTCAGCAGGGAGTCTGCTTCTCCCTCTCCCTCAGCTCCACCCCCTGCTTGTTCTCTCTCTCAAATAATCTTTAAAAAATATATATGTTAAAAAAAAATGTGCCAAAAGGAAATACAGCCACAAGCCTATCAATTCAATTTTTTTTTTAAAGATTTTATTCATTTAGGGGCGCCTGGGTGGCTTAGTTGGTTAAGCGACTACCTTCCACTCAGGTCATGATCCTGGAGTCCCGGGATTAAGTCCCACATCGGGCTCCCTGCTTGGCAGGAAGTCTGCTTCTTTCTCTGACCCTCCCCCCTCTCATTCTCTCTTTCAAATAAATAAATAAAATCTTAAAAATATATATTTTATTCATTTATTTGAGAGAGAGAGAGAACAAGCAGAGGGAAGGGCAGAAGAAGCAGACTCCCCTGCTGAACATGGAACCTGACATGGGGCTTGATCCCAGGACCCTGGGATCATGACCTGAGCCGAAGGCAGATGCTTAACCGACTGAGCCACCCAGGCGCCCCTCAATTCTTTAAATTGTGAATTAACACTGGGGGAAAAAATAATTTCATGGAGTAACGAACCAAAAATGTCATCTCCTCCCCAACTATCTCAAAATTCACATCACAACTCATGCCAGAATTTGAGAAAAGAGTACCCTGGACAGTTAAAAACATGAGTTCCAGCCTTAATTCTTCCATCAATTTGGGATGGTTTAGGGTCTGTCAAAACCTTTGGGGGAAAAAAAGAATTCAGGACTGCTTCTGTAAAAAGAGAAACCTGGAGTAAATGATCTGACAACCTTTTCAGAATTAAGGGTCTGGATATATTCTTTTATAACTATAGACTTCAGTGGCTTTTATGCTCTCATACGTATAAGAAAAATACAACAAGACTTCCTTCATATTGTTATGAGAGCACATAAACACATGTAATCACTTGCTGAATCTATGATTAAGTATACACAGTCCACACCCACTTTTTTAAGAAGAGAATGCTTATTATTTAACACTAATAACCCTATTTCACTCTGCAAGTAGCCAATATGACATAAATGGTTAACTTGTATTTTATATAAAGAAGCTAAATATCACACCATGGGCTATGAATCTGCTCTGAGAGAAATAATAACATAAATTTTCTGTTCTTCCAGCAGTCTTCAGACTCAGTGCATTACATCATTCTGACTGTTGGGAGTCATGTGAAATCTGAATGGTTTTTCCCATGGAAACAAAAAACTAACAGAGCCTTGTTCACCAAACTTGAGAACTCACCCCAAAGGGAACATTGTGCAGTACACCAGGGAACAAACAATATAAAAATGGCACAACTTCATAGAAGGAGATGATCCTCCTTCTGATCTATCATCAGAAGGTCAACAGTAACCTAATGGTACATCACAATGCCTACGTAACTCACCTCGCTTCAACACACACACATTTTATCACCTCACAGGGAGTACAATAAGATATTCAGAGACCACATTTACATAATTTATAACAATATATGTTGTTATAATTGCTCCAGTTTATTATTATTGTTAATTTCTTACTGTGCCTAATTCATAAATTAAAATTGACCACACATGGGGCACCTGGTTGGCTCAGTCGTAGAGCATGTGACTCTTGATCTCAAGGTTGTGAGTTCAAGCCCTATGTTGGGTGTAGAGATTAAAAATAAACTTTTAGGGGTGCCTGGGTGGCTCAGTCGGTTAAGCATCTACCTTTGGCTCAAGTCATGATCCCAGTCTCCTGGGATCAAGCCCCAAGACAGGCTCCCTGCTCACAGGGACCCTGCTTCTCCCTCTCCTCCCTGCTCGTGTGTACCTTCTCTCTCTCAAATAAATAAATAAAATCCTGAAAAGAAAAGAAAAAAGAGAAGAGAAGAGAAGAGAAGAAAATCTTTATGGCTACCAAGGTGGCTCAGTCAGTTAAGCAGCTAACTCAACTGATTTCGGGTCCGGTCATGATCTCAGGGTCGTGAGCTCGAATCCCACGTCGGGTAATGCATTGGCCATAGAGCCTGCTTAAGACTCTCTCTCTCCCTATTCCTCTGCTCCTCCCTCCACCCTCGCACACACACACACTCTCTCTCTCTCAAAAATAAATAAATACACAAATAAAATCTTTTTAAAAATAAATAAAACTGATTATATATCTGTACAAGAAAAAATATAGTACAGAACTTCCTCAACTTATGATGGAGTGACATCTCAATAAACCTACCATAAATTGAAAAAAATCTTAAGTCAAAAACGCATTTAATACACCTAACCTACTGAACACCATAGCTTAGCTTAACCTACCTTAAGTGTACTCAGAACACTTACATTAGCTTACACATGGGCAAAATAATCTAACACAAAGTCTATTTTATAATAAAGTATTGAATATCTCATGTAATTTATTGAATACTGTACTGAAAGTAAAAAACAACTGTATGGGTACAAAATGGCTGTAAGTGTATCAGCTGTTTACCCTCATGATCACATGGCTAACTGAAGAGCTGTAGCTGGCTGCCATTGCCCAGCATCATAAGAGGTATCATACCACATACAGCTAGCCTGGGAAAAGATCAAAATTCAAAATTCAAAGTATGGTTTCTACTGAATGCATATTGCTTTCACATCATAAAGTCAAAGAATTATAAACTGAACCATTATAAGTTGGGGACCACTGGATATATACGGTTCACTACTATCCAAGTTTCAAGCATCCACTGAGCATCTTAGAACATATGCTCTGCAGATAAGGGGGTACAATGTACATAACAGAACCTGGCTTCTCCATTTTACAACTGAAAAACCTTAATATGAAATGATTTATAATAAAAAGACACAAAAAGGACACAGGTCTTTTAATTAATCTTAGTTGCTTTATAAGTATCTATCAAATAGGTATCTTTCAAAACGGGTTATAACTTATCTCTGATCAAAACATATTCTTCTTACAATAAAAACAAAATTAATAGTATAAGAACTTAAATTAAATAGTACAATACAGTGAATCTAAGAAGGGGTACTTTAAGGATTAAATAAAATATATACAAGCAATAGTTACTCACCAGGTTTACTAGCACCTCCTCACCTTCCTAAATATTTTTTTTTAAGATTTTATTTATTTATTTAGGAGAGAGAGCAAGAGAGGGAGAACACAAGCAGGGTGAGGGGCAGAGGGAGAAGCAGCCTCTCCACTGAGCAGGGAGCCTGATCAGAACTCAATCCCAGGACACTGGGATCATGACCTGAGCTGAAGGCAGACGCCTAACCAGCTGAGCCACCCCCTGCCCCCTAAATCTTATATTAATAAGAATAGTTCCACATTTCAATGGCTTGTACTTACCATAAGGAACAAAGAAAGGTGGTACCAGAAAACCATCACCTACAGTAAGAAACCCATATATTTTTATACTGACTTATGAGTCCCTGGCAATCAAATAGAAAACCCTCTATAAAGGTTAAAGATTTAATTTCAGCATACTGGGGTGCCTGGGTGTCTCAATTGGTTGAGCGTCTGCCTTCGGCTCAGGTCATGATTCTGGAGTTCCAGGATCAAGCCCCAAGTCAGGCTGCCTGCTCAGCGGGAAGCCTGCTTCTCCCTCTCCCACTCCCCCTGCCTGTGTTCCCTCTCTCACTGTATCTCTCTCTGTCAAATAAATAAATAGAATCTTAAAAAAAAAAAAAAAAGATTCTCTCTCTCAGGGGTGCCTGGGTGGCTCAGTTGGTTGAGCATCCAACTCTTGATTTCAGCTCGGGTCAGGATCTCAGGGTCATGAGACAGAACCCCCCGCAAAGGGCTCCATGCTGGGTGTGGAGCCTGCTTAAGATTCCCTCTCTCCCTCTCCTTCTGCCCTCCACTCAAAAAAGTAAAATTCTCTCTCCCTCTCCCCCTACCCTCCACTTCTGCAATGCATGAGGGCTCATTCTCTAAAACTAAATATTTTTAAAAAGAAATAAACCAATTTCTTAAAAATCACAGACTGCCAAAGATCACTCAAGAAGAAAGAAATAGCCTCAACGGCCCTATATCTATTAAAGAAATTGAATTTGTAATTTATAACCTCCTCAAAAAGAAAACTCAAGACCAGATTGCTTTGCTGGTGAAATCTTCCAAACACTTGAGGAAGAAATACTGAATACTTCCAGAATACTGAAGAGGAAGGAATACTTCCCAACTCATTCTATAAGAATTATAGAAACATTAGCTTGATACCAAAAGAGACAAAGATATTATGAGAAAATTACAGAATATCCCTCATGAACATAAATGCAGAAATTATCAACAAAATTTTTTAGCAACTCAAATCTAACAACATATAAAAAGGATAATATATCACGATGAAGTGAGGTTTTTCCCAGAAATGCAAGATAGGTTAAATATATCTTTTAAAAAAATGTAATTCACCATGTTAACAAACTACAAAAGAAAAACTATAGGATTATCTTAATAAACACAAGAAGAGCAAAACTGACAAAATCCAATACCCATTCCAAAAAGAACTTTCAGCAAAATAAGAATAGAAGGGAACTTCCTCATTTGATAAAGGCCATCTATTAAAAAAAAACCTACAGGGCGCCTGGGTGGCTCAGATGGTTGAGCATCTGCCTTCGGCTCAGGTCACGATCGCGGGGTCCTGGGATCGAGTCCCACATCAGGCTCCCTGCTCCTTGGGAGCCTGCTTCTCCCTCTGCCTCTCTCTCTCTCTCTCTGTCTCTCATGAATAAATAAATAAAATCTTTTAAATAAAAATAAAAAAAACCCTACAGTTAACACCATACCTACTGTTAAAAGACATTCCCCTTAAGTTCAAGAATAAGGCAAGGATGTCCACATTCCTCACATTTATTTAGCATTCTATTAGAGGTTCTAGCCAGTGCAATAAGACAAGAAAAATAAGTAAAAGGCATCCAGATTGGAAAAAACACATAAAACCTATCCTTATTCACACACAACATGGTCTGTAGAAAATCTAGTAGAATTTACGAGAATTCTTATACAAAACTTATACAATAGTATTTGGAGGCTGTAAGATCAATACAGAATAATCAATTGCATTTTTATATACTAGCAATGAACAATTAGAAATTAAAATTTTAGGGGTGGCTGGGCAGCTCAGTTGGTTAAGCATCGACTCTTGATTTTGGCTCAGGTCATGATCTCAGGGTTGTGAGATCAAGCCCCAAGTCAGGCTCTACACTGGGCACAGAGCCTTCTTAAGATTCTCCCTCTCCTTCCTCCTCTGCCTCTCTCCCCACTCGCACCCGCTCTCACTCTCTGTAAAAAAAAAGAAGTTAAAAATTTAAAAATCACCATTTACAAAAGCACCAAAAATTATGAAACACTTAGGAATATATCTGACAAAAAATGTACAAGACCTGCACAATGAAAATTACAAAACACTGCTGAGAGAAATGTAAGAACATCTTACTCTGCTGGGGCTCCTACAACAAAATACCACAGCCTAATTGGCTTATCAACACCAGAAATGTATTTCTCACGGTTCTAGAAGGCTGGGAAATCCAAGATCAAGGCTCCAGCAGAATCAGCATCCAGTTAGAGCCTGCTTCCTCGTTCACTGTCTTTTCACTATAACTTAACATGGCTGTGAAAGGGGACAAGGGAGTTCTCTGGGGCCTCTTTTATAAGGACATTAATCCCAGTCATAACGGTTCCTCCATCATGACCTAATTACCTTCAAAAGGCCTGACTTCCAAATCCTTTCACACCAGGGATAGATTTCAATATGTGAATTTGGGAGAGACACAAACATTCAGTTATAGCAAAGACCTAAGTAAATGGAGAGATAAACCATGTTCATAGGTTGTAATACTGAATATTGTTAAGATGTCAATTCTCTCTAAATTAACCTACAGAGTCAATCCAATCCCAAACAAAATACTAGCAGGATTTTTGTAGATATTTTGACAAGCTAATTCTAAAATTCATACACAGGGACTCCTGGGTGGCTCACTCGTTAAGCATCTGCCTTTGGCTCATGGGATCAAGCCCAGCATTGGGCTCCCTGCTCAGCGGGAAGTCTGCTTCTCCCTCTCCCACTCCCCCTGCTTGTGTTCCCTCTCTCGCTGTCTCTCTGTCAGATAAATAAATTTAAAATCTTTAAAAAAAAATTTAAATTTAAAATTCATACACAAATGAAAAGGACATAGACACCCAAAGCAACTTTGAAAAACTTTGATTTCAAAACTTATTATACAGCTATAGTATTCAAGAAGTGTGATATTGGCATAAAGACAAGTAGATTAACACAACAGAATCCAAAAACAAACCCACATATACACAAAGTATTTTTAAAACGCAAAAGCAATCAACAGAGAAAGGGTAATCATTTCAACAAACGGTACTGGAACAAATGGATATCTACATGCAAAAAAAATTTTTTTAAACCCACAAAACCCTCCATCCACACCTCACATCATATACAGAAAAATTAACTCAAAATGGACCACAGACTTTATAAAATCTAAAACTATAAAACTTCTAGAAGAGAACATCAAGAAAATCTTTCTGACCTTAGGTTAGATAGTATTTTCTTAGATATAACAAAAAAAGCACAAACCATAAAAGAAAAAATAAAGTGGACCTCATCAAAACTTCTCCCAAAAAGACACGGTAAAGAGAATAAATAATAACCAGGGCTCCTGGGTGGCTCAGTCGGTTAAGCGTCTGCCTTCAGCACAGTCATGATCCCAGAGTCCTGGGATCAAGTCCCACATTGGGCTCCCTGCTCAGCGGGGAGCCTGCTTCTCCCCTTGCTGCTCCCCCTGCTCGTGCTTTCTCTCTCTCAAATAAAATCTTTAAAAAAAATAACCAAATGTATGAAATATATTTTAAAATTAACTGTTTATAAGCACAGAGAAAAGAGTGAAAAGAGAACACACAGTAATGCAGGTAAGTTTTAGACTAAAAAAATCAGTCTGAGTCACAGTTCTGCCACTTATTAGCTGTGTACCCCTTGAACAAGTTAACATAACTGAACTTCAGGTACCCAACCTGTAAAATAGGGATAATAATAGGAACTATCTCATAAGATTATTTTAAAGATTAAACAAGGTAATGCATATAAAGTACTTAGACCAATCCTCATACATGGTATGTTTTCAATAAATGTTAGTTATGCAAATTTTTTTAAGTATTTTTTATTTATTCCTTTGAGACACACAGAGAGAGAGAGAGAGAGAGCGAGCATGAGCAGCGGGAAAGGCAGAGGGAGAGGGAGAAGCAGGCTCCCCGCCAAGCCAGGCGCCCAATGTGCAGCTCGATCGCAGGACCCTGGGATCATGACCTGAGCCAAAGGCAGATGCTTAACCATCTGAGCCACCCAGGCACCCCAATTATGCAAATATTTTATACAAGTATTATAATAGTGGGTATTTCAATGGTGGGTTACAAGCAAGTTTTCCTTTTCCCTTTTTTTTTTTAAGATTTTATTTATTTATTTGACAGAGAGAGACACAGCGAAAGAGGGAATACAAGCAGGGGGAGTGGCAGATGGAGAAGCAGGCTTCCCGCCGAGCAGGGGCTCTATCCCAGGACCCCAGGATCATGACCTGCAGCTACTAAACGACTGAGCCACCCAGGCACCCAAAACTTAACTTTTTAAATCCCTAAATGATTACAAGTTAAAACAAATAAACCTAACTGTACATAAAATTGATGACTACACAGAAAATCATTTCAAGTGACTTCAGAACTCAGTATTCTAACTGCAGTGTAATATGTTCCAAAAACATAAAGAATTATACAGATATTATATTTTTTTTGTTAGCAATATCAGTATTGCCATTTTAAAACCATTTTATGTATATACCCAATATAGTAAGTAATTATCTTTATATTGTAAGGAACCTAGACATTTTATGTAAGAGAGAAAAAAAGGCTCAGTTGGTTAAGCAACTGCCTTCAGCTCAGGTCATGATCCTAGGGTCCTGGAATCGAGTCCCGCATCGGGCTCCCTGCTCAGCTGGAAGCCTACTTCTCCCTCTCACACTCCCCCTGCTTGTGTTCCCTCTCTTGCTGTCTCTCTCTCTCTGTGTCAATTAAATAAATAAAATCTTTAAAAAAGAAAAAGACAAGTATAATATTAAAACAGTAAAAACCCTATAGTTTTGGGGTTTTTTTAAAGATTTTATTTACTTGACAGAGAGAGACATGGTGAAAGAGGGAACACAAGCAGGGGGAGTGGGAGAGGAACAAGCAGGCTTCCCGTGGAGCAGGGAGCCCGATGCGGGGCTCGATCCCAGGACCCCGGGATCATGACCTGAGCCGAAGGCAGACGCTTTAAGGACTGAGCCACCCAGGTGCCCCAACCCTATAGTTCTTAAATCTGAATTATAAAAATCAATATGAACTTGTGATTTTTAAAAAAATGTTTGTAGGGGTACCCAGCTGGCTCAGTTGATAGAGTATGCAACTCCTAATCTCAGGGTCATGAATTCAAACCCCACATTATGCATCAAGCCTACTTAAAAATACAAAAAATAAAAAATTTTTTTAAAGATTTTATTTACTGGGACGCCTGGGTAGCTCAGTCAGCTAAGCGCCTTTCTTTGGCCTAGGTCATGATCCCAGGGTCCTGGGATCGAGTCCTGCCTGGGGCTCCTTGCTCATCGAGGAGAGCCTGCTTTTCCCTCTGCCTGCTGCTCCCCCTGCTTGTGCATACACGCTCTTTCTCTCTCTGACAAACAAAATCTATAAAAGATAAAAAAGATTTTATTTATTTATTTGGCAGAGAAAGCACGCGCACAAGCAGGGGGAGCAACAGGGAGAGGGAAAAGCAGGCTCCCCACTGAGCAGACAGCCTGACGTGGGGCTCGATCCCAGCACCCTAGTATCATGAGTAAGCCAAAGGCAGACTCTTAACCAACTAAGCCACCCAGGCACCCCAATAATAAAAATATTTTTTAAAGATCTATTTATTTGAGAGAGAGACAGAGAGTGCACGAGGTGGGGTGGGGGAGGAGAGGGGAAGCAGAATCCTGGCTGAGCAGGGAGCTCGATGCAGGGCTCGATCCCATGACCCTGAGATCATGACCTTAGCTAAAGTCAGACTTTCAACCGAATGAGCCACCCAGGCACCCCAAAAATAAAATTTTTTTAAAAATTTTAATAAAAATGTTTGTAGAAGCAAGGACAGTATTAATGAGCATCCCTGGCACTCACATTTTGAGCTCTCGATATAAGTTCTGCATTAATTCTTAGAGAAATGGTCGTTTTCAGATATACAAAAGAATTTATAAGATTAACCTGGGCCATCTGTTGTGTATGAAAGAAGCCTTTCAAAGATTTATAGTTCATGGGGCACCTGGCTGGCTCAGTTGGAAGAGCATGTGATTCTTGATCTTAGGGCTGTGAGTTCCAAGCCCATGCTGGGTGTAAAGATGACTTAAATAAAACTTAAAAAAAAAAAAGGGATTTTTAGTTCATGCCAAATAGTTACCAACCTGAAATGGCTCCCACTGATCAAAAATGAAACAAGTTGTGCATAAAAAAGAATGACTACAGATAGAACCTGCGACTCAATCTCCGGGTTGTAGGTTCAAGCCCTACACTGGGTGTAGAGATTACTTAAAAATAAAATCTTTAAAAAAAGACTATAATTGCTCAAACACATGATACAAATTTACAAGTTTATGATAATACTCAAAGAAAAGATCCTTAGAAAACCAACAGTCGGGGAGCCTGGGTGGTCCAGTCAGTTGGGCATCTGCCTTCAGCTCAGGTCATCATCTCGGGGTCCTGGGATCAAGCCCCGTGTCAGGCTCCCTGCTCAGCGGGGAGTCTGCTTTTCCCTCACCCTTTGCCCCTCCCCCCCACTCATGTGCACTCTCTCCCAAAAAAAAAAAAAAATCTTTAAAGAAAACCAAAGGTCAAAAAAAGGGGGGCTCAGTCAGTTAAATGTCCAACTCTTGATCTCAGCTCAGGTCTTGATCTCACAGTTGTTGAATTCAAGCCCCATGTTGAGCTCCACATTAGGTATGGATACTTAAAAAAAAAGAAAAAACCCAAAATGGCCTGTTACCATAAGCGAAGACTGTTACACTAACTCTTCACTTTGAAATTGGTTAATTAAAAGAATGAAGCATTCATCCTCCTTTCTATTTTTTTATTTTTACTGTTTTTTATTTTAATTACAGTATAGCTAACATGGTGTTATAGCAGCTTCAGATATACAATATAGTGATTCATCAATTCTATACATTACTCAGTGCTCATCATGGTAAGTGTACTCATCCACCCTTTTCAAAAGGAACTATACTTCAGCGTAAGCCTGCTGCCAAGGGAAAGTTCTTTAGAGAAGAATAGTACTCAAAAACATAAATATAACAGAAATAGCATGATGATACAATTTCACTTTTTTTAAATTTATTTATTTGAGTAGGAGGGAGGGAGAGAGAGAGAGAGAGAGAGAGAGAGAGAGCGCGAGCACGCACACACAAGCAGAGGGAGGGGAAGAGAGAAAGGGAGGAGACTCCCCCCCTGAGCAGACCCCCTGGGTCTCCCTCTGCCCTTCCTCCTGGCTTGTGCTTGCTCACTTGCTTTCTCCATTTTAAATAAATAAAATCTTTTTTAAAAAGTGTCATTTTGGGCGCCTGGGTGGCTCAGTTGGTTAAGCGACTGCCTTCGGCTCAGGTCATGATCCCGGAGTCCCGGGATCGAGTCCGGCATCGGGCTCCCTGCTCAGCGAGGAGCCTGCTTCTCCCTCTGACCCTCCCCCCCCGCCTCATGTACTCTCTCTCTCTCATTCTCGCTCTCTCAAATAAATAAATCTTTAAAAAAAAAGTGTCATTTTACAAGCGATTTGTGCCATTCACAGTTCAAATAAGGTCCGTATTTATCACTTATTTGGCTTTCATGCCTAAGGCTTTTTTGTTCTATGATAATTACCCCCTTTTCATATGATTGATTCATTGGAGAAACCAGGGCATTTGTCCTGTAGGTATCCTATATTCAGTATCTGTCCATTCTTGTGTTTGTTTGGTTTTTTTAAAGATTTTATTTATTTATTTGACAGAGAAAGACACAGCGAGAGAGGGAACACAGGCAGGGGGAGAGGGAGCCTGATACGGGGCTCAATCCCAGGACCCTGGGATCATGACCTGAGCCAAAGGCAGAAGCTTAACGACTGAGCCACCCAGGCACCCCATTTACTTTTCTATTTTTTGTAAACTAATGGTTACAAGCTTGATTTATTATTTCTTTTTACAATTAATTTTTTTTCAGCTCTCTCGCGGTATAGTTGACAAAATTTTTAACATTTAAAGTGTATACCAAAGTTTTAAAAATTTAAAATTATTGTTTCATATTGTTCATTGGGTTATGGGTATTTGGGCAATATTTTCTTTTCTTTCTTTTTTTTTTTTTAAAGATTTTATGAGAGAGGGAGAGGGAGCACAAGCAGGGGGAGGGGCAGAGGGAGAGGGAGAAGCGATTCCCCGATCAGCAGGGAGCCTGACGTGGGGCTTGATCCAAGGACGCTGAGATCATGACCTGAGCCAAAGGCAGATACTTAACTGACTGAGTCACCCAGGCGCCCCAACACTTTTCTTTTTTTAAGATTTATTTATTTGAGAGAGAGTGTAAGAGCACGAGTGGGAGGGGGAGAGGGAGAGAGAATCTCAAGAAGACTCTGAGCTGAGCACAGAGCTTGACTGGGGGCTTGACCTGATGACCCTGAGATCACAATCGAGCCAAAACCAATAGCTGGACACTTAACCAACTGCACCACCCAACCATCCCTAAAGTGACACTTTTAAGACAGTAAGAGAAATTTTAATATGGATGGCATTAGATTATAAAGGAATTACTAATAATTATTAGATGTGATAATAGCATGGTAGTTATGTTTTTAAAAGAAATCCTTGGGCGCCTTGGGTGGCTCAGTCATTAAGCGTCTGCCTTCGGCTCAGGTCATGATCCCAGGGTCCTGGGACTGAGTCCCACATCGGGCTCCCTGCTCGGCGGGAAGCCTGCTTCTCCCTTTCCCACTTCCCCTGCTTGTGTTCCCTCTCTCGCTGTGTCTCTGTCAAATAAATAAATAAAATCTTAAAAAAAAAAAAAGAAAAGAAAAGAAATCCTTATCAGAAGTTCATAATAATGTATTTACAGGAAAGTTGGGATTTGCTTTAAAATACTTTAGGCCCCAGGGCACCTAGCTGGTTCAGTCAGTAGAGCATGTGACTCTTGATTATCAGGATCGTGAGTTTGAGCCCCATACTGGGTGTAGAGATTACTTAAAACAATAAAAACAACTTGGGGCACCTGGGTGGCTCAGTCAGTTAAGTGTCCAACTCGATTTCAGCTTAGGTCATGATCTCGGGATCTTGTGATCAAGTCCCACGTCAGGGTCCGCACTCAGAGGAGTTTGCTTGGAATTCTCTCTCTCCCTCTCCCACTCCCCACCTCCCGCGCTTTCTCTCTAAAACAAATAAATAAATCTCAAATAAATAACAACAACAACAAAAAAGGGCGCCTGGGTGGCTTAGTCATTGGGCGTCTTCTGCCTTCGGCCCGGGTCATGATCCCAGGGTCCTGGGATCGCATCCCACATCGGGCTCCCTGCTTGGTGGGAAGCCTGCTTCTTCCTCTCCCACTCCCCCTGCTTGTGTTCCTGCTCTCGCTATTTCTCTGTCAAATAAATAAAATCTAAAAAAAAAGCATGCCTAGGGCGCCTGGGTGGCTCAGTTGGTTAAGCCACTGCCTTCGGCTCAGGTCATGATCCTGGAGTCCCAGGATCGAGTCCCGCATCGGGCTCCCTGCTCGGCAGGGAGTCTGCTTCTCCCTCTGACCCTCTCCCCTCTCATGTGCTCTCTCTCTCTCTCTCATTCTTTCTCTCAAATAAATAAATAAATAAAATCTTTTTTAAAAAAAATAAATAAATAAAATAAAAAATAAAAATAAAAAAAAAGCATGCCTAGCAGAGAAGGGTTTCCTAAATGATACAAAAAGCACAAACCATAAAAAGCTGAATATTTCAATTCATTAAAATTATGAACTTTTCAGGGCATCTGGGTGGCTCAGTCAGTTAAGTGTCTGCCTTCAGCTCAGGTCATGATCTCAGGGTCCTGGGATGGGGCCCCAAGTCAGGCTCCTTGATCAGCAGGGAGCCTGCTTCTCCCTCTCCCTCTGCCTACTGCTCCCCCTGCTTGTGCGCATACACGCGTTCTCTGTCAAATAAATAAATAAAAGCTTTAAAAAAAAAAGTCTTAAAAGTCAATCAGAAAAAGAGAAACAACTCAAAATAGGCAAAGAACTTGAATATACACTTCACAAACAAAGCACAAATAATGAATGAACATATGAAAAGATGCTCAACTTAAGGAAATGCTAATAAAAACAATAAACACATCCTGATACCAAAAGTCACTCGTTTCAAGTCTATTAGGTTAGAAAAAAAATTAAAAGTCTGACAATATCAAGTGTTGTGGAGGAAGTGAGGCAACCAAAACATACTGCTGGCTCTTGACTCAGTAACCACAAGATTCACAATTACCATGAGCCAATTCACAGTGACTGAACCACTAGAAGGGTTTGGTAAGCAATTAAGCAACTGATAATGACTAATCCAGAATTATGAGAACACATGCAGACTACTGCTAAACACAAATTTTGGCCCTTAATGAACTGAATCCTACCTGACTCAGCAATACAAATAAGAAAACTTTAGTCTCTTATCCAGTTTATCCAGTTTATTTTGTTAAGTACAAAATATTCAAGTATTCATTTCCTCCTAGAATACTAATGACATCTTAAAGACTACAATTTTAATGACCTATTTATTATTCCAGTTATACTACTATTCCAAAAAAAACAAGTAGTTTTAAATGGCATTATTTTAAAAATAGTGCTTATACTTTAAATTTACTTGATAGGTATTGGAATGATCTTGTGACTGCCTAAGAGGGACAAAGGTGTAACAGGTAAGTTTGGGCACTGAAGTATAACAAATTCAAGTCCAAATTCAGACTCTACCATTTTATCTCTGTAATGTTAAATGACTCAAATTCACTGATCCTCAATTTCCTCAACAGCTAAAAAGCATGTGTATCACAACTTGCCTACCTAATCACATTGCAAAGATTAAGAGATTATGTAAAGTGCTAAACAATGCCTACCTCATTAGCTTTCGCCCAGTTAGCACCCTTCCCTTTAAGTCTTGCTCCTCTCACCTAAAAATTTTAAAGTCTAAAATAACAACTCTCAATTCATAGGAAAATATTACTCCTAATTCAAATTATTTTTAATATTACAAAATTGTGCAGTACAGGTTAGAAGAGAAATACCTGCTTACTTCTTCCTCTCACTGAAAGGCTTTCCTAAATTATTAGATTCTGGAAAAGACAAGATTTTCACTTATCTTCGTGATACAGAAGCAGGGATGCCCAAGCTATGCTAAAATCTAAACCCAGTTGATTTCTAAGATTCAAGGGTTTTTTTATTCTAAGAAAAACCCTTTTTTTTAAAGAGGGGTGGGGGGAGGGAGGGAGAGAATCTTAAGCAGGCTCCCCGCCCAACAGGCAGCCCCATCCAGGGCTCAATCTCACAACCCTGAGATCATGACCTAAGCTGAAATCAAGAGTCACTGCCTACCCGAATGAGCTACCCAGGCACCCAGAAAAAGCTATTTCATATTTAAAGTACTACATACTAACTTCTGCATTTCTTAAAAAGCCTAAAGAAAATTACCTGATTAATGAATTGATGGTACTGTTTTTTTTGTTTTTTTGTTTTCCTGAAGATTTTATTTATTTGACAGAGACACAGCGAGAGAGGGAACACAAGCAGGGAGAGTGGGAGAGGGAAAAACAGGTCTCTCGCTAAGCCGGGAGCCTGATGTGGGACTTGATCCCAGGACTCTGGGATCATGACCTATACCAAAGTCAGTCGCTTAACGACCAAGCCACCCAGGCGCCCTGGTACTGGTTTTTTTTTGGGGGGGGGGAGTTGGTTTGCTTGTGGGAAAAAGGTTTACACTTAAAATAATCTCCATGTTAAAAACCTCAAAACAGAAGAGCCCAGGTGGCTCAGTCAGTAGGCCAAGACTCTTGATCTCGGGGTCATGAATTCAAGCCCACACTGAGTGTAGAGTTTACTTTAAAAACAAAACAAAACAAAAACCCTCAAAACGTTCAACAATTTAATTAGAGATCAGGAAAAATGTGATATTGGCATATATACTCTGGGGTAATGAAAATACGTTTGTAATGCTGAAAATACTCAGAGAATTTTAGTCACTGAATTAAACTTCAAGAATCCTGGGGCACCTGGGTGGCTCAGTCATTAAGCGTCTGCCTTTGGCTCAGGTCATGATCCCAGGGTCCTGGGATAGAGTCCCGCCACAAGCTCCCTGCTGCATGGGAGGGCTGCTTCTCCCTCTCCCACGCCCGCCCCCCCCCACCCCGCTTGTGTTCCCTCTCTCTGTCTCTGTCAAATAAATAAATAAAATCTTTTTAAAATAAATAAATAATAAACTTCAAGAATCCTCATTTTAAGTACCTTACCATATTTAAGATATAAAAGAAAAGACGCACAAGATAAAGTGACATTTGCCAGTCTAAGAAATGTGAACTAACAACCATTGATAAGAACTGTTTACAGACCTAATATTATCACATCAGGAAACTTACTGTCGTCTTTAAAATCAAAATCAAAAAAATCTTTCAGGGGCATCTAGATGGCTTAGTCGGAGCAGCATGCAATTCTTAATCTTGGGGTTGAGTTCGAGCCCCACATTGCATGTAGAGATTACTTAAAATTTTTTAAATTATTTTAATAAAAATTTTAAAATAAAATCTTTCAGATACACATAAAATACATCATGATGAAGTAATGGGTCAAAGAAAAATTCAGGAACTTTTTATTTTTTTTAAGATTTTATTTATTTGAGAGAGAGAGACACAGCGAGAGAGGGAACACAAGCAGGGGGAGAGGGAGAGAGGTGCCCTAAAAAATCTTTAAAAAAAAGGGAGGGGACTCCTGGGTGGCTCAGTCGTTAGGCGTCTGCCTTCGGCTCAGGTCATGATCCCAGGGTCCTGGGATCGAGCCCCTGCATCGGGCTCCCTGCTCGGCGGGGAGGCCTGCTTCTCCCTCTCCCTCTCCCCCTGCTTGGGTTCCCTCTCTCGCTGTATCCTCTCTCTGTCAAATTAATAAAAATCTTTAAAAAAAAGTTTTAAATTTATTTATTTGACAGAGAGAGAGACAGGGAGAGAGGGAACACAAGGGGAGTGGGAGAGAGAGAAGCAGGCTTCCTGCCGAGCAGGGAGCCCGATAAGGGGCACCTGAGCCAAAGGCAGACGCTTAACAACTGAGCCACCCAGGTGCCCCAAAATTCAGGAACATCTTATAACCACACAGTTTAATTTTCTTCCATTGTCATCATTTCTAAAGTAACACTTTTTCTTCCAATGAGGTCATAGCAAGTTAGTAAGTTATTTGCTGTGCAGTGATAGAGAAACATTAATTTTCCCATTTCCATAATTAGAATGACTCTTAATGCAACGCACAGTAGGCATTAAATGTTGAATAAATAACAGAAAAACTGAACAGAACTGATTAGAAATAAAAATCTAATTTACAAAATTCCACTTAGGTTAATGCAGAAAATCTAATTCTTTTAGTCTCTGAATATTTATGTATAATACATAAACTTTCATTTTAACTAGTCTGGGACATTAACTAGAAAGAACTAGCTATCACTAAAGACTAAGTGCCCTGTCTTTCCCCCAATCAAATGTGACAAAATTCCAAAGAGAAAGATCCATCATGTCTATCCAATTTCTCAAATGCTAATAAATACAACTGAGGAAAGAGAGAAAACACTAGTAAGTGGGATTAGAACACAAAGCTATAAACAAAAAGTTATTTAATAGTTAACTAAATTATCAAATCTCGTTTTCTAACACTCTACGGTGTTTAAAAATTCAAATTTTTATTTCAGCTTAATATAAAATGTATTTTCATTTTCAAGAGGCTAGTCTGGAAACAAGTACGTGTGGAGACAACCAAAGGTCAGACAGAGATCCCTAATTGAGATCAAATACATGAAAAGTAACTTGATGTTCCACAGTAAAGATTTGGGACTGTTTCTGAGGCCCAGGTGGACTGCATAGGTAAGGCTCCACCCAAGAAATAAAAGAAGCAAGATAAACATACTGGAGAAGGCCAGACAACGTCAAAGATGTCCCCAAAGACCCCTCACCCTGCTCTGGTTTCCTTTTTCCCTCATCTCAACGCCTCAGGGAGAAGTAAATCTGCATCTCACTTCCCCAACTCACCCTCAACTCCCAATCACTCGCCTTTACTAAAACCTGGGTCCTCCTCCCCGACATCCTCTAATTCCCACCGAGCTCTCACTCCAGCGAGATACACATCTACTGCGCCTGTCTTCCAGTAAGGTATTAGTCCCCTTAATCCGAACTCCTTTTCCGCATCCCATCTGCCTTCCGCCCCTTCAACTCTGGTCCCCTCACTCCGACCTCTCTCCCATAATCCTCCCCAAGCCACGGCTCTCTGGCCCCTTCTCCCTCCTACCCCCTTAACTACAGCTCCTTTCTTCCCGCTCGGCCTCCAACCTCTTCCCAGGGAATCCTACCCCATCCGTCTCCCGGTGCTGGTCCCCTCCCCCAACTCCGCCCCTCTCCCCCCCTTCTCCCAGCTGGAGGCCCCCTCACCTGAACGCCGCTGCCGCTGCCGTCCCAGAAGCCGAAACGTGCTGGCGCCGGACGGCCTCCCAGAATCGGTCACCGCTGAGCTCCTGACGGCCCCTAGGGAAAGCGAACGCCACCACCTCCAACTCTGCCCGCCCCGGGCCAGGCCGTCACCGTACCCACTGCCAGTACCACAGCCGCCATGTTGAAGTCCTACTTCCCTCCTCCTTCCCCTCACCACTCCGCCCCTTTGGGCGTCTGACGTCATGGCGCCGCGCTCCACCCTCCCTGGGCCAATGGGAGGAGCCGACGGTGACGTAGCTAATCTCTCTTCTACTCCCCAGCAACTCTAGATTCCTGGACCGTTGCAATTGGAGTGGGTGGACCCTGCTGACCCAAAGGAAGAAAGGGAAGGGTGGGGGTCACTAAAAGGGTAAGGCATAGAGGCTGGTGAAGCGGCCCAGGCGAGAATCTGAGAGGTTCGAATCGCGAAGGGACGCACAAAGACTTACTAATGAGACTTACTTGGGAATCAGAATGTCTGGCTTCTGGTCCCGGGTCTGTGATCTGGTTCAAGTCCCACTCTTTACGGGCCTCATTTCCCCCATTTACAAAGATTGGGTTGAAAGGCAACCTCTAAATCTCCTTCCAGTTGTGACATCCAGCGGTTTAAACTAGGTAACCCAATCCCAGACATTTACTGCCTTCTGCATTTATTGGATGTCACTTGGAATCAGGTGCATAGAGGATTCATAACTGCATGAGATGAGTCTTTGTTCCCAAAAGTTCCTACTTGGTAAGAGAAACCGAAGCATTAACAGTTAACTCCACGAAAAATCAGAGAGTGATAATGGCCTAACAGTTGCATTAATTGCTCTGGAAAAATTGGCTTTTGGCTAAGAGATTAGGAAAGATTTACATCTTTACACTTTCTGGGTACATAAAGAATGTGTAGACTCTAATGCCTAATTCTTCAACCCTGTTTTCTCTTCAGAATTCCAGAGAAGTGGTGCCTGGGTGGCTCAGTCGTTAGACGTCTGCCTTCGGCTCAGGTCATGGTCCCAGGGTTCTCGTATTGGCCGTATCCGGCTCCCTGCTCAGTGGAAGGCCTGCTTCTCCTCCCACTCACCCTGCTTGTGTTCCCTCTCTTGCTGTGTCTCTGTCAAATAAATAAATAAATAAAATCTTTATTAAAAAAAAATTCCAAAGAAGATAATATTTGTATTTTAAAGCATGCGGCAGGTTTTTTTTTAAGGTTTTATTTATTTATTTGAGAGAAAGAAAGAGCACAAGTAGGCAGAGAGGCAGACAGAGGGAGAGGGAGAAGCAGACTCTCCACTAAGCAGGGAGCCCGACGCGGGGCTTGATCCCAGGACCCTGGGATCATGAACTGAGCCGAAGGCAGCTGCTTAACCGACTGAGCCACCCAGGCACCCCAGGGTGCAGTAGTTGTAACCCACAATAAAAGAAGGTGGGGATTCCAGAAGGGGGAAGTTAAGCAGAAAATAGCAAATCATCAATTCTGGATTATTTGCCAACTTAATTCAACAAATAATGGGCAGCGATAGGTTTGTGGCAGAGCAGTGAGCTGAATAAAACTCTTCATCAGGAGAATTAAAATGATAGCGGTGAATAAAATGGACTAGAGACTACACGGCAGACTTCTGCACTGAGTAAAAAAGATTCACACCTGAACTAAAGCAGGGACAGCAGGGATGGAGAATAGGGGATGAACTGAACCAAAATTTAGGGGATTGACTCAACAACACTCCCGTGTGGAGACCTGCTGCATGGGAGAATAAATCATAAAGAAGAAAAGCCAAGTTCCGGGGTCTGTTTTTAACAGAAACAAAGAAGTAAAGCTTACTGAAGTGCTAAAGGAAGTAAAAATGAGTTCAGCTGTCCAAATTATGATGGCAGATTTTCTGGAGGGATGTTCAGGAGGGAATGTAAGCTTAGAAATCAGAAAGAGGTAAGGAGTACACATGTGTGGTATACGGATACTCCTTGAGCAATTAAACTTTACATTCATCATTCAATAAGCATTTACTGAGTGCCAGTAGTATACCAAGCACTGTTCTATGCACTGGGGATAGATAGATAGATGATAGATAGATAGATAGATAGATAGATCGATCGATCGATCTATATATAAAAGAAACCCCCCCAAAAAAATTCCTGTTCTCACAATGCTTATATTCTAAAGGGAAATGACTAATAATAATGGTGATAGATTAAGAAGAAAAAATAAAGCAGAGGAAAGGAAATAGAAGGCGTCCATGATTGAAATTTATAAAGGATGGCCAGGAAAAGGTGACATCTGAGTAAAGACCTGAGTAAAGGAAGTGAAAGATTTGCAGATGTCTAGGAAAAGAAAATGCCAATCCAAGGGCATACCAAGTACAAAGGCCCTGAGATGGAAGTTCACCTTCTATATTCTAGGAACAATGATGGAATGAAGTAAGCAAAGAGCATAATTGGGAGATGAAGTCAGAGAGGTAACAGGGGACTAAATCACACAGCAAACTTTAGATCATTTTAAGGACTTTGGCTTTTACTCTAAGTGAGCTGAAAGCCATTAGAGAGTTGTGAGCTGAGAAGGGAAATAATCTTTTTAGTAGGATCACTCTAGCTACTACACTGAGCATAAGCTAAAGAAGGGCACGGGTGAAAGAAGAAAGACCATTTAGAGATTATTGCAGTAATCCAAGCAGGAAATGATAGTCCTAGGTAGTACTATGGAGTTGTAGTAGCACTGAAGGTGATTAGAAATGGCTAGGGTTCTGAGTACATTTTGAAGGGAGAGGAATAAGAATTTGCTCACAGATTAGATGCACAGTGTGAGAAAATAAAAGGACTCAGGATGACTTTAAGATTTTTTACTTTAGTCAAGTTCTTGCAGGTTTGGCTAGAAGAACAGAAATCAGATTAATTAAAATTTCTGAGGGTAGGACCCTTTGGAACACTGACAAATAGGGCATGGGAAGAGGAAGCAGATAAAGAATGGAAAAGTAGTGACCAGAGAAGTAGAAAAGGAGGGTGCCTGGGTGGCTCAGTTGGTTAAGCCACTGCCTTTGGCTCAGGTCATGATCCTGGAGTCCTGGGATCGAGTCCCACATCGGGCTCCCTGCTCAGCAGGGAGTCTGCTTCTCCCTCTGACCCTCTTCCCTCTCATGCTCTCTATCTCTCATTCTCTCTCTCTCAAATAAATAAATAAAATCTTTAAAAAAATTTTTAAAAATCATTAAAAAAAAGAAGTAGAAAAGGAATCAGAAGACTATGGTGCCATGGAGGATTAGGAAGGGAAAACCTTTGGAGGACTGGGCCTGTGCCTCTTAGAGAAGGACTCCTTGAGACCAGAGACAAGCCTCCCCCATCAGATAAGAACTTTATAAGATTTCCTCACCAGCCTTGGTCTCCTGATCCAATAATTTTTCCTTCTCTTCCTTCTTGTTTTATGTGGGGATCTGGTTTCTGACCATCTACGCCTGGGCCAGCCTGCTGTGTCTCCCTATGCCCCATGGATACAACCCATTCTTAAGAAATGGAAATGAAGTGGGAAACAAAAAACTTCACCTTCCTAGGAGTGACTCATACTTGACAATTTCTGTGTGTGAATCCCAGTGGTAATTCTCTTGGGGCCAGAAGAGGCTGAACAGGACACCTGTCCTCTACTGCCCCTGCCCTTTGTCTTTCATTCCCAGTGCATCTAGACAGTACCAGCATACCAGCTCCTCTAGAAGCAGCACTCCAAGCCAAGGGCACCAGCTTGTACTCCTCCCACTTTTCCTCTTCTTTCTCTCCCGATTCATACACTAGGCTTTTGGGGTGGGTCTAAGAGCAGAGACAGGAAAGACAACAAGCTCTCAAACTTTAGCCATCCAGCATTTACTAAGTCCTACCATATGCCAGCCATCATGAGTCTACAAAGATACTCTTAAGGAGGTCAAATGAGAGAATCAGGTGTGCAGATAATGGTGGTACCTGGCAGAAAATTATCTTCCTAGGTGGCACATTCCATGCCTCAGGAATAGAGAGAAGACGAAGTTGGGTAGACTTGAGGAATCAAGGAAGACTGCATGGAAAATTGAAGCACTTAAGTTAGGCCTTAAAAAAACAGGTAGAATGAAGGGTGCCCAAAACAGTGAGAACAAAGCAATTTAGACAAAGGCATGGATTCAGGAAAGTTCCATGAAAATTCAGAATCATTAAGGGTATACCTAGGAGAGCAGAGGAAGATAAGACTGGAGAGACCAAGCAGGAAGAGGCTTGGCTTGGGTTTAACAGTTCTTTTTTTTTTTTAAGATTTTTATGTTTAAGTAATCTCTACACTGAATCAACCAGGCACCCCTGGGGCTTAACAGTTCTAAGGCTGTAAATAAAGTCACTGCAGCTTTTCCCCTGGGAAATTCAAGAGAAAATTCTGGATAAATCCTTAGAATCTTGAAGGTCAGGTTAAAATCCTTTGCCCTTCCCTAAAAGCTCAAGGTAACAGTTAAAGACTCCGGTCTCTGAGTGATCTCTGGGGTTTCTATGTGATGACCGTCATATGAAGATGCAATTATCCTGATGACTATGAATGGGTAAAGATGATTTCAAATTCCAGAAGGATGAAAATATAAACACACACACAGTAACTCTAAAATATTGGAAGACGGGGGCACCTGGGTGGTTCAGTCATTAAGCGTCTGCCTTCGGCTCAGGTCATGATCCCAGGGTCCTGGGATGGAGCCCCCAATTGGGGTCCCTGCTCTGCAGGAAGCCTGCTTCTCCGTCTCCCACTCCCCCTGCTTCTGTTCCTTCTCTCGCTGTCTCTCTCTCTGTCAAATAAATAAATAAATAAAATCTTTAAAAGTAAAAAAAATAAAATATTGGAAGATGGGGCACCTGGCTGGCTCAGTCAGTGGAGCATGTGACTCGATCTCAGAGTTGTAGGTTCGAGCCCCACACTGGGTGTAGAGATTACTTAAAAAATAAAATCTTTAGGGGCGCCTGGGTGGCTCAGTCATTAAGCGTGTGCCTTTGGCTCAGGTCATGGTCCTAGGGTCCTGGGATCCAGCCCCGCATCGGGCTCCCTGCTCCGCGGGAAGCCTGCTTCTCCCTCTCCCATTCCCTCTGCTTGTGTTCCCTCTCTCGCTGTCTCTCTCTCTGTCAAAAAATAAATAAAATCTTAAAAAAAAATCTTTAAAAAAAAATATTAGGGGCTGCCTGACTGGCTGAGTCAGCAGAACATGCAATTCTTGATCTTGGGGTTGTGAGTTTGAGTCCCACATTGGGTGTAAAGATTACTTAATAATAAAAAAAAAATAGGGGCGCCTGGGTGGCTCAGTCATTAAGTGTCTGCCTTCAGCTCAGGTCATGATCCCAGGGTCCTGGGATTGAGCCCTGCATTGGGGTCCCTGCTCCGCAGGTAGACTACTTCTCCTTCTCCCACTCCCCCGCTGTGTTCCCTCTTTCACTGTCTCTCTCTCTGTGTCAAATAAATAAATAAAATCTTTAAAATAAATAAATAAATAAAATAAAATAAATATTAGAAGAGAATATAAAAGAATATTTTTTGAATCACGGTTAAGAAGAAAATTTCTAATCATGACACCACATTCAGAACCCATAAAGGAGGGTGCCTGGGTGGCTCAGTTGGTTAAGCGACTGCCTTCGACTCAGGTCATGATCCTGGGGTCCTGGGATCAAGTCCCGCATCAGGCTCCCTGCTCAGCAGGGAGTCTGCTTCTCCCTCTGACCTTCCTCCCTCTCATGCTCTCTCTCTACCATTCTCTCTCTCTCTCAATAAATAAATAAAAATCTTAAAAAAAAAAAGAACCCATAAAGGAAAGAGTTGACAAATTTGATAATGGCAAAAGATCCCATACACAAAGTGAAAAGATAAACTGGAAGAAAATACTTGTGATCTATAACAGAAAAGGGATTAATTTCCCCAATATACAAAAAGCCCCTACAAATCAATAAGAAAAACAGAATGGTTTAATAGAAAAATGTGGGTATAACTTGTCAAGAGGGAATTCACTAAAGAAGAAACACAAATAGGGGTGCCTGGGTGGCTCAGTTGGTTAAGTATCCAACTCTTGATTTTGGCTCAGGTCATGAGATTGAGCCCCGTGTTGGGCTCTGTGCTAAGTGGGGAGTCTACTTCTCTCTCTCTCTCCCTCTCCCTCCCCCCACATAAGCCCTCTCACTCTAAAATAAATAAATAAATCTTTAAAAAAAGGAATGCAAATAGCTAGTGAACATGTAAAAAAATGGTCAACATGACTGATAATTTTTAAAAATGAAAAAAGGCCCCATTTTTCACCTAACAAATTGGCAAAAGCTAGAAGGATTAATTACATCCAGTGCCAACGTAGATGGAGAAATAAGCATACTTATACACTGTTGATAGCAGTTCAAATTGATGAAATCTTTTGGTAGAGCAGTTTGGCAGTAACTATCACAATACACTGTGAAGTAAAAAGCAAGTTACAGAATAATGCGTATTGTATCCATTCTTGTAAAAAAGAAACAGCTAGATATATAGAAATAAATGCAGACAGATATAAATGTAGATTTAGAGGAGTGCCTGACTGGCTCAGTTGGTGGAACATGGTGAGCATGGGACTCTGGATCTCAGGGTCATGAGTTCAAGCTCCACATGTGCCATAGAGTTTACTTACAAAAATAATTCTTTTTAAAGATTTTATTTATTTGGGGCACCTGGGTGGCTCAGTCGTTAAACATCTGCCTTCGGCTCAGGTCATGATCCCGGGGTCCTGGGATCAAGCACCACATCGGGCTCCCTGCTCCGCAGGAAGCCTGCTCCTCCCTCTCCTACTTCCCCTGCTTGTGTTCCCTCTCTCGCTGTGTCTCTCTCTGTCAAATAAATAAATAAAATCTTTAAAAAAATTTATTTATCTAAGAGAGAGAGCACAAGCAGGGGGAGCAGCAGAGGGAGAGGAAAAAGCAGACTTCCCGCTGAGCAGGGAGCCCAACTCGGGGCTTGATCCCAGGACCCCAGGATCATGACCTGAGCCGAAGGCAGTCGCTTAACTGACTCAGCCACCCAGTCGTCCCCCCAAAAAAATTTTTAATAAATAACTGAAGGTTTAGATATTTAAGCATAGATAACAGACTGAAAAGATACACACCAAACTCTTATTGTGGCTCTGGAGGGAACAAAATGTGCCTGGAGGTAGGTAGGCAGCAGGACTTGGAACCAAGGAGGGAGAGGAAGTAGAAACCAGGGAGATGATCACAGCCACTGCTGGAAGATGCTCTCACAGCCAAAAGAGAGGAAGAAATGCCCTGACTTCTCCCGTCCTCCAGCCCTCCAGTTGCCTGCCAGTATTTCCCACTGATGGAATCTAGTTAGTGTTCAGTTGGCAAAAGGAGCTTAGAAATGTAGTTTCCAGAACAGAGATGTAATGACCAACCTCAAAAAGCTATTGGGTGGTTCACAGAATCAAAGAGAGAGATGGAGAACCAGATATGAAAAACAGGAGAGAACCTAGTAAAAAAGAGCAGAAGCACGGTAAGGGTCGTCCTGTAGAAGAGTAAAAGACAGGGGCAACTGGGTGGCACAGTTGGTTAAGCTTCTCACTCTTGGTTTCAGCTCAGGTCATGACCTCAGGGTCATGGGATCGAGCCCCGTATTGGGCTTCATGCTTAGTGTGGGGTCCGCTTGAGATTCTCTCTCCCTCTGCCCTCTCATGCTGTCTCTCTCCCTCTCTCTCCTCTCTCAAATACATAAATCTTTTTATTTTTTTTTAAGATTTTATTTATTTATTTGACAGAGAGACACAGAGAGAGCAGGAACACAAGCAGGGGGAGTGGGAAAGGGAGAAGCAGGCTTCCCGCGGAGCAGGGAGACCGATGCGGGGCTCGATCCCAGGACCCCGGGATCATGACCTGAGCCGAAGTCAGACGCTTAACGACTGAGCCACCCACGCGCCCATAAATAAATCTTTTTTAAAAAAGAGTAAAAGATAATTCATTATTAGTAAGTAGTAATAGTAAAAGATAATTTTATTAAATGTGTTTAAATGGTGTGGGTGGACTGTCCTGGCCCTGAGCTAAAAGAGACCTGTGTCTAGTAATCATTCAGCTATATACCGAAGTCTGCTATACCCCAAACCCTGTGCTACAGTGGGAACAAAGATTAAATAATACCAGGTTTCAATCATCAAGAATCTTTGGGGGCGTCTGTTGGTTCAGTCAGGTAAGCCTCTGACTCTTGATTTCGGCTCAGGTCATGATCTCAGGATGGTGAGATCGAGCCCTGCGTCGGCCTCAGCGCGTGGAATCCGCTTAAGATTCTTTCTCTCCCTCTCCTTCTGCCCCTCCCCCACCACCGGCGCACACAGTCTCTCTCTAAAAAATAATAAAATAATCTTTGGAGGAAGAGAAATGTATAAACAGACAATTACAATACTTAATCTCAGTGAGCTCGAAGACAAGGCCAGCCACTAGGCTAAACTGTGATTTTGCCAGAATAGAAATATTCATCCTCTCTGAGTGGATGCAGTGCCAGGGTATAAAGTTTGGCAAACTGAGTGCAGCTGGATTTTAATCCCTGGACCCCTCAACCAGCCACTTTTGTGAGCACAAAGTATACGTCCACACATAGCTGTGCTGGTGGAGGAGGTAGAGTCTGGTACCAACGGAAGGAGAGCAGAGGTAGCCTGTGAGGACATGCACCTGTGCAGCAGGAAGCTCTGGAAGCTCAGCCTCCTAGCCCAGAACTTCATTAGAAACCTCAATGATTTCATTTGCTTCTGATCCTAACTGTGACAAGGAATTTGCAAAGAGAACCCTCCAGAAATTTGGAAAGACTCCTTTGGAAGGAAAAATTAACAGATGGTGTTTACAGCTTTGCTTTGGTTCTCCCATCAGAGTGAATGCCAGATGTTTTCTTCTGGTTTCCAAGATACTGTGTAAGATCAAAAAGGTTCCTTTTTGCCCAAAGATAATAAAATACCAGAATAAGTTAAGTGTGAGTATGTGGACAAGTGAATCCTGTGCCAGTTGAGAAAAATTTGATTTGCTGCTATGGTGTTAACATTCTAGCCTTTTCTTTAAGTCACATTAACAGCATCAGTGTCCCATAATAAGGGGTTGGCTGGATAAATCCACATGAGACAATGTTAAGCAGCCATTAAAAAGGATGTTATAAAAAAACAAAATTATAGGGTTGCCTGGGTGGCTTAGTCATTAAGCATCTGCCTTCGGCTCAGGTCATGATCCCAGGATCCTGGGATCGAGCCCCACATCGGGCTCCCTGCTCAGCAGGAAGCCTGCTTCTCCCTCTCACATTCCCCTGCTTGTGTTCCCTCTCTCGCTGTGTCTCTCTCTGTCAAATAAATAAATAAAATCTTTAAAATAAAAAAAAATTTTTTTAATTATAGACACAGTAAGATCAGTGGTTGCCAGGGGTTAGGGAAAGGGGATAAATAGGTGAAGTACACAGCATTTTTAGGACTCTAAAACTATTCTATGTGTTACTGTAATGGTGAATACGTGACATTATGCATTTGTCAAAATCCATAGAACTGTACAAAACAAAGGGTGAACCTTAATGTGAACTATGAACTTCAATAATAATGCATCAATACTGGTTCACTAATTGTAACAAATGTACCACACTAATGCAAGGTATTAGTAATAGGGGAACCTGTGGTTGGGGGGTTATGGGAATTCTTTGTATTATCTGTTCAATTTTTTCTGTCAATCTAAAACTGTTCTAAAAAATAAAGTCTAAAAAAAGGATGTTATAGAAGTATGTAAATATGAAAAGATGCTTATAAAACATTGCTAAGTTTAAAAAGAGCTACTAACCATATATTCAATATGTTCTTTTTTGTAAAATTATACACATATACACAATATAATTTTGAATTTGAAATTCTGGAAGGACTTATGCCTAAATATTTACAGTGGTTAACTCTTGGTGGAAGGATTATGGGTAATTTGTAATTTCTCCTTTTTTGTTTGCTTATTTAAAAATGCTCTAGGTGTGCCTGGCTGGTTCAGTTGGTAGAACATGCGACTCTTGGGTTTGTAACTTCAAGCCCCACATTGTGTAGAGATTACTTAAAATACAAAAAGTCTGGGGTGCCTGGGTGGCTCAGTCGTTAAGTGTCTGCCTTCTGCTCAGGTCATAGTCCCAGGGTCCTGGGATGGAGCCCCGCATCAGGCTCCCTGCTCAGCGGGAAACCTGCTTCTCCCTCTCTCTCTCCCCCTGCTTGTGTTCCCTCTCTCGCTGTGTCTCTCTCTGTCGAACAAATAAACAAAATCTTAAAAAAAAAAAAAATTCTTGGGACACCTGGGTGGCTCAGTCGGTTGGATGTCAGCCTTCGACTCAGGTCAGGATCCCAGAGTCCTGGGATGGAGCCCCAACATGGGGGGAGTTCTCTGCTCAGCGGGGAGTCTGTTTCTCCCTCTGCCCCTCCCTACATGCTCTCTCTCTCTCTATCAAATAAATAAGCAAAATCTTAAAAATAAATAAATAAAATGAGACTTGAGAGTGGGATCACTCACCAGCCTGTTGACAACGAGGAGACCATCACTAGTGGTAGGTAGAGGATTGTTAGCCCCTACATGTGATAATAATGCAATTGTTAAAATTTTCACCAGTGATAAATTGGGATGTTTTGCCTGAGGAAAGGAATGCATGAGGGTGGGGGGAAAACAATGTATCAGGCATTTGAGAAGTAATAGGATGTTTGTTGTTGAGAGTAACAGATACTTCGGAGAAAAGCTAAGTGTAAAAGTCAAAGGGCCTGGGCGCCTGGGTGGCTCAGTTGGTTAAGCGACTGCCTTCGGCTCAGGACATGATCCTGGAGTCCCGCATCGGGCTCCCCGCTCAGTGGGGAGTCTGCTTCTCCCTCTGACCCTCTTCCCTCTCGTGCTCTCTATCTCTCATTCTCTCTCTCTCAAATAAATAAACAAAATTTTTTTAAAAAAAAGTCAAAGGGCCTTCTTGGCAATGTATAGAGTCTATCTCCTGCCGGAGGGCAGAAGAACCTGAGGATCAGGATCAGGCCCAGGACTTAATTATAAGATTTGCAGAGCTCCGGGGTGCCTGGGTGGCTCAGTCGTTAAGCGTCTGCCTTCGGCTCGGGTCATGACCCCAGGGTCTTGGGATCGAGTCCCACATCGGGCTCCCTGCTCGGCGGGAAGCCTGCTTCTCCATCTCCCACGCCCCCTGCTTGTGTTCCTGCTCTCGCTATCTCTCTCTCTGTCAAATAAATAAATAAAATCTTAAAAAAAAAAAAGATTTGCAGAGCTCCAGAGAAGTTGAATTCTCAGCCATAGTAAATTGGCTACACCGAGGTTAGGGTTCTGATTGACAAGGAATGGAAATGGGAGTCAGGAGATGGCAGTATCTGGGTCTATTTACTTGAAAATCTAGAACCTCCAGTTTCCTGGAGGGTTTATAACCTCTAGGCCTTTATTAAGTTGCCCACTCCTTGTTAAAGATTAGTTTTCGGGGGAAAAAAAAAGATTAGTTTTCGGGGAGCCTGAATGGCTCAGTAGGTTAAGTGTCCGACTCTTGATTTCGGCTCAGGTCATGATCTCAGGGTTGTAAGATCGAGCCCTGCATCTGGCTCTACGCTAGAAGTGGGACCTGCTTAAGATTCTCTCTCTCCCGCTCCCCCATCCCTCCCTCCACCAACTCCCCCCACCCTGTCTCTCCCTCTCAAAAAAAAAAATTAATTTTCTCCCTTTCTTGAAGATGATGCAGAAATCTCTGCCCTATTAAAAAATGGGCCTCCCCATCTGGATCTATCCTAACATCTCAACCTGGCCGTTAGACAAATAACTAGAATTAAGTAACAACACAAAAGACCAAGACATGATAAGGGAGGGAGTATATCTAACAGAGATGTAGAACATAACCAAAATATACTGACAGAGGCCAGGAGGATATAAATGGGACCACATCCTGAGAATTCCGAGTCTTGATCTAAGTAGGGCAAAGTTGAACCTAAAGTTGGATGAGGGAGAGGTTATCAATATGGGAACATTGTCCTGGGACACAGGATTTAACACCCTGACAAGGACGCTGAGAAACAGTTCTCACATGTTGCTAGGATGGTTCTTAAGAGCTTGGAGAGAAAAAAAAGAGCTTGGAGAAAGCTATGGGTCATAACAAGTGAAGTAGAAATGTCAGAACAGCTGTGGGAGATGGTGAAAGTGGGGGTCAAAAAGCTCAGAGAAGAAGGTTGAAGTGGATATAGCATGTAAAACCAGAAACCTCGGGCACCTGGGTGGCTCAGTTGGTTGAGCGACTGCCTTCAGCTCAGGTCATGATCCTGGAGTTCTGGGATCGAGTCCCGCATTGGGCTCCCTGCTCAGCAGGGAGTCTGCTTCTCCCTCTGATCCTCCCCCCTCTCACCCTCTCACGTGCTCTCTCTCTCTCTCTCATTCTCTCTCTCAAATAAAATAAATAAAATCTGAAAAAAAAAAAAATAAAACCAGAAACCTCACCAAATGACTCTGTTCCATGAGAGGGCCCTGAGGAATGTTCTGAGGAAAGTTCCACTGGCATCACCGAGAAACTCCGCAGGGGCTGCCCCTGCACTTTCAGAACAGGGTTTCTTCATAGCAAATGAGAATGATAGGATCTTAACATAATAGAGGCCAGATGGAACCCCTAACCATCAGAAGGAACGTAAATGGGTAGCCAGAAGCATCTGACTTGCAGAGAGCTATGGAGATGGCTGATAGTACACAGTGTTCCTAAGGGCATGATGGCCTACATAGCCATTAAAATAAATCAAGGGTGTAAGATCAAGGGGCTGAGTCATGATTCACTGACCAGTTTCTGGCCTGGAACTTACAGTTTCCTGACCTGGAACCCAGAGACTAATGGAGAGGCAAGGTCTCCAGGAGGAAGGGCTCTGCAACACCATTGCAAGTAGAGATGGCAATGATACCTTCACTCCTTCCTCAAAGCAGTCTACTACCATTTACTTGGGCAGCTAGCACAGGGGGAAGGGAAATACTAGCCAAAGAATTCAAGGACTGTTGGACACAAGGAATTCAAAAGTCTGAGATGAAATTGATATTAGGGGATCAAAAACATCATCAGGGTCCCCTGGTTAGAGTGGGGACATATGGAGATCACATAATAAATGGAGTCCTGGCCCAGGTTCAATTCACAATAGATCCACTGTGTACACAGACACACTCAATAGTAATTTCCCCAATTCTCAAATGTATAAATTAAATTGACACATTTGTAATTAACAGAACTACCACAGGGGTCCTGTAAAGTGACCTGTAAAGTAAGAGCTCTCATAATAGAGAAGGCCAAGTAGAAATTTTTGAAACTTCCCCTTAACCCAGCCAAGATAGCAATAAAAAGTATCACATCTTACAAGGAACGACAAATTAGTGACGCTCTTAAAGATTTAAAGGATGCAGATGTAGTGGTCCCTATCATATTTTCATTTAATTTGGCAGAATCCTAGACAGACTCTGGAGGATGACAGTGGACTAGGCAAACTCACAAAAGTAGTAGCCCTGATTGGAACTGCTATACCAGGCTCAGTATATTTGCTAAAGCAGATTAACATTGTCTCAAATATGTGATATGTGATCACTGATCTGGTGAATGAATTGTTTCCCATCCCAGTGAGAAAGGAGGATCAGAAACAGTTAACTGTAACATGAAATGGACAATAGCATACATTTATAGTCTTGTCCCAGAGCTATGCTAACTTTCATGCCCACTATCATGATACATTCTGAAGAGACTTGAACCATCTGAACATACCTCAGAACATCACATTGGCCCCAATATTGAAGATGGAATATTAATCTAACTGGATAGGGTAAAAGTGGCAAATTTACTGGAAATCTTTGTAAAGACTTCCATGTGCTTGCTTATTTGTTTGTTTATTTATGTATTTATTTATTTGAGAGAGAGAGCAGGGGGAAGAGCAGAGGGAGACATACAAGCAGATTCTGTGTTTGATCACTTCAGAGGTGCCTGGGTGGCTCAGGTGGTTAAGCATCTACCTTCAGCTCAGGTCATGATCCTGAGGTCCTGGGATCGAGCCCTGTAACAGCCTCCCTGCTCAGTGAGGAGGTTGCTTCTCCCTCTGCCTGTGCCCCTCCCCCTGCTCATGCTCTCTCTTGTGCACTACCTCTCAAACAAATAAATTTTTTTAAAAAATCTAAAAAAAAAAGTTCTCATCACAAGAAAAATAAATTTAAAAAAAGAACAAGAACAGAAGGAAATGAGGGATGCCTGGTGGTCTCAGTTGGTGGAGCTTGTGACTCTTGATCTTGGTGTTATAAGTTCGAGTCCAGGGGTGCCTGGGTGGCTCAGTTGGTTGGGCATCTGCCTTCGGCTCGGGTCGTGATCCCAGAGTCCTGGGATCGAGCCCTGCATCAGGCTCCCTGCTCGGTGGGAAGCCTGCTTCTCCCTCTCCCTCTGCTTGTGTTCCTGCTCTCACTGTCTCTCTCTCTCTCTCTGTCAAAAAAAAAAAAAAGTCAAATAAAAAAAATAAGTTCAAGTCCTACATTGGGTGCAGAGGTTACTTAAGAAAAAATTTAAAAAAAAAAAGTTTAATTTGACCTAAGTATCCATCAACAGATGAATGGATAGAGAAGAAATTATATGTATACACACACACACACACACGCACGCACACACACACGATGGAATATTACTCAGCCATAAAAAAAGAATGAAATCTTGCCATTTGTGACAATATGGATGGACCTAGAGGGTATCATGCTAAGTAAAACAAGTCAGTCAAAGAAAGGCAAATACTAATTACCGTATGATTCTACTTCTATGTGGACTCTAAAAAGCAAAATAAATGAACAAATGAAACAGAAACAGACTCATAGATAAGAAACAAATGATTGGTTACCACGGTGGGGGGTTGCTTAGTGGTGCAGATGAAAAGGTGAAGGGAATTAAGAAGGGTGCTTGGGTGACTCAGTTGGTTAAACGTCTGCCTTCAGCTCAGGTCATGATCTCAGGGTCCTGGGATCCAGCCTTGCGTCAGGCTTCCTGCTCAGCTGGGAGTCTGCTTGTCCCTCTCCCTCTGCCTCTCCCTCCTTCTTGTGCTCTCTCTCTCTCAGATAAATAAATAAAATCTTTAAAAAAAAGAAGTACAATACAATAAATAAGTCTTGGGGATGCAATGTACAGCATAGGGAATATGGTATATAATATAATAACTGTATGGTGACAGATAGTAATTAAACTTATCATAGGGGTCATTTCTTAATGTATAAAAATATCAAATCACTATGATGATGTACACCTGAAACTAATACTGTATAGATATTGTATGTCAATTATACTTAAGCTAAAAAAAAGTTTACCTTGAACTAATCAAGCCTTTATTTTTTTTAAGATTTTATTTATTTATTTGAGAGAGAGAGAATGAGAGATAGAGAGCATGAGAGGGAAGAGGGTCAGAGGGAGAAGCAGAGTCCCCGCCGAGCAGGGAGCCCAATGTGGGACTCGATCCCGGGACTCCAGGATCATGACCTGAGCCGAAGGCAGTCACTTAACCAACTGAGCCACCCAGGCACCCCAAGCCTTTATTTTTTTTTTAATTTTATTTATTTATAATTTATTTGAGAGAGAAAGAGCACAAGCAGGGGGAGCAGCAAGCAGATGAAATTACTGTTCAATAAAAGCATCCTCTCAAGGGAAAAGAACTGAAAATAAAAAGATAATAAACAAAGTAATTGGTAGTACACAAGGCTAAATAGTAAAAAGTAAGTCTCCCTCCCACAGACACCCCTAAACCTCCAGAGTAACTGATGTTACTAATTTCTTTTTTTTTAAGATTTTATTTATTTATTTGAGAGAGAGGGATAGAGAAAGAGAGAGAGCACAAGCAGAGGGTCTTTCTTTCTTTCTTTCTTTCTTTCTTTCTTTCTTTCTTTCTTTCTTTCTTTCTTTCTTTCTTTCTTTCTTTTTCTTTCTTCTTTCTTTTTCTTTCTTTCAAGTAGGCTCCCTGCCCAGAGTGGAGCCCAACATGGGGCTTGAACTGACAACCATAAGATCAAGACCTGAACTGAGATCAAGAGTTGATGCTTAACCAACTGGGCCACCAAGGCACCCCATTATGTAAACTTCCAGAAATATATATCTTTTTTATGCAAATGAAAACCAATTACATACAATGTACTGTATTTTTTTTCTTTCTCTTTTATGATTTTACATTATATCTTAGAGGTCGTTACATATTAGGACATTCTACCTTATTATTTTCTTTTTTTTAAGATTTGATTTATTTATTTGAAAGAGAGAGAGAGAGCACGAGAGCAGGGAGAGGAGCAAGGAGAGAGGGAGAAGCAGACTCCCCGCTGAGCCAGGAGCCTGACCCTGGGATCACAACCTGAGCTGAAGGCAGACTCTTAACCGACTGAGCCACCCAGGTGCTCTATCTTATTCTTTTCTTTTTCTTTTTCTATTTTTAAGATTTATTTATTTATTTATTTGACAGAGAGAGACACAGCGAGAGAGGGAACACAAGCAGGGGGAGTGGGAGAGGGAGAAGCAGGCTTCCCGCTGAGCAGGGAGCCCGATGCGGGGCTCAATCCCAGGACCTTGGAACCATGACCTGAGCTGAAGGCAGATGCTTAACAACTGAGCCACACAGGCACACCCCTACCTTATTCTTTTCTAACAATTTCATAGTATTCCATCTTATTCATGTATCAAAATTCTATCCATTAATTAATTCAACAAGTATCTTTTACTATCTATGCACTGTGTGCTAATGAAGGAGCAGAGACCCATGCAAGTACATGAAGAAGGGGACCCTTAGGGGATATTAAGTACAAAGGTCTAAGACAAGAAAATGCTTGACGTTTTCAAGGAGCAGCAAAGCCAGTGTTGGTGAAAAACAGTGAAGGATGGCTTAACTAACTGAGCCACCAACTGAGGCGTCCCAGATTCTGCATGTTTTAAATGTAGAACTGGTAAGATTTGCTGATAGATTGGGAATATCAGCTGAATCGACAATGTTGTACATTGTTGTACAACAAAAGTACTCTGGAAGGATGAAAGTAGAAGGGAGTAAGATGGAAGAGGTGGCCAGGAGACAGATCACACAGTCTTGTAAGGTCATAGAAAGACTTTGATGTTATTTTTTTTTTTTAAAGATTTTATTTATTTATTTGACAGAGAGATAGAGAGCACAAGTAGGCAGAGTGGCAGGCAGAGGGAGAGGGAGAAGCAGGCTCTCTGCTGAGCAGGGAGCCGGACATGGGGCTCGATCCCAGGACCCTGGGATCATGACCTGAGCCGAAGGCAGCCGCTTAACCGACTGAGCCACCCAGGCGCCCCAGACTTTGATGTTATTTTAAAAGAGGTGGGAAATCATGAAGGGTTAGAGCTAGTGTGTGGAATGCTCTGATTTATATTTTAAGATTTAAAATCATGACCTGAGCTGAAGGCAGATGCTTAACCAACTGAGCTGAAGGCAGATGCTTAACTAACTGAGCCACCAACTGAGCCGTCCCAGATTCTGCATGCTTTAAATGTAGAACTGGTAAGATTTGCTGATAGATTGGGAATATCAGCTGAATCAACAATGTAGACTGATTCCAGTCTAAGTACAACAAAAGTCCACTGGTTAGGTTGTCCTGAAGCACAAGAATACTCTACATGTGTTGGCGATATGAGAGTATGAGGGATGGCTGGGAGTAGGTAAGCAAATAGGAAAGAACTAACATTTCTCTAACATCTGTGCAGCAGTGTTCTGAGGTTGCAAGTAACAGAAACTGATTTTGTCTAATATGATACAGAAAAAGGAAGTTATTGGGGCGCCTGGGCAGCTCAGTCAGCTAAGCATCTACCTTCAGCTCAGGTCATGATCCCAGAGTCCTGGGATCGAGCCCTGCATTGGGTCCCCTGCTCAGCGGGAAGTCTGTTTCTCCCTCTCCCTCTGCCCATTCCTACTGCTCGTTCTCTCTCTCTCAAATAAATAAATAATCTTAAACAAAAAAAAAAAGAGAGAGAGAGAGAAAAGAAAAAGGAAGTTATTGGAAGGACATGCAGGTGCTGATAGTCTTGAAAGAACAGCTGTAACCCATCAGGCCTTAGAAAAGACAAGAACCAGAAGGCTCCAGGAGTCTAGATGGCAAGAACTATTGGATAGTCTTTTCAGGGTGACACGTGGCATGAATCAACTCCAACCCTTGTCCATCTCTGATTCACCCTTCAATGGATGCAAATTATAGGAATTAAGGATCTGGCTTGCCTCAATCAGGTCAGCTGCCCACTCAGCCAGGGCAGAAAGCCATCTTGACTGACAGATCTACCATTAAAGTATGCAGCAGAGAAAAGGTAGTACCCCAAGGAAAAATAAAAATATGCTACTAGGAAAAGGGAAATCAGATACTGGTACAGGCAAAAACAATAGACCACCACAGCTTAGCATGTGTTTGGCACACACATACTTTATCTCATTTATTCATCACCATAACCCTGTGTGATAGATATATTAACATCCCTCAGAAAGGCTCGAGGGGGTTATATAATTTAACCAAGATCATGAAGCAACCAGGCAGTATAACCAGCATTTGAACTAAGGTCAAAACCCTGCTTTCAAAATCCCTGCTCTTTCTGTTACACCACACTATTCCACTGGGTAAAGATTAAATTTCCACTATTCCTCAGTTTTCCCACTGGTGGAAAGAAGTAATTACTCACTCTGAGTCTCCTGAGTAGCTTGGATATCTAAGCTAACAGGTTTGCAGAGTAGCCAGGGCTCCCTTGGAAGTGAGTGGCTATTCCCTTTGTCTTCTGTTATTGATTAGAAGAGAAGAAGAAAAAAAATAATTTAATGACATACATAGTATTAGCCATTTTTCAAATGCTTAATATGTTCTAAACATAGTTCTTTATATCCATTTTTGCATTTAATTCTCTTAATAGTCCCATAAGATAGATAATATTATTAACCCAAATTTACAGTGAAGGATATGGCTTAGAAAATGGAAGGTATTTCCCAGTATCACTGGCTTTCAAACCTAAGTTCCTCTGACTCCAAAACTGCTGCTCTCAACCATTACATAGCACTGAGCTCTCCTGCCCTGGGGAGAAAATCCCCCTGAGGCCAGAGGATTTTCCCTTTGCCAACCATTCTTGGTGAGAGGAGGTGGTCTCAGTTTCTTCTCCAACATAATAAGAGAGTCCGATTTGCTTATCTCTGAAAACCGCCCAGCTCTGATTTCTGCTTCCACTGACAAGGCAAAGAGCTGGTTCTGTGTTAGGCAAAGAGCTGAGTTCTGTGTTAAACAAAGAGCTATATTCTGTGTTATCCAAATTGTTTCCTAAAAATATTACCTAAAATTAACATTTGTGCAGCGCTTTGCGGGAGTACTTCAGACATCAATTCCCCAGAGGGTAGAGGTCCTTGCTACTGTAACTCCAGGGCCCAGAATCAGCCTGCGCATCAGATGACTGACTGTGACTCTTCTGATTGTAACTCAGGCCTGAAGATTTATCAGAAAAAGGAAGAGCATTTCCAACTAGTGAGAGTGATTGGAAAGAAAAACTCTGTGAGCTCATACTGATTCCCTGGGGGCATCACACTCAAAAACACAATGAAATTTTTGTAAAACACAGACAGAAGGAAAGGCAAGGTCCCACATCATGGACTTTGTGCCCTGACCAGCAGGAGCTCTGAACCAAGAGGTGTGGCTTATTCCAGTAAAGAAGGGGGTTCCTGGGGGCACCTGGCTGGCTTAGTCCATAGAGTATGAGACCCTTGATCTTGGGGTCATGAGTTCAAGTCCCATGTTGGGCCTAGAGATTTTTTTTTTTTTTTAAGATTTTATTTATTTATTTGACAGAGAGAGAGACAGCCAGAGAGAGAACACAAGCAGGGGGAGTGGGAGAGGGAGAAGCAGGCTTCCCACTGAGCAGGGAGCCTGATGCAGGGCTCGATTCCAGCACCCTGGGATCATGACCT
>NW_027397104.1:2774203-2779720 GCF_003265705.2 Callorhinus ursinus
TTTTTAAAAAAATTTTATTTATTTATTCATGAGAGACAGAGAGAGACGCAGAGGGAGAAGCAGGCTCCCCGTGGAGCAGGGAGGCCAATGCGGGACTCGATCCCAGGGCTCTGGGATCATGACCTAAACCGAAGGCAGACGCTTAACGACTGAGCCACCCAGGCGCCCTAGAGATTATTTTTTATAAAGGAGAGGGGGCGGGCGCCTGGGTGGCTCAGTTGGTTAAGCGACTGCCTTCGGCTCAGGTCATGATCCTGGAGTCCCGGGATCGAGTCCCGCATCGGGCTCCCTGCTCGGCAGGGTGTTTGCTTCTCCTTTGGACCCTCCCCCATCTCATGCTCTCTCTCTCTCTATCTCATTCTCTCTCTCAAATAAATAAATAAAATCTTTAAAAAAAAAAAAAAAGGAGAGGGGGCACTCTCTGGAAGACTGAGGATGGAGAGGTGGGGGGGCAGATCAGTCTTAGAAATGGCTAGGTAGAGTGAACAGTGCTATATAAAAAGAGAAGTTGGTAAGAAAAGCAGATTACCTTTTGAAACAAGCAAGTTTCTTCCTTTTCTATTTCCTCTTGCCCTCATCTTTAGCTCTATTTTCTTTCTTCCCCATATTCTTGGGAGACTAGGGAAAAGTAGATGAAATTCGAGGTGAAATTGCTGCTCAATAGCAAAAAAGAAAGAAAAAAAAAGATGCAAGAACTTAAACCAACTTTCTCTTCATTCTAGATGATAAATAAGAATCAGAAAATTTTTTCAAAAACTAATGATGTAATATATGGTGATTAACATAACAATAAAAAATTTTAAAAAAAAATCAGAAAATTTTTGCTCATGATTTTTCACTATAGAGAATAAATTTTCACCAGATCAATATACTATCTTTACTAGAATTCTGCTGTGATGTTACTAACCTGTGTTTCAGTATAGAAAAGATATTCCCATCCTCACCCTAATGACTCAGCCTGGAACTTAAGTCAGGTCTGCAAAAGGGAGATAAAGCTGCAAAAGTCTCCATGGGGTGTGTGTGTGGGGGGGGTGTGTTTCACTTTTTCAGCCAGAGTAGGTTTCCACCCGCATGCAGCTCTTGGATATTGGTTAGTGAGCTGATGTCAAATGGTTCTCTGATGTTTGCCAGTCCCCAGGGTATCAGGGGCATAGCTGGGTGGGGAGGATTTCTGCCTAGAGCTCCATCTCCCAGCCCTCTGAAAAAAGTGATCCCATAGCCAGATGGTGGGGATGGGGAGTGGGGAAGCCTGGAGAAAGGGAGGATTGGCCAGATTAGCACATGGTTCCTTCACCAGAGCAGGGGTTCATGCATCAAAGCACGGCACAGATGGTCTTCCAAGTAATTAGAGAAATTAAATCCCCAGTATTTTTAATCCCTGTACATCAGACTGCTTAAAAAAAAAAGAACAAAGGGAGGATGTGAAAAGCCCTTTGAATCTTTGCTTAGGCAAGATGCTACATCTTGACATTCCTTTCCAAAAGCACTAGGGCTTCTCATCTTCCTTTTTTTTTTTTTTTTAAGATTTTACTTATTTATTTCAGATAGAGAGCAAGAGAGCACGAGGTGGGGTGAGGGGTGGGGGGCAGAGGGAGAGAGAAGCAGACTCCCGGCTGAAGAAGGAGCCCAATGTGGAGCTCAATTCCAGAAACTTGAGGTCATGACCTGAGCTAAAGGCAGATGCTTCACCAACTGAGCCCCCCAGGCAGCCCCTCATCTTCCTTTTTTACAATTTCCTGAATCATGGTTGTTTTGTTTTATTTTGTTTTGCTTTGCTTTGTTTTTTAAGTAAACTCTATGCCCAACATGGGGCCCAACTCTCCACCCTAAGATCAAGAGTCACCTGATTTACGAACTAATCCAGCCAGGTACCCCTCCTGAATCATTTTATCCCTTGCCTCTTCTTCTGCCCCCTCCCACCCTCTCCCATTTGGCTCATATATTAAGGAGAATTGGCTGAAATATGATCTCTTGGCTGCAGCCAGAAATTTCTTTCTTATGGGTTCTCACTGATTATTTCAGCTGAATTCCCATTAATAGTAGAAAAACTCCATTATCAACAAACTCAGTAATGTTACAACTTGACCTAGGAGCCTGGGGTGGTGATTACCACTTGATTTTGATCCCACCTTTAAGAGCTGTGATGGGTAACTACCCCGATCCTTACCTAATTGTCAGTAGCACTGACTATACACTCATGGTGATAAATGTGCAGGATCTGGTGTGAGAGGTACCCTTTGACTCTGGCCAAGGAGAGTGGACCTTACAAAGGACAGGAGAGGGACGCCTGGGTGGCTCAGGCGGTTAAGCATCTGCCTTTGGCTCAGGTCATGATCCCAGGATCCTGGGATCGAGTCCTGCATCGGGGTCCCTGTTTACTGGGGAGACTGCTTCTCCCCCCGCCTGCCACTCTCTCTGCTTGTGTTCTCTCTGTTTCTCAAATAAATAAAATCCTTCAAACAAAAACAAAAACAAAAAAACACCAAAAAAGCAAAGGCCAGGAGAGATATATGACCTTAGCAGAGCTACTTGTGCATAGAATGAACTTCCAAGAGAGTGATGGGTCTTTGTATTTTACAAGGGTTTTTTTGTTGTTGTTTTGTTATGTTTTTAAAGTAATCTCTACATCCAACGTGGGGCTTGAACTCACAACCCCAAAATCAAGAGTCACATGCTCTTCTGACTGAGCCATCCAGGTGCCCCTGGGCCTTTGTGAGTATTGATCGCATTACCACAGAGGTGAATGATACCCCTAACAGTGTGATATAGGGGAAAGATTGGATGGGAACTGATAAGGTTTTAGTCCTGCCTCTGCCACTAATTCACTGTGTGTCTTTTGCAAGTTGCCTTACCTCTTTGAACCTCAAATTCCTACTGTTTAGAATGGGGATAATACTGTTCAGAGTTTTTGAAAGGCTCAAGTAGAGAAGTGCTGTGATATTTTGAAAAGCATTAAAGGGTTACAAAATAGAATAGAATATGATTTTATCTGTCTTCTCCCCTAATCATTCTTTTATATTTTGAATGTATGAATGAATCCCTTACCCAGATGCTTACTCCCAACATAAGGAAGTTGAACTGGATTATGCAATGACTTCAGAAGGCACCAAGCATGAACTGAAATGGATTTGAAGAGATGTAGATCATTGTTCCATGATTTAACAGGTTCACTGGGGGCATCTGTTCACTCATTCACACAACAAATAAGGCAGAAGCAGAGGTGTTCTTTTCTGTTGCTATAACAGCTCGTAAAGGCCTCTGGCCAACTCCTTTATCTAACTACCATGCTGAGCAATCGGCTGGTGCTTGGGTAGGAGAAATGCCGTTTTTGGTCTGCTCTTTCTGAAGGCTTTGGGATGTTGGTTTAGAATATTTTTTTTAAAGATTTTATTTATTTATTTAAGAAAGAGAGAATGAGAGACAGAGAGCACGAGAGGGAAGAGGGTCAGAGGGAGAAGCAGACCCTCCACTGAGCAGGGAGCCTGATGCGGGACTCGATCCCTGGACTCCAGGATCATGACCTGAGCCGTAGGCAGTCGCTTAACCAACTGAGCCACCCAGGCGCCCAGGTTTAGAATATTTTTAAAAACATCTCCAGGTGCCTGGAAGCATCATTCACAGGTTAAAATGTAGCAAGTAGTTGGCTTTTTTTTTTTAACTAGCAAATATTTAGACATTAATAATAGTCAGTGTTGGCTAGGATGTGAGAAAATGGGCACTCTCACAAAGTATAAATTAGTAGAATCTTTGGAGGATGATGTGGCCATATCCGTTCCACTCCACCCCAAATTTAACAACAGAATCAGGCTATGGAAAGGAAGAAGGATATCCCTAGATGCTGAAAGTCCATTTTATTATAATTCTGAACTCATTTTTTTCTTAAAGATTTTATTTATTTATTTGACAAAGAGAGATACAGCGAGAGAGGGAACACAAGCAGGTGGAGCAGGAGAGGGAGAAGCAGGCTTCCCGCAGAGCAGGGAGCCCAACATGGGACTCAATCCCAGGACCCTAGGATCACGACCTGAGCCAAAGGCAGACGCTTAACGACTGAGCCACCCAGGTGCCCCAATTCTGAACACATTTAAAGCATTTTACAATTTACATATGTAATCTTATGTGATCTTCAGTACAGTTCAACGATGTGTACATAATCATATACCCATTTGACAGATAAAGAAACCAGCAAAGTTCAGATTTATCCCTCTGATATGTTCAGAGGCTCACTGTTAAGTGGTGGAGACAGGATTAAGAACCCTAAATTCCAGGTGGTACTCTTTTCCCAAACAACAAAATTTTCAGAACATAGAGGAAGGAGTTTTTTGCTAGAAGGGACTGACAATACTTTCTGGAATAAGATAGAGCATAAAAAGGGCGCCTGGGTGGCTCAGTTGGTTAAGCGACTGCCTTCGGCTCAGGTCATGATCCTGGAGTCCCGGGATCGAGTCCCACATCGGGCTTCCTGCTCAGCGGGGAGTCTGCTTCTCCCTCTGACCCTCTTCCCTCTCGTGCTTTCTATCTCTCATTCTCTCTCTCTCAAATAAATAAATAAAATCTTAAAAAAAAAAGATAGAGCATAAAAAGAAACAGTTGTGGGCGGGGGGCGCCTGGGTGGCTCAGTCAGTTAAGCATCTGCCTTCAACTCAGGTCATGATCCCGGGGTCCTGGGATCCCATGTTGGGCTCCCTGCTCAGCGGGGAGTCTGCTTCTTCCTCTCCCTCTGCCCCTCCCCCAAATCGTGCTCTCTGTCTCCATTTCTCTCAGATAAGTAAATAAAATCTTAAAAAAAAAAAAGAAAAAGAAACATTTGGGTAGGCATAGTATATGCCAAAGGGTCACTTAGGCAGTTAAGAAATGTTTTTTTTTAAGATTTTATTTATTTATTTGAGAGAGAGAGAACGAGAGATAGCATGAGAGGGAAGAGGGTCAGAGGGAGAAGCAGACTCCCTGCTGAGCAGGGAGCCCGATGTGGGACTCGATCCCGGGACTCCAGGATCATGACCTGAGCCGAAGGCAGTTGCTTAACCAACTGAGCCACCCAGGCGCCCAAGAAATGGTTTTGATGTCCCCCATGGATTGTCAAAGCATATTTGGTTGCAAGTAACAGAAACTCTACTCAAACTGCAAGAGGTTCCCAGACAGAGTCATCAGGGTTGGTTTCTATCTCTCGGTTGTTTTCCTCAGTGTTGATGGTATTCTTAGAAAGTCTTCACCCGGGGCGCCTGGGTGGCTCAGTGTATTAAACGTCTGCCTTTGGCTCGGGTCATGATCCCGGGTTCCTGGGATGGAGCTCTGCACCGGGTTTCCTGCTTGGCGGGGAGCCTGCTTCTCCCTCTCCCTCTGCTACTCCCCCTACTTGTGCTCTCTCTCTCTCTGTAAAATAAATAAATAAAATCTTAAAGAAAAAAAACGATTCCCTCTCTCTCTCTTTGAAAGAAAGAAAGAAAGAAAGAAAGAAAAGAAAGAAAGAAAGAAAGAAAGAAAGAAAGAAAGAAAGAAAGAAAGAAAGAAAGAAAG
>NW_027397104.1:2779730-2800408 GCF_003265705.2 Callorhinus ursinus
AAGAAAGAAAGAAAGAAAGAAAGAAAGAAAGAAAGAAAGAAAGAAAGTTAATCTTCCCCATGGGATGGCAAACTGATTCCAGCAGCTCCAGCTTTGTATTCTTCGAGGACAGTAACTCCTGCATTATGAAAGCCTTGTCCCTAATACCTCAAGCTTTGTCCAGAACTAGATTATGTATCCAATCCTAGAGTCAAATGGCTGGGTCAACTCTAGGCCAAACGTGAACTAAAATTAAGAGTAAAATCAAACTGTGGTGCCTGGGTGGCTCAGTCGTTAAGCGTCTGCCTTCAGCTCAGGTCATGATCCCAGGGTCCTGGGATCGAGCTCCGCATCGGGCTCCCTGCTCCGCGGGAAGCCTGCTTCTCCCTCTCCCACTCCCCCTGCTTCTGTTCCCTCTCTCGCTGTGTCTCTCTGTCAAATGAATAAATAAAATCTTTAAAAAAAAAAAAGAGTAAAATCAGACTTCTGTTATCAAAAGCACAGATACTGTGAAGATCAAAATAATCCTTACAAGACCCTGTAAGGTAATGTGAAGAAGTTAGAAGTTTTGGTGGAAATAAAGCAGAAGTTTTTGTTTTTAAGATTTTATTTATTTATTTGACAGAGAGAGAGTACAAGCAGGTGTGGCAGCAAGCAGAGGGAGAAGCAGGCTCCCACTGAGCAGAGAGCTGGACATGGGGCTCCATCCCAGGACTCTGGGATCATGACCTGAGCCGAAGGCAGACACTTAACCGACTGAGCCACCCAGGTGCCCCAAGAAAGCAAAAGTTTTTTTTTTTTTTTTAATTTTATTTAGTCATTTGACAGAGAGAGACACAGTGAGAGAGGGAACACAAGCAGGGGGAGTGGGAGAGGGAGAAGCAGGCTTCCCACGGAGCAGGGAGCCCGATGTGGGGCTCGATCCCAGGACCCTGGGATCATGACCTGAGCCGAAGGCAGATGCTTAACAACTGAGCCACCCAGGCGCCCCTCTGTCCTTCACCCTTCTAATCAAAGCCAGTTTCTACCCATTGTTCTCCCTTGAAACCCTCTACATCCTTTAAGAATTAGCTTATGTGATCTCTTTTTTCTTTTCTTTCTTTCTTTTTTTTTTTTTTAAGATGGAGAACTCATGTGAACAGAGGCAGAGGAAGAAGGAGAGAGAGAATCTCAAGCAGACTCCCTGCTGAGCATGGAGCTGCCCTGGGCTTGATCTCACAACCCTGAGATCATGACCTGAGCCGAAATCAAGAGCCGGACACTTAACCAACTGAGCCACCCAGGTGCCCCAATGTGACCCTCTTAAGAAGCCATCCATATCCTCTTGCTCCACTGAGCTCCCATAAGTCCTTAGACTGTCTGGTATTTTAGTTAAATGGGTTCTCCTACTAGTCTTTGAGTTCCCTGAGGGCAGGGATGAGGTCCAAGTCAGATCTCTGCCATCTACCACACCTACCACGCAGTAGGGCCTAAGAAATGATTATTAAATTAGTGAAACTTCTCTCTTATGGACCTTTTGAGAGTAAGTTGGAAATATCATTAGAATGTTGAAAAATTAGGGACACCAGTGTGGCTCAGTCCATTAAGTGTCTGCCTTCCACTCGGGTCATGATCCCAGGGTCCTAGGATCAAGTCCCACATTGGGCTCCCTGCTCAGCGGGGAGTCTGCTTCTCCCTCTGCCTACCACTCCCCCTGCTTGTGTGCTTTCTCTCTCTCTGACAAATAAATTTAAAAAATCTTTAAAAAAATAACTGTGCTATATTTAAGATTTATAGGAATGACATGGCCAGATTCCTGCCTGTACACAAAGATCAACCGACCAAGGACAAAGAAGTTATATGACCTTCCTTATATGTTTACAGATGTCAATCACCTTTTGATTTCAACTCCCCATCCCCCCTTCTCCCTTTTGCTAACATAAAAGAAGAAAAGAAGCTTGAATTTCATGCTGTGGGGATATGATTCTTTGTGACAATAGTCTACCATCTCCTTGGGTTTCTGGCTTTCTAAATAAAGTTGCTTTCCTTGCTGCAACATCTTGCTTCTCAACTTGGTCTTTCTTGTGGTGAGCAGAACAAGCTTGGACTCAGTAACAACAGCTGTGCTTTTCCATTTTAGGAAATCCTGTTTGGAATTCTAATTGACTCATTTATTTATTTTTTAAACTTTCCATTAAAAATTTTTTTAAGTTTATTTTTTTAGTAATCTCTATACCCAATGTGGGACTTGAACTCATGACTCCAAGATCAAGAGTCATGTGCTCTTCAGATTGAGTCAACCAGGCACCCCTAAAGTTTCCTTTTTGTTTGAAAGAGAGAGAGTCAGGGGGAGGGGCAGAGAGAGAGAGGGCAAGAGAGAATCTTAAGCAGGCTCAACACCCAGTGCAGAGCCTCACAAGGGGCTCGATCTCACAACCCTAAAATCATGACCTGAGCCAAAATTAAGAGTTGGGCCCTTAGCCAACTGAGCCACCCAGGTACCCCTAAACTTTCCATTTTTATTTTTATTTTTTTTAAGATTTCTATTTTTTTATTTTATTTTATTTATTTATTTGACAGAGAGACGCACAGCCAGAGAGGGAACACAAGCAGGGGGAGTGGGAGAGGGAGAAACAGGCTTACCGTGGAGCAGGGAGCCTGATGTGGAGCTTGATCCCAGGACGCTGGGATCATGACCTGAGCTGAAGGCAGACGCTTAACGACTAAGCCACCCAGGCGCCCCAAGATTTCTTTTTCTTTTTTAAAGATTTTATTTATTTATTTGACAGAGAGAGACACAGCGAGAGAGGGAACACAAGCAGGGGGAGTGGGAGAGGGAGAAGCGGGCCCCCTGCTCAGCAGGGAGCCCGATACGGGGCTCGATCCCAGGACCCCGGGATCATGACCTGAGCCGAAGTCAAACGCTTAACGACTGAGCCACCCAGGCGCCCCCGCCCCAAGATTTCTATTTTTAGTAATAGAAATTACTAAATTTCTAGATCACCCAATATGGAGATCGAACTTACAACCCCAACATCAAGATTCACACACTCCACCGACTGAGGCAGCCAGGTGCCCCAAACTTTCCATTTCTAAATAATCTTAGATTTGGGCGCCTGGGTGGCTCAGTTGGTTAAGCGACTGCCTTCGGCTCAGGTCATGATCCTGGAGTCCTGGGATCGAGTCCCACATCGGGCTCCCTGCTCAGCAGGGAGTCTGCTTCTCCCTCTGACCCTCTTCCCTCTCGTGCTCTCTGTCTCTCATTCTCTCTTTCTTAAATAAATAAATAAAATCTTTAAAAAAAGTAATAATAAATAAATAAATAAATGATCTTAGATTTATACAAGTTACAAGAAAATATTGGGGCACGTGGGTAGCTCAGTCGGTTGAGTGACTGACTCTTGGTTTCAGGTCGGGTCATGATCTTGGGGTTCTAGCCCCACATAGGGCTCTGCACTCAGCAAGGAGTCTGCTTCAGGATTCTTTGTCCCTCTGGACCTCCCCTCACTTGCACGCTCTCTCTCTCTAAAATAAATAAATCTTAAGGAAAAAAAAAGGCAGGAGGCAAAAACCAGGAAACTGGGTAATTTACAAACTTTATAATCAGTTCCTGAAGGACTGGAAATTGTCTGTACTTAACACAAAATCTATCAGTGTGCACCAAATTATACATAAAATATAGAAATAGAATTTCTGCTCTCAAAGTAGTTGATACTCTAGATAAAATATTTCAGGTCCTGAAAAAAGAAAAAATATGAAAGTACTAGGAAAATGCTAAAATAAAGACCACTTGCAACTTCAAGTGGACCCAGATATTTAATGTGGTAGAACTGAAAATAAACTAGAGCAGAAATCCTGCGTTCCAGTCCTTACTCATCCACTGTCTGACTACATGACTTGACTTTTTTGGTTTGAGTTTTCTGTAAGAGTAAATAATGAGATGCACTTTCTCTATAATATCTTCCATCTTTAGTAATCTATGCCCCAGGATCTGAAAAATATTATCATTCACAGGCGTTGGAGACCTCTAACATCTTTACATCACCAGAGAGCAGATATTGAGTGCTTACCATCTGTCCCTGTTCATGTTCTCATGTCCTCCAGGTCTCTTCTTGCTGTCTTTATTATGGTTTGTATGAATTAAAATCCCAAATCTTTTTTCCTAACAGAAATGCTTTCTTCCCAAGCCCTTTGCTAGCAAGGATAGTTAATTAGCTCCAACAGATTAAGGGTAGAGTCATACAGGGAATTGTGGCAACATCTGCTTTGTTTGTTCCAAGGAATCTGTGCAAATAAACAGGAGGAATTACTGTTACTAAGCATGTATAACATAATTAAATTTGTCCAAAGTATTTTATTTTTTTAAATATATGTTTTTAGAGATTTTATTTATTTATTTGACAGAGAGACACAGGGAGAGAAGGAACACAAGCAGGGGGCGTGGGAGAGGGAGAAGCAGGCTTCCCACCAAGCAGGGAGCCCGATGAGGGGTTCGATCCTAGGACCCTGGGATCATGACCTGAGCAGAAGGCAGATGCTTAACGACTGAGCCACCCCGGCGCCCCTGTCCAAAGTATTTTAAACTATTTTCTTGTTATTAATTCTTCCTGGCAAGACCAAGTCAAAGAGAATGTAAAATGTAAGCAGGTCCTGGGTCCTCTGACCATTGATGGGCCTCCTTCTGCACATCACATCGTGAGGGAAAGGTTGCAAGGACTGACTTGGAGGGGTGGGAGTAAAGAAGATTAGAACTGTTGGGGTTTTTATTTAAAGCTCTAAAATAGTACAATTTGAAATAATCTTTCACAAGAATAATATATAGGGATCCCTGGGTGGCTCAGTCAGTTAAGCATCTGCCTTCGGCTCTGGTTGTATACCCAGGGTCCTGGGATGGAGCCCCATGTTGCCTTGGGCTCCTGCTCAGTGGGGAGTCTGCTTCTCTCTCTGCCCCTCCCCCCATTTGTTCTCTCTCTCTCTCTCAAATAAATAAATAAAATCTTTAAAAAAAAGATATTTATTTATTTGAAAGAGAGAGAGAGAGAGAGAGAAAGCACCACCAGGGGGGAGGGTTAGAGGGAAAAGGGGAAGCAGACTCCCCATTGAGCAGAGAGCCTGATGTGGGGCTCCATCCCAGGACCCCGAGATCATGACCTGAGCTGAAGGTAGACGTTTAACTGACTGAGATACCCAGGTGCCCCAATAAATAAAATCTTAAAGAAAAAAATTTCCTGCACACCAGAAGCCTCCTTGTGTTCTCCTCCCAGCTAGTAACAAGTTAGTAGAGTTAGTAATGTCTACTTTGACTTTTTTTTTTAAGACTTTATTTACTTGACAGAGAGAGACAGCATAAGCAGGGATAGTGGCAGGTAAAGGGAGAGGGAGAAGCAGGCTCTTTGCAGAGCAGGGGAGCCTGATGTGGAGCTCAATCCCAGGACCCTGGGATCATGGCCTGAGCTGAAGGCAGACACCTAACCGACTGAGCCACCCAGGCGCCCCTACTCTGACTTCTATTACTATGATATTGGGATATGATACATATTTGGTCTTTGTTCTGGTTCCTGGCATAAGAGCTCCTAAAACTCTTGTAATTTTCTAAGTGATAATGGTGAAAAGCACATCTTTTGTTATTTATAATAAGTCTTCAACCAAACCTGAGTTTATGTTAATGGGGTGACTCAAGATGGTTCCTTAGATAGCTTCAGGATGGGGCCTGGTTGCCAAAGGAACCAACCATGTGATTCCAGGTTTGGAACTTTCAGACTTAACCCTCCAGCCTCTGGGAAGGGAAAAAGGAATGGGGATTTAATTAATTACCAAAGGTTAGTGATTTAATGAATCATGCCTTCATAAAGGAACCTCCATATAAATCCTAAACTATGGGGTTTGGAGAGCCCCTAAATTCGTGAATATATCTACATGCCATGAGGGTAGTCCCCCCCAGACTCCACAGGGACAGAAGATCCTGTGTTCAGGACCCTTTCAGACCTCACTCTATGTACCTCTTCATCTGGTTGTTCATTTTTATCTTCTATAATATCCTTTATAATAAACTGGTAATAGTATTTATTTTCCCGAGTTCTGTGAGCCATTATAACAAATTGTCAAACCTAATTAGGTCATCATGGGAACCCTCAATTTATATTGATTGACATTTGAATTATTTCCCATCTATGGCTGTTATGAATAAAACTATGAATATTCTTTTGCCTTTTAGTGGACATAAACATTCATTTCTGTTTATTTTATTTTTATTTATTTTATTTTTTATATTTTTAAATATTTTATTTATTTATTTGACAGAGAGAGACACAGCGAGAGAGGGAACACAAGCAGGGGGAGTGGGAGAGGGAGAAGCAGGCTTCCCGCCAAGCAGGAGCCCGATGCAGGGCTCGATCCCAGGACCTTGGGATCATGACCTGAGCCAAAGGTAGATGCTTAACGACTGAGCCACCCAGGCACCCCTCATTTCTGTAGTTTAACCAGAAGTAGAAGTTCTGGATCATAGGGTACACATACTCAGCTATAATAGGTACTGCCATAGATTTTTCCAAATTGTACCAATTTACATGCCCACTAGCAACATATGAGAGTTCCAGTCATTCTACCTCTTTACCAATCTTTGGTATCATCAACAGGTTTTTTGTTTTTTGGGGTTTGGTTTTTTTTTTTTTGGTATCATCAGGCTTTTTGTTTTGTTTTGTTTTTAAGATTTGTTTATTTGAGAGTAAAAGGGAGTGAGAGAGAGAGAGAGAGGGAGAAAGAACATGAGTGGGAGGGACAGAGGGAGAGAGAATCCCAAGCAGACTCCACACTGAGAGAGGAGCTTGACATGGGGCCAATCTCACAACCCTGAGATCATGACCTGAGCTCAAGTCAAGAGTCAGACACTCAACCGAGTCCCCCAGGTGCCCCCAAAATTGCTTTTATTACTATTTTTTTATGATTTTATTTATTTATTTGACAGAGAGAGACAGCATGAGAGAGGGAACACAAGCAGGGGGAGTGGAAGAGAGAGAAGCAGCCTTCCCGCCAAGCAGGAGCCCGCTGTGGGGCTTGATGCCAGGACCCTGGGATCATGACCTGGGCCGAAGGCAGACACTTAACGACTGCCACCCAAGCGCCCCCACAATTGCTTTTAAAATACCGATGATATCATGGTGCCTAGGTGGCACAGTTGGTTAAGCATCTGACTCTTGGTTTTGGCTCAGGTTGTGATCTCAGGGTGTTGAGATCCAGCCCCACGTTGGACTCTGCACTCAGGAGGGAGTCTGTTTGATTCTCTCTCTGCCCCTCCGCACCTGCGTGCGTGCTCTCTCTCAAATAAATAAATCTTTTTTTTTAAGATTTTATTTATTTATTTGAGAGAGAGAGAATGAGAGACAGAGAGCACGAGAGGGAAGAGGGTCAGAAGGAGAAGCAGACTACCTGCTGAGCAGGGAGCCTGATGCGGGACTCAATCCCGGGACTCCAGGATCATGACCTGAGCTGAAGGCAGTCGCTTAACCAACTGAGCCACCGGGGCGCCCCTCTCAAATAAATAAATCTTTAAAAAAATAAATAAATAAAGGCAACTGTGGACTTTTAAACTTCCAGGTGAATCTTCATTCCACAGAAATTATGAGCTCTGCTGGGAGGTGCATTTGGGGCTAGTTCCTGGGATGCCAAGATGAAGTACACTAACCTTGAGGATGAGCCTGCAGCCTCTGACATGGGCAGATACCAGGATCCAAGTGCAGCTCAGCATGAGCCTAGAGATTCTCAAAGGAATTCCAGACTCTTGCACAGTGGGCTCCTGGATCATCAAGGGCATTGTGAGGCAAGACAGACCTGGAACAATAGGCTCAAAAAGGAAGGTGAACCACTTCTGAGCCATTCACTCTGTGCATGTCTCTGAAGGGATAGGGCCGACCAAGTAAGATGGGGCTGCCTTTCCCAAGGTGGCATTAGAGATTAGTGGCAGTGCCCACTTGGGATGGCAGAGGACCCTGTCTCAGTCTGGTCTTTGTTTCGACTTGGAAAACAAATCTAAATCTTGTAGGCGGAACTTCAGATGGGTCAACAGAACTCCCTGGAGGTATGAGGCCTGAAGCAACCAGCAGGTAACTGGGCACTACAGCCCGAGGCCGGTCAACCCTAAGCAAAGAGCATCCTGCTTCCTTAAAGGGTTTCTTTGCCTAAGGAAAGTGGAAGCCAGCACTCAAATTCCTACAAGATCTTCTGAAAATGGAGGCAAGGGTGATCCTGAAGAAGCCTCCTTATCTAACTGACTTACAAGCAACGTCCACTCTCTGTGGTTCAGAATTTCACCCAATCTGCCCTCATGGGGATGCAACCAGGGTCCCAAATGAGAGGCAGGCAGTGGCAGTCCCCTGTTCCTGTTCTCAATTTAGGACCGCATGGGAGACATAAGAAACAGATAAATTAAGGCGTGAGGTCTATTTCATAAAGCACAAAAGACAGTGTGGCCGGCAGGTCATGAGAATCTAAAGGGAGAGGAGGTCGTAGCTGAGGGAAAGATGACGAGGGCTGTTGTGGTTACGGCAGGAGAGAGGGTTAGGCGGGGCATGTGGCCAGCAGGAAGGCAGGAGACTGAGTGGAGAATGGAGCCTGAAGGCTCTCGAGGGGTGGGAAGAGGCCAGAGGCCCGGGCAGCAGTCTGGGCTGGTAATGTCAGGCAGGGCAGGTACTCTGCTGAGGGAAAGTCTGTCTGGCCACGCGGGCGTGGATTCCGAGACGGACTCCACCTTGCGAGAGTGCAGGAAGAAGGTCCTGCCTCCTGGCACACAGTGCAGCCCTTGGTGTCAGGGCTCCGTTTGTGATAGGTTCGGGGAAAGCGCTGCGCTCAATGAGAGATAACCACCAGTGGCAGCTGCCGGGTAGAGGCGTGTGCTGGGAAGTATTCCTTCCCGGAGCGAGGATAGTCGTCCTCACTTCCGGGTGCTTGCGGATGGGCAGGCGGGGGTCCGAGGTCGACCGCCAGAACGCAGATTCCTCTGACCCCAGGTCTTCCACCTCCAGCGGCCATCTGACGACCGTTGGAAATGCGCGGGCGGCCGCAAAACAACTGCCGCGGACTCTCCACTTGCAGGCTGTAAACCCCACCCCTGAAGGCCCCGCAGCGTCTCCGCGGCGATATGCCGCGAAGTGCGGCTGCGCAAGGGTGACGGAGCACGGGGGAGGGGGTGTTTTGGTTCTAGCCGCTCGCCGTCCTTTCAGACTCGTTAGTCTGAAAGCTGCTCTTTCCTTCCTCCCCTGTCCCTTCCCTTTCCCTTTCCCGGCCCCAGTCCTCCCTCCCTCCTTTCCCTTTGCCTGCCTTCCCGGGTCCGGGCCATTTTCCGGGCCAGGCGCACAAAAGTGCGCGGCCCCGGGGCCCAGTATATGACCCGCTGTCTTGCTAACCCTCGCTACCCACGCCCCATGTGGCTGCGGGGCCGCTGCGGCGCTGCCCACTATGGCCCGGAAAGCAGTTAGCAGGAAGCGGAAAGCGCCCGCCTCGCCTGGAGCTGGGAGCGACGCTCAGTGCCCGCAGGTGAGGGCTGAGAGGCCTGGACCCGTGTTACATCGCGGAGGCACCCAGAGGGGGATAGGGTTCTAAGGCCAGGGAACCGGAACCGGGGACCAAGGTCTGTAGTCAGAGGTGAGCCAAGAGCGGAGTCCCAGCCTTTTGGGACAGGGCCGGGCCCTCAGGAGTTCATAGATCTGAAAGGCCAGAGGAATGAGGAGCTAAAGGGAAACTTGGAAACGGGGCATATTCCGCGGAAGGCCTGCAGCCGGTCGTGGGGCTTTTGGGGAAACTAGAATCTTGGCTTTGGAGGAAGGAAAACCGACATCGAGGGGAATCAGGAACAAAACCTCCCAGAAGATACAGGCAGGGAGAGTGAATTCCCCCTTCCGTGGCTTTGGGAAGCGGAGATGATTGCGTCCTTTATAAGGGAAGGAGTTTCCTCTGGATACTTCAAGCCCTGGGGTGGGCTTTTTGGCTCTTGGACCGGTATAAAAAACAGCAGTTCTTGTTAAACGCGTATTCGAACTCTGATTTCCCGTGCTTCCTACCCCGTTAGTATTTGATTTTTCGAATTCTTAAAACCGCCAGGAGCGTGGGCCTGGTGACGGGGGGGGGGGGGGTCGCCCTGATAGCGCATCCCTGGAAGACCTGGGACCCCAGGCTGGCCCCAGCTGCACTCTCCATGCTCCACGGGGAGTACAGACTAAGAGGAAGAAGGGTCCTGGGTAGAGATGCAGCCCGGGTCGGTGTAGTAATTATTTGGTCCCTCATTCCCTTCTCTATCAAGGATAACTTTAGGGGCCCTGAAGCCTTCACCCCTAACAGGGCTAGTAAATCTTTTGATCTCTTTTCTGCTTCCTTTTCCTTGTCTTTCAGGCCTTGTTTCTCATAGGTAGGTTTGACTATGAGCAGTATCTTCTCAGTTTTGGAAGAGTTAACCTGGACTTTCTATATTGAGATTTGTTCTGTTGTATTTCTGTTTTATGTAAATCCTGCAGGAGGAGTTCTTGGTGATACAGGAGAATCCCTTGTTCTGAAGGAAGGTAGCCAAAGCCCTAATTTCTAATGTTGCTTTCCACAGTTTGGCTGGGATCACTCACTTCACAAAAGGAAAAGACTCCCCCCAGTGAAGAGATCCCTAGTGTACTACCTGAAGAATCGAGAAGTCAGGCTTCAGAATGAAACCAGCTATACTCGAGTGTTGCATGGCTATGCAGCACAGCAACTTCCCAGTCTCCTGAAGGAGAGAGAGTTTCACCTTGGGACCCTTAATAAAGTGTTTGCATCTCAGTGGCTGAATCATAGGCAAGTGGTGTGTGGCACAAAATGCAATACGGTAAGCGTCTGGGGGGTAAGTGAACCTTATCCTAGCGCCTGAATACATTTTGGCTCCACATGCTCTAGAACCTCTCACTGCTCATTTTCCCCATCAGTTTCTTTTGGGAGGAGATTGCCTCACTCTGCTTTCCATTCCCTCCTATCTGTTGATAACTTCTTCCTCTCTGTCCTTTTTCCCACTTCCTCATCTTCTTGATAGATCTTCGGAGGAGTCTGTTTCTTTAGGCCTCTTGCCGTACAGCTGTTCCACTGCTTTTAGAGTTCTTTGACCTCATGTTTTTATGCTGCTTTTTAAGTCAGAAACCTTAGAGGAAAGACTTAGGAAAGAATGATGCTGGGGAGGGGGGTGGGGGGCTGGGTTAGCCTGGTGATGGGTATTAAAGAGGGCACATTCTGCGTGGAGCACTGGGTGTTATGCACAAACAATGAATCATGGAACACTACATCAAAAACTAATGATGTAATGTATGGTGATTAACATAACAATAAAAAATTATTTTAAAAAGAATGCTCAGGGCATCATTCAGGGTACATAAAAGTGGAAACCTAGGTCTTATCTGCGAAGCTAAGGGCACATATAAGAATATTTTAAGTAGCACTTGGAGAGCGCCTTTGTGGCACAGTTGGTTCAGCATCCGACTCATGGTTTTGACTCAGGTCATGATCTCAGGGTCATGAGATTGAGCCCTGTGTTGTGCTCTGTGATCAGCATGGAGTCTGCTTGAGATTCTCTCTCTTTCCCTCGGCCCCTCCCACTCATGTGCATGAGCTCTCGCTCTAAAATAAATCTTCAAAAAAAAAATAAACTAGCACTTGGTTCGGGATAGGAATAAAGCAAACCTTTTTTTTCCCAAACATTCTTTTTTAGGGAGTAGAATCCAAAGTAGAATTAAAGATTTCCTTTTTTTTTTTTTTTTAAGATTTTATTTATTTATTTGACAGAGAGAGGGAACACAAGCAGGCGGAGTGGGAGAGGGAGAAGCAGGCTTCCCGCTGAGCAGGAACCCCATGCAGGGCTCAATCCCAGGACCGTGGGATCATGACCTGAGCCGAAAGCAGACACTTAACAACTGAGCCACCCAGGTCCCCCTGAAGATTTAATTTAAGAAAAGGTAGAGAAGGAGCACCTGGGTGGTTCAGTCATTAAGTGTCTGCCTTCGGCTCAGGTATCCCAGGGTCCTGGGATTGAGCCCCGCATCGGGCTCCCTGCTCAGTGGGAAGCCTGCTTCTCCCTCTCCCACTCCCCCTGCTTGTGTTCCCTCTCTCGCTGTGTCTCTCTCTGTCTCAAATAAATAAAATCTTAAAAAAAAAAAGGGTAGAGAATGTGTGTTTGGTGGTATATTTCAGGATGTAAATGTTCTTTGCAAAGTAGCCTCCTGAAAAGGATTCAAAAGAGAGAAAAACTATTACATGAGGAAGAGAGTGTTTTTACACAGAATGAGTTAGAAAATAGCTATACATGAATGAAGGGAAAAATTTATCAGCTATATAATCACAATTATAGGCATAGATAAAATATGTGAATCCAGGTTTGGATATTGCAGATATGTTTGGAACAGAAGGACACAAATATCATAATGTCAGAGGAATGGCAAGAGGCAGGGCCTGGAGGTAGGAAATGATTCCAGACGAAGCATGAGAAAAGATGGGATATAGGCTCAACTGCTCTCTCTGTTTTCACCTTACACAGAAACACAGCTTGGATTAATTGAAAGAGAGGAGGTTGCTTTAGATCAAGAGTGTCTTAAGTACTAGAAGTGTTTGTTTATAAAGGACATAGGCAAAGATTTAAACATGAGTTTTAAGGAAGGAAATATTCTAATCTTGGTGGTTGGGGCCCAGCTGGCATTTCCTCTTCTGTTGAAGGTTGCTGCTTATCATACAGAAGCCTTTCAAAACTGAGTAGTGGTGGCAAGCCTCTATAAAACTTCCTTTTCCTAGTCTCGCAGGCCACCACTCATGGTTTAAGAGAACTGTCATTATTGTCACTTGGAATAGAAAAAGATCTCCCATTTGGAGGAATTCATTCTACTCCACATAAACCATTAGTGTTTTGCCCAGCAAATGCTGTTGAATTATAAACTATGTTAATCATAGTCTCCTTCTTGAATTTATTGACCCTATTTTGAAGGTTTGCATAATGTTAAGTAATAATTTAATGTACTCTTAATACCTGCCTCTTTCTCTCTTCCTGTTTCCTCATAACCTAACATGTTTAAATGAGGGCCTGTTTTCTTTATAATTTGTGTTGTTACTTGCTTAGCTTCCAGAACCAAAGCAGGGAACCAGGAATGCTGCTCTTTGAACTTTCTGACATTGGACAAATGAGTCCCTTATCTGTGCCTTTGTTTTCCCATCTGTAACATGGGAGTGATAATGTCCAGAGCTGAGAAGGTGGCTGTGCACCTTGGGAAATACTTGAAGTTAGCAATATCTTTCTTATGCAAAAATAGTGGTGATAATGAATGCAAAGCTTTTTCCAATGCTCTTTGCATTCCCTGGGACGTCCCTCATTTTGAAAGAGGAAAATTAAACAATTAGAATTATCTTTGGATAATATGTCAAGATTTTGGGGGGGAAAGAGTTTGTGTTGGAGTCTCAATAATAAATGAAGTTTTGAATATTGAAATTTTGCTATCAATGAAGCAATTTTAATGTATTAGGTAGGAAAAGTATACAACTACTTATATCCTAAAATAGTCTGTACCTTCAGGTTAGAAGCTGTTTTTGTCTTGGGTGCTGTTGGTATTCATCAGCATTTAACTGAATGTATACAAATGCTAAAAAAGTAAGGTTATGGGGCACCTGGGTGGCTCAGTTGGGCGTCTGCCTTAGGCTCAGGTCATAATCTCAGGGTCCTAGGATCTTTAGGCTCTGCTCAGCACGCAGTCTGCTTCTCCTTCTCCTTCTGTTCTCTTGCTCTCTCTCAAGCAAATAAATAAAATCTTAAAAAAAAAAAAAAAGCCAAGTTATTTCCCAGTTAACTAGCTTGGGGCAGTGGTTTTGAAAAACCTCTGCTGAGGCCTTAGATCATCCTTTTCGAAAAAAAGCAGATATATTTTGTAAATCTTTTTGTAGCTTGATATCTGAGGTGAGAATTGCCCTGTGCTGTGTTGCCACACTCAAACTAGGAGCAGTCATTCAACCCCCTGAATTTTCTGGGCCCAGTAAGCACAAGAAGGACCATAAAAATGGCCAACTCTTTTTTTTTTTTTTTTTTAAGATTTTATGTATTTATTTGACAGAGAGAGACACAGCAAGAGGGGGAACACAAGCAGGGGGAGTGGGAGAGGGAGAAGCAGGCTTCCCGCGGAGCAGGGAGCCCGATGCGGGGCTTGATCCCAGGACCCCGGGATCATGAACTGAGCCGAAGGCAGACGCTTAACGACTGAGCCACCCAGGGACCCCTGTTCTAATCATTAATAACATTTGTATGGTTATATTTTTACTAAATTACCAAAAGAGAAAGGCATAGGGGCACTTGGGTGGCTCAGTCATTAAGCGTCTGCCTTTGGCTTGGGTCATGATCCTGAGGACCTGGGATCGAGCCCCACATTGGGCTCCCTGCTCCGCAGGAAGCCTGCTTCTCCCTCTCCCACTCCCCCTGCTTGTGTTCCTTTTCTCACTGTGTCTCTCTCTGTCAAATAAATAAAATCTTTTAAAAAAACAAACGAGAAAGGCATAGTATAACCTTAATTGGAACATGGGCCTAGAAACCAGGATGGGTAGGTATATTTTTCTGGTTTAGGGTTACAAAGTCAGATTGTCTACAGAGCCAGACAGAAAAGCTAAGTAAGAGAAGCTTGCCAGGCGCAAGACAGTAAGTTGTGGGGACTGCAAAGAGCCAGAGAAGGTATTCTTGGCTCCAAGCAGTTGTTGCCATGCAAGAATCTGAGCCTATTGTTAATTTTCCTTTTTTTTTCTTTTTTAAGAGAAACTGGAAATCTGGATTTTTATGGGGAAAAGTATCAACCACTTATGAAGATTATTGAGAATCTGGTGTGACAAGAGCTTTATGTATCTGGAAGAGAATTGTGAGATTAAGGTTGGAAAGGTTCATTAGGATCAAATTATGGAAGCCATTGAGTGTCCAGCTAAGATCTTATTTGGTGGGGAATGGAGAGACAAGACCCAAGGATTTTAAGCTGGGAGTGGAGTACTGCTTTAGGGAAAGCAGTTACAGGATGCTAGTGCTATAGTATAAATGAAGTAATGAGGACCAAAAGCAGGATAGTGGCAGGGAGAGAGTGAGAAGACAGATAAATCTTAAGAGAGGCGCCTGGCTGGTTCATTCAATGGAGCATGAAACTCTCTTGATCTTGGGATCATGAATTTGAGCCCCATGTTGGGCATAGAGCCTACTTTAAAAAAAAAAAAAATTTTTTTTTAAGTACATTTTAAGAGGTAAAATCTGTAGGGACACCTGAGTGGCTCAGTTGGTTGAGGGTCTGCCTTAGGCTCAGGTCATGATTCCGGGGTCTTGGGATCAAGTCCCACATGGGGTCCCTGCTCAGCATGAGGCCTGCTTCTCCCCCTGCCTGCCTCTCCCCCTGTTTGTGCTCTCTCTCTCTCTCTCTCTTTCTCTGACAAATAAATAAATAAAATCTTAAAAAAAAAAAAGAGGTACAATCTGTAGATGGTCAGATGCTCAGATATAATCCAGAGGATTAAGTTAAAATTGATACTGATGTCTTTTTTTTTTAATTTTTTTATTGTTATGTTAACCACCATATATTACATAATTTGTTTTGGTGTAGTGTTCCATGATTCATTGTTTGTTCATAACACCCAGTGCTCTATGCAGAATGTGCCCTCCTCAATACCCATCACCAGGCTAACCCATCCCCCCACCCTGATACTGATGTCTTGAAGACCTGGGTAACTGGAAGGATGGCAGGAGAGGAAGGAGTATTAAACAGATTTGAAAAGAAAATGAGTTTAGTTTTGTGCTTTCACTTAGTTGAAATTTAAGAGGTGTAAAAATTGAAGTTAGTGATTTGGGAATGGTCATCTATGTATAAGGGATTATTGAAATTAGTGCACTACCATGGGAGAGACGGTAGAGAAGACACTCTTAAGTCCCATAAACCTTCCCTAAAATTGCAGAAATTTCATTATATGTGTATTTTCTGGGCACAATGAGTTCGGGAGGTGGTATGGGGAGCATTCTGTAGTTTTCATTATATTTTCAAAAGGACTACTGTGAGCCAGAAATGGGTACGAACCATTGATACTGAAAGGGTAGCTATAAAGATAGAATCTTGGAGCAGGAAGGTCAGAGGAGAACTAGGGCTATTTTGGGGCACCTGGCTGGCTTAGAAGAGCATTCGACTCTTGATCTCAGGGTTGTGAGTTGGAGCCCCACATTGGGTGTAGAGATTACTTAAATATAATTTTATTTATTTATTTATTTTTAAAGATTTTATTTATTTGAGAGAGAGAGAGAATGAGAGAGAGCACGAGAGGGAAGAGGGTCAGAGGGAGAAGCAGACTCCCTGCTGAGCAGGGAGCCCGATCCCGGGACTCCAGGATCATGACCTGAGCCGAAGGCAGTCACCTAACCAACTGAGCCACCCAGGCGCCCTAAAATAAATATAATTTTAAAAAAGAAGGAAAGGGAATATTTTGAGAGGGGGCAGTTTAAGACAAAGATGGTGATAGAGTGATAATGTATGCAGAGTTTGAGACATATAATTTTAGATTATTTCTCATTTACTGATACCCTTCAGCCAAAGACTATCAGGAACTTAGTAGATACAATTGCTTATTGCAACTACAGAGAACCTAAACCAAAGGGAACCATGAGACCTCTCAGTAAGAGGGTGTTACAAAGGACTTAAAAGGGCGATTTGGGGGAATGCTTAAGGAAATGGGATTTTCACAGGAAAATTTACTGGGAAATTATTTTTACCAAGATACCAAGGCCTAGCTGATAGTACCAGGCTAACTACTAGATGTCAGGGCTGCTTGCTTTTTCTCAGCATCTTCCAAAGTAATAAATGGTCACGGGTATACTGCTGAATTCACACATAGAGTTGGTGGATTATAATGAAGCAGAAAAGGGGTGCCAGGCTGGCCCAGTTTGTGTAGAGCATATGACTCTTGATATTGGGGTTGGAAGTTTGAGCCCCACATTGAGTATAGAGATTACTTAAAAATAAAGTTAAAAAGAATGAAGCAGACAAAATGAGTTTGGGCTGCGATTTGTTGTCAGATGGGAGGAAGAAGAACTTTTGAGGAGCCTAATTTTGGGTGTGGAGAGGAATGGTAGACACCAGGGTTGAGAAAATAGCTGTAATGTTGTCCCTGAGTTTCCATATGCAGATTCCTGAAATGATAAAAGCAGAATATGAAATCCAGTCTGAGACACAGGAAAACAAAATATGGTGAAGTGTGGGAGTTTTGCTCTGACCAGATCTTTAATTCTTGCTCCTTCATTTTATTTTTTTTTAAGATTTTTTTTATTTATTCATTTGAGACACAGAGATACTGAGAGAGAGAGAAAGCATGAGCAGGAAGAGAGGCGGAGGGAGAGGGAGAAGCGGGCTCCCCGCTGAGCCAGGAGCCCAATGTGGGGCTCGATCCCAGGACCCCGGGATCATGACCTGAGCCAAAGGCAGACGCCTAACCATCTGAGCCACCCAGGTGCCCTGCTCCTTCATTTTACTATTTTATTTCCCCAAAGGGATTACAGCCTCTTATTTTTACTTTTTTTTAAGATTTTATTTATTTATTTATTTAAGATTTTATTTATTTATTCATGAAAGACAGAGAGAGAGAGAGAGAGAGAGAGGCAGAGGGAGAAGCAGGCTCCCAAGGAGCAGGGAGCCCGATGCGGGACTCGATCCCTGAGCTGAAGGCAGACGATTAACCATCTGAGCCACCCAGGCGCCCAAAGATTTTATTTATTTGACAGAGAGTGTGCACACAAGCAGGGGAGCTGCAGGCAGAGGGAGAAGCAGGCTCCCCGCTGAGCAGGGAGCCTGACGTGGGACTCGATTCCAGGACCCAGAGATCATGACCTGAGCTAAAAGCAAACGCTTAACTGACTGAGTCACCCAGGCGCCCCTCAGAATATTTGACTTTATTTTTTTTTTTTTTAAGATTTATTTATTTGACAGAGAGAGACATAGCAAGAGAGGGAACACAAGCAGGGGGAGTGGGAGAGGGAGAAGCAGGCTTCCCGCAGAGCAGGGAGCCTGATGTGGGGCTGGATCCCAGGACCCTGGGGTCATGACCTGAGCTGAAGGCAGACGGTTAATGACTGAGCCACCCAGGCGTCCCTATTTGACTCTTTTAGAGAAAGATTTTATTTTATTTTATTTTTTGAAGATATTATGTATTCATCTGACAGAGACACAGCAAGAGAGGGAACACAGATGGGGAGAGGGAGAAGCAGGCTTCCCGCCAAGCAGGGAGCCCGATGTGGAGCCTTATCCCAGGACCCTGGGACCATGACCTGAGCCGAAGGCAGATGCGTAACGACAAAAAGAAAAAAAGAAAAATGATAGACTTGCTATGTTGATTCTGGGCCCCATTTCTTAATTTTCTTTGTGCTTATGGACAAGCCCCAGATACTGTTCCTAAGACTTTCTTCTGTCACCTTTAAAATAAATGGAGTAGTACCTGCCCAGCAGATCATGAACAGAATTAAATAAAATGTTGGTTAGCACAGTGTCTAAAATTTATGTTTAGTAAATTGTTGATCTAATTAATGGTGGCGATGATTTGATGGTTCTACACTTTAGGTGTATTTCTGGCCAGATTCAGGTATGCTTAATGTAAATAGGATTTCTATATCCTATAAATGGCTTCTTTTCTGTATGCCAGTCACATCCCAAGTATCTTAAACACTTTTTTTAAAAGATTTTATTTATTTATTTGAGAGAGAGAGAATGAGAGATAGCACGAGAGAGAAGAGGGTCAGAGGGAGAAGCAGACTCCCTGCCGAGCAGGGAGCCTGATGAGGGACTCGATCCCGGGACTCCAGGATCATAACCTGAGCCGAAGGCAGTTGCTTAATCAACTGAGCCACCCAGGCGCCCATCTTAAACACTTTTAAATAATTCATCTAGGGGCTTCTGGGGGCTCAAGATGGTTAAATGTCTGCCTTTGGCTCAGGTCTTGATCCTGGAGTCCTGGGATTGAGCACCACATCAAGCTCCCTGCGCAGTGGGGAGTTTGCTTCTCCCTTGCCCTCTGCCCTTCCACCCCGGCTTGTCCACTTGTTTGCTCTCTCAAATTAAAAAAAAAAAAAATCTCTATTTATTATGTAATTACCTAAGGAAGTACAATTAGGAAATTATATTTAATTTCATTATAAGAATACAGATAAAAGCAAAATATTTTACTGTGTACAAATTATAATACCTAGTTCTGATAAGGATGTAGTGGAACAGGTGTGTATATATATATTATATATGTATATGTAGCCACTAAAACCTTTTATCGGCAGTAATTTGGCATTATATTTCAAGTCTGGTACATATTGCTGAATGAAGGGCCTTAAAGTATTATACCCTTTGACCTAATATTTTCAGACCAGGGAATTTATCCAAAGGAAGAGAAGTCTTTTTTGACAAGATAATCATTGGAAACTATTTTATCTAAATACTAACAAAAGGAGGGGTGCCCGGGTGGCTCAGTCGGTTAAATGTCTGCATTTGGTTTGGCTCAAGGCATGATCCTGGGGTCCTGGGATCTTGGGATCGAGTGGGCTCCCTCCTGAGCGGGGAGTCTGCTTCTCCCTCTTCCTCTCCTTCTAGCCCCTCCCCCTGTTCCTGCCCAAGCACACTCTCTCTCAAATAAATAAATAAATAAAATCTTTAAAAAAAATAATAAAAGAATACTTGAGTACTTTATGGTAAATCACATCTGCATGATATTATGCAGAAATTAACATAATTATGAATACTAATAGCGCACAAAGCTTTTTCTTTTTTTTTCTCCCCCCAAGATTTTATTTAGTGGAGCACCTGGGTGGCTTAGATGGTTAAGCGTCAGCCTTCAGCTCGGGTCATGATCTCCTTGTCCTGGGATCCAGCCCTGCATCCCTACTGAGCAGAGAGTCTGCTTCTCACTCTCCCCGTGCTCCTCCATACCCCACTCATGCTTTCTCTCTCTCTCAAATGAATAAATAAAATCTAAAAAAAAAAAATAGGGGTGCCTGGGTGGCTCATTCGGTTAAGCGTCTACTTTCGGCTCGGGTCCACTTCTCCCTCTCCCTCTGCCTGCTGTTCCCCTTGCTTGTGCTTTCCCCCTCTCTCTCTGTCAAATAAATGAATAAAATCTTTAAAAAATTTTTTTATTTTTATTTTTTAAAGGTTTTATTTATCCATTTGACAGAGACACAGCGAGAGAGGGAACACAAGCAGGGGGAGTGGGAGAGGGAGAAGCAGGTCTCCCGCCGAGCAAGGAACCTGATGCTCCCTGATGCTGGGCTCGATCTCAGGACCCTGGGATCATGACCTGGGTGGAAGGCAGCTGCTTAACCAACTGAGCCACCCAAGAGGCGAAACACACAGAGCATTTGATATGTTAAATGTAATGAGAGACAAAATTCTTCTTTTTTTTAATTTATTTAGTAATCTGTACACCCAATGTGGGGCTGGAACTCACAGCCTCTAGATCAACAGTTGCACGCTTCTCTGACTGAGCCAGCCAGGTGCCCAAGATACAAAATTTCTATCTGTGCTTATTATAGCTATACATAATTATGCATGCATGTGGTTAAGGACTAAACAGGAACTGGACAAATGAAAAAACACATTTGAAAAGACAGGGGGCACCTGGCTGGCTCAGTCAGTGGAGCGTGTGACTCTTGATTCTAGGGATCGTGAGTTTGAGACCCATGTTGGGCAAAGAGATTACTTCATAAA